>NC_050097.1:54904760-55207790 GCF_902167145.1 Zea mays
AGTGGAACACATAATATCTTTGCTGTTTATTTTTCGGCTTCACCGCTTATTTTTCGGTGTATCAGCGTTGACTTTTCGCTGTAAGTTCTGCATTCACTTAGGAACGTCTTTTGAACTTCTTCGCCTTCTATCTCGGCGGTATTCGTGTTGACTTTTCGCGCTTCGCCTTATATTTCGGTGGTATTTAGCTCTGCATTCCCTTTGGAACGACTTTTGAGCAGAAAACTTACGCTGCGCTCCCTTAGGAACGACTTTTTGTAGCTTCGGCAAACTTACGCTGCGTTCCTTAGAATGACTTTTTGTAGCTTCGGCAAACTTACGCTGCGTTCCTTAGAACGCCTTTTTGTAATTTCGGTGAAACTTGTAATGTGATTCTTAACCCCGCGTTCCCTTAAGAGCAACTTTTGTGCTTCAGCGACTTTTTTTGAACTTCGTGAGTCTGTGGAGAAGGTATATTATACTATGGCAAGAACGAAGCTATTACAGGAAATTGAAAACGACAAAAGAACTAGGCTTTCAATGATTGTTCCTTATTAAAAAAGAAAATGATAACGAATGCAAAAACTGTTTCAGGGGTAGGATATCTTTTAGTAGATATGCTTCGATTCTGGCACAGTACTGTTGACTGTGCGAGCTTCGGACTCTTCCCTGAAATCTCGCTGCTGATGAGTATGCTGGCTCCCTTCTGGCTGCTGGCCTCAGGAATATGTAGGTTGTAGTGGTGGTGGAGGTGGAGGTTGTTGCCAAGATGCCTGTGGCTGGCTAGCCGAAGCAACAGAAGCTGTAGGATGGTTGCCCACATACTCTCGTATGTAGGGTGAGTGATACGAAGTAGTATGCATGACCTGCTTCGGTTGGTTCTGTTGAGCTGCAGCTTCTGCTATTTCCTTCTGTTTCTGAATGGTGACATGGCACATCCTTGTAGTATGTCCCTTGTCCTCACCACAGAATAAGCAATAAATTTTCCTAGGCTGATCCCAAACCTTCCTCCGAAGCCCCTGGCGCCTCTGCCTCTTGGAGCTGGCGGCCAGAAAGAGTTTTGTTGTTGCCCCGAAGCTTGTGAGGAATATTGTAGCCTCTGTTGTTGACTTCCTCTGTCATCACTCTGGGTGGAGTGGATTGACCTGACATGCCTTGGGTGGATCCTTCCTCTGAAGCCCCTGGTCATCTCAGAGAACCTGTAAGCTTCCTCCCTTCTTTGGCGAAAGTCATTGTCGGCCCGGATATATTCATCCATCTTTTGAAGCAACTTCTCTAAAGTCTATGGAGGCTTCCTAGCAAAATACTGGGCAGTAGGTCCTGGACGAAGCCCCTTAATCATGGTCTCAATAACAATTTCATTGGGCACTGTGGGCGCTTGTGCTCTCAGGCGCAAGAACCTTCGGACATATGCTTGGAGATATTCCTCATGATCTTGCGTGCATTGAAAGAGAGCCTGAGCTGTGACTGGCTTCATCTGAAAGCCTTGGAAACTTGTCACCAGCATGTCCTTGAGCTTCTACAATGAGGTAATAGTTCCTGGCCGAAGAGAAGAATACCACGTCTGGGCCACATTCTTAACTGCCATGACGAAGGACTTGGCCATGACAGCTGCGTTGCCTCCATATGAAGATATGGTTGCTTCATAACTCATCAAAAACTGCTTCGGATCTGAATGCCCATCATACATTGGGAGCTGAGGTGGCTTATATGATGGTGGCCATTGGATAGCCTGCAGTTCCGCTGCCAAGGGAGAAGCATCGTCAAAAGTAAAGGTACCATGATTGAAATCATCATACCATCCATCATCGCCGAACAAGCCTTCTTGATGGAGCTCCCTGTGTTGGGGCCTTCGTTCTTGTTTAACTTGAGTTCTTCAGTGGCTTCGTCAATCTGCCTCTGAAGGTCGGCTAGTCGAGCCATCTTCTCATTCTTCCTTTGTACTTGTTGATGAAGCATCTCCATGTTTCTGATTTCCTGGTCCAACTCGTCCTCCTGGGGTGTTCGACTAGTGGCCTTCCTCTTTTGGCTTTGTGCCTCTCGAAGAGAAAGGGTCTCCTGGTTTGGGTCCAGCGGCTGCAGAGTGGCAGCCTCTGTCGCTGAAGCTTTCTTCGGTGGCATGACGAAGGTTAGTGCTTGCCGAAGGTGGTCGAAAAGGATTCACCGAAGGTGGGCGCCAATGTTGGGGACTTGTTCTCAAATGCTATGAATTAAGAACAAGGCAACACAAAATGTAAAATATTAACGCTCTTCGTCCTTCTAAACATTATTTCCCTTAGGACATAATGATCTTCAGACGAAGGTTATGAAAGACATACCTTCGAACATCGAAGGTATGAAGGTGACAGAAGGGAAATGAATACAAAAGACGATATAAGCAGTCGTGTAATATTATCAACTCATTCTTATTATATTATATTATCATGAGGGAATAAAATAATATCGAATTACATTTGATACCTTTGACTTGATAGACAACAAAGGTACCATCGTGATGCAAAAGCAAATGCCCAGTCAGCGTGAACAGTACAGGAGCACTGTTCATCTATTTATAGGCATAGGACACAGCCCATGTAAAATTACACCCATGCCCTTTACATTTGCTAATGACTCTATAGTGATCCATCGAGGTCTAAATAGCCTTTTCCCTTTTAAGTCGGTTCCCTTTTCTGCTATCATGCCGAAGCTCCCTTGCGTATAGCTTCGGCTCTGCGCCAACCTTCGTATTCTTTGTGCTTTTTCACACTATGGTTCTGATCCGAGTCTGAAGGTACCTGTTCATGTATTACACTCCAGAAACATTGTTAAATCATGTTTTTGAGGACCTTCAGAAGACGAAGGCCCCCAACAGGTATGAAAATCATTTTTGTATTTGAAAATGAATTACTTCATTTGTTTATACTTAATTATGTACTCCTCTTGCAGGGCTTGATCCTTAGCAATGCCCTCAGAGCACATAAAAACATCGAAGATGAAGGGTGTACAATGGCTCTGAACAACCTTCGTTCAGAAGTGATTGAACTAAGGAACGAAGGCCTTGAAAAGGATAAAATATTAATTTCATTGGTAAACAAAATAAAAGAAGACAAAGCTAGTTCCAAAGCTCAAACTGAGGCCCAAAAGAGTGAAATTGAAGACCTTCGGAGACAATTAGCTGAGGCCAAAGAAAAATGCGTTGTTGCTGAAGCTAATCGAGATGCTAGCGAATATTGGAAGAATTGTTTAGAAAAGACAGTTGCAGAGCTTCGTGCGTCCAAGGAAAGATGTATTGAAAAATCTGTGGGGTGTGTGAAAAAGATGAAGACTAGCTTCGCCAATGTGGGCGTCTATTCAAACGAAGACAACTTCATACAAGGCAACCCCGAGGTTGTTATCGAGTGGATCCGCAGAGAAGCCGAAGCTTTTGAAGAAATTTTAAGTGATCGTGGGGATGTCTGTCGGTGTTTTGGGTCCGACCGCACACCCGGGGTTGCCCCTCAAGGTGTTTTTAGGAGTAGGACGGTGTCGACAACTGTAGCAAAATGGTTCGTGCCGATCGCACGAGGGACAATGGACAAGATTTACAGGTTCGGGCCGCTTAGAAGTGCGTAACACCCTACGTCCTGGTGAGTGTATGAGCGTGGTTACAAGAGAATTCTCTGGATAGATGGCGCAGAGAGTTTTTGTGGGTGGCTAAGTGGAACAGGGTCGATCGATCTGAAGGGGTGCCCCCTAGGCCTTATATACTCGGCCGTGGAGCAGTACATGTGATACGATAACAACAAGTAGCTAAAAGATAGTGAACCTCTTGAGTTTATCCCTACGTAACCTTCGCCGACTTATCCTCGCATGGCTCGGTTGCATGAGGGCTTCAGCGCGGGAAAGTCGGGTCTCTGTTGTGATCCATTCGTTCGACGTTGTGGGCCGCCTGTGTTTGCACTAATCAGTCTCACGTCTTCTTTGTTGGCTGTCTTTCCCTAGGCCCACAAAAGAATGACCTTACGAATTATTGGGCCCTTGGGCCTTTCGTGAGGCCTTTTACTTCTTTAGTGGACCCAGGGGATATCTATCCCCCACAAGCCCCCGATCTTTGGGTTGATTTAGAGGTAATCAACTCAAAGATCCAAGGTCCAAAAAATGATTCCCTGCTGTCTTCTCTGGTTTTGATCACTCGTCCGACCAAAGTTTGGCTTTGTGCTCGTGCCTTAGAGGTCGGCATTTTGGATTGTAAGGCTCCGGAATTCAGTGGGTGCACCGGAGGTGCACCCAATGGGTGTAGCCTCCGACCTTTGAGTAGATTTTAGAAGATAATCTACTCGAAGGTCTTCTTCCAAAGGTTATCTCCATTCGCGCTCCTGCATCTCGGTTGAGGATTGGTCTTTTCAATCTTGCTCTACGCCTTAGAAGTCGGCGCTATATCAGTTTAGAATAATACTCCACCATTCGAAGGTCTTCCTTTCGCTTGTGGAAACTGGCATGAAGCTATTTTGCATTATGCTTTTGAGGTCAGCATTATGTCATCAATATTTTGCTGCAAAGGTCAGCGTATATTTTGTCTTTAGCAGCCGAGTTTGCAATCCATCCATATCTTGCTAGGTAGTGCAATTTATTTGCTTCTGCGATTGATTGGACGTTTGACGGACGCTCTCTGTCTAGTCTTCACGTCGCTTCTGTCGGCCATATCTTGTACTTTGCTGGTTATATTTGGCTTTCCTCTGATCCTTACTGATATCTCATTTTTGTCTTGAGGTATTCACTGCATGCCCTGCACGGATGTGACCGTTTGAAAAATATACTGATAATTCCTGGGCGTCCCCCCCCAATGGGTGTGGGCAAGGGACGGCTTGGTACGCTGAGTGTTTTAGCCGGTTGCCTCTGAGTAGTAATGCGATGGGACGGCCAGTGTAATCATATCCTTTGCGCTGTTGACTGGAGTCCCAATGGGTGTAGTGTTGCATGAAACGGCGTCCGCCGTCTGACGTGTCTTCGGGTGGGTGGAAGTGCTTATTGAATGCCTTGCGACTGTTCAGTGACCGCGGTTAGAAGTGAGCGGTTGCCTTTCCCTTCTATAAATAACCCCTTTGCTTCTCTGGTTTCTTCACATCTCTTCGCTGCTCCTTACTGCCTCTTCCCTTTCTTCTCTTCCAAAGCTTCAACCATGGGCAAGAACAACAAGCGCAAGCGTGAGCCGACTCCTCCATCGGAGGAGTTTGGTGACTCGGAATACTCGGAGGAGGAGTTCTCCTCCGAGCCCGAGGGGTCTCCGGCTCCCGTCTCTCCCCCGGCGTCGTCCGATGACTCGGACGACTCCCAGGGGATAGCCGCGGAGGTCTGGACGTACATCCGGGCCGTCGAGCGCGCCGGGCTCGAAGGCTCGGATGAGTCGGAGTACTCCTCGGATGAGGAGGACTCGGACGGCGGCGACGAGGGTGAAGACGACGACGACGACGACGACGACGACGACGACGGCGACGGCAGTGGCAGGGGCGGCGGCGACGGCAGCAGGGACAGCACCAAGGGCGACAGCAGCAGGGGCAGCACCAAGGGCAGCAGCAGGGGCAGCACCAAGGGCGGCGGCGGCGGCAGGGGCAGGGCCAGTGGCTAGACGCCACTGGTCTTCTTAGATATTAGTATAGTTTAGCATAGCTAGAATAATGTAGTAGTAATTAGTGTAATTTAGTAGTAGTGGTAATGTAGAGTAGTATATTGTAGTTTAGTAGTAGTAGTAATGTAGAGTAGAATTAGGGAAGTACCAACTCGTAAAGAGTTGGTTTGTAAGCTCGTTAGCTTCCCTTTAATGAAGTCTATCGTTTATCCCCTCTTTTTGATGACTTGTCATTGCTTTTGCTGAATGTTGAACTGATTCTTTTGATATGGTAGAAACAACGCCGAGCGATGTGAAGATTGACATTAGCGTTTTAGAAGTAACACTGAGCAATCGAACACAAGACCAGCGTTTTAGAGGCAATGCCGAATGATAAAAGGTCGGGATCGGCATTTTAGAAGTAATGCCAAGCGACAAAATACGGGGCTGGCATTTTAGAAACAACGCCGAGTGATTAAATGTCGGCATCAGCATTTTAGAAGTAATGCTGAGCGTTTGAACACGTGGTCGGCGTGTTAAAGGTCATGCTGAGTGATTTGAAAGTCGGCTTCGGCATTTTAAAGGCAACGCCGAGCGATTGAGCACGTGGTCGGCGTTTTACAGGCAACACCGAGTGATTGAAGGTCGGCGTCGGCATTTTAGAAGTAATGCCGAGCGATTGAGCACGTGGTCGGCGTTTTAGAGGCAGCGCCGAGTGATTGAAGGTCGGCGTCGGCATTTTAGAAGTAATGCCGAGCGATTGAGCACGTGGTCGGCGTTTTAGAGGCAGCGCCGAGTGATTGAATGTCGGCGTCGGCATTTTAGAAGTAATGCCGAGCGATTGAGCACGTGGTCGGCGTTTTAGAGGCAGCGCCGAGTGATTGAAGGTCGGCGTCGGCATTTTAGAAGTAATGCCGAGCGATTGAGCACGTGGTCGGCGTTTTAGAGGCAGCGCCGAGTGATAGCCAGCTTCTCAAGTTACTTTAAGGAAAATGACCGAGTGATGAGGTGGCACATTGGCTTTCTTGGAAATAACTGTTGGATATCCACGTGGCATGCTAGGATTTCGGAGATGACCGCCGGGTGATGACTGGGCACTTTTGAAAAGGTATCTGGCTCAAGAATATCCCTTAAGAGTCGCGCTTTTAGCCGTCTTTGCTTTCCGTGCCCTAGTTCTTGCATTTCCGCATCTGAGTCTTTTCTGCCACTCGCCTCCTGCTCTGTTTCGCCAGCGAGAAGCAAGATGGCGCCCAAGAGGAAGACTGCGAACTCGTCTGCCGCAGTGATCCCCGCCATCGACCCCAACAGTCAGTTACCCTTCGCAGGTAACCATATGTCTGTGATTTCTGAAGTTGAGCTTCTCCGCCTTGTCTCCATCGGGGTTCTCCCTCCACGGGAACTCTGTTCTTGGCGTTCTTGCCACGGGACTACTGTCCCAACCGAAGATACCCACGAGTCAGTGGTTTACACTCCTTTCCTTCTTCGCGGCCTCGGCCTTCCCATATCTCCTTTTTTTCCGTGGCATCCTTGATTTTTATCACATCAACCTGACTCACTTGAACCCTAACTCCATTCTCCAAATCTCTATTTTCGTTCACCTTTGCGAAGCTTATCTTGGCGTGCTACCGCATTTTGGCTTATGGAAGTATCTGTATCACTGCCGTCCTGGGATGGCCGGGGGGCAACATCAATTGGTCGGTGGTGCCAGTTTAGAGATGCGCCGGGGGCGGAAGACCGAGTATCTCGAGATACCCCTCAAAGACAGCATTAAAGGTTGGCGTCTGGAGTGGTTTATAATGGATAATTATGGAAATTCTCTCCCTTCCCGCTCAGGAAGACAGCCGGACGTTCATACTCCGAGTTGGACTGAGTCTCCCACGGACCAAGAAGTGGCCGAGGCAGGCGTGTTGCTTACTGAAGTTGGATTACTGAAAGAAAGAGGTCTGACTGCCGAAGCTGTGGTCGCAGATTTTGTTTTCAAAAACATTCAGCCGCTGAAGGACAGGGCCTATCCGGCATATCTTTACCGAGGGCTGGCCGATTCAACCCGAGTTACTAATAGGAGAATTCCTTCTGTTGATTTGGTGAGCCGACTCGAAATGATTCTCAGGGGTAAAGTTTCAAACGTTGGAGCTCCAGTGGCATACTCGGTTTGGAACCTGCCTTCTCCCAAAGATTTCACTCTTTTTGTGTCCAATCCGCCCGTGACAGATAGCAATTTGGGTCTTAGAGTGCGACCTTCTGCTGAAGAGGTCCGTTCCTTAGTTGCTTCGCTCGGGGAAATACCTGATGATGAACGGCAGATTTATTTTGAAGTGCCCCTGAACCCTAGCGATGCAGACATAAATGACATGCTCGATCTGCTAGCTGAGGATTCATCTGATACTGCTCCTGATGGTACATTGGCAGTGGTGCCCCTTCCAGAGGTTGATGCGACCTTGGATGTCTCGAAACCTGTCAATACTCGCCCGAGGCGTCCTAGCCGAACCAGTCAGCCCGAGCCTTCTGCTGATGAGCAGAAGAAGAAAAGAAGACGCCTCCGGCGAGTGTCCAGCTTTGACGAGGATGCCAGCACCTTAGCTCCTGCTGCCGAAGAAATGACTGCAAATGGCCTTGCTGACATTGATCCCAATGGGTGTGCTCCGCCTGCTGCTGACCCCAATGAGGATGCTGTTTGTGCTGTTGCTGTGGAAGATGAGGAGGAAGAGAATGAAACTCCATTAACTCGGAAAAACAGTCGGCAGTTCGTCGCTAGCGGTGGTAGTAGTGGGGTTCCTTCTCTTGCCTTGTCTGCTCTTATTGGTCTGCAAGAACTGTCCATGGCCAATTTTGATCAAGCTCTAGAGGATATGGTCCCTGAGAACTTGTTGTTGGAACCTGCAGACGTTGATGCAACAGAAACTTGTGCAGCCGTGCCAGATGCTGGGTTGAGGTCGTCCCGTGCCTCGTCGACCTTAGAGCACGATCTCGAGGGTCGGGATGATGATTTGGATCGTCCTGATCCTATGGAAGTAGCTGAAGGCCCGTCAACCTTAGAGGTGGTCATGGCAGAGAGCTTGGATCCCTTGAATAGCGCTGACATGTGCCCAGCCCCCGAGGGTGTCGCCGGGGAGGACTCAGCTCAGGTGAGGAGTGTAGGCCACTACCCAGCCCCCGAGGGTGTTGCCGGGGGTGACCCGGCTCAAGTGGGCAGTGCCAACCTTGACCCAGCCCCCGAGGGTGTCCGAGCGGGGTCTCCCTCCTGCACTTCCATGGATGTTCATGTGGGTTCACCTCCACACTCTGGCGGCATGATGGTGGCTCAAACTCCGGATCAGGGGGTCGCTTTGGAGGGCAGCATCCCCACTGGTCTGGCGTTAAGCTCTGCTGAATGTACTGAGCTCGTTCCTGCTGGTCTACTGCAAGCTGCTTCGAGTGGTGGCCTGGCACCTGGTCATCAGCTGATTTCTCCTAACTTGGGGATCCCTTCGTTTTTCTCCAACCTCCAGGTGCTGTGCTGTGCTTTAGTTTGATCTTTATGTTGCATGAATTGTTGCCATTATGCTCATCCGCTCTTCTTATCAGGCTTTGGTGGATGGAATGGTCGGCCAGCTGAAGTCGCAGGGTGCTTCCATCCCGGAGGTGGCTTCATCTCTTGAGCGTTGGAATCCGGTGTTGCTTCGGGGTCGTGTATCTGAGTTGGAGGCCACCAATGCTGGTTAGTGTCCTTTCTTCTTCTTCTTTGTTCTTGCCCGTGGGTTGTTTTACCTTCTGACCTCATTTTGTTTGAATACCTCTTGATAGGGATGACTCGGCAGATCACAGTTCTTGAAGAAAAACACTCTCAAGATCAAGCTGAAATGGCTCGACGATGCGCTGACTTCGAGGAGAAGTATTCTCAAAGTCAGATCGAGTTGAGTCAGGTCTCTGCGGCTTTGGATGATGCCAACGCTCTGAGTTCTTCTCTTCATGCTCAGCTTGACTCTGAGAAGGTAACTTACGAACCTGTGCTTCGCCTTATCGTGCTCTTGGATTCTGAATGAGTTGATTTTTGCTTGTAGGAAGAAAAACACATCCTTGCTGCTTCTCGCAACAACTTGGACAGATTGTACCGAGATTCCAGCAACTCGCTGACCATCTTGGAGAGGAGCCACCGTTTTACGATGGAGGAGCTTGACAATCAGCGCCGTCAACTACAAGAATCCTTGGACGAAGTGGCCCGCCTTACACAGTTCCTATCGGCAAAGGACGCCACCATCAAGGGACTCCGAGCTTCTAAGAAATCCATTGCTCAGGAGTTAGAAACTGCTCAGCAGGCTGTTAAAGTTGCTGAAGAAGCTGCTGTCACTTTCAAAGCTCAGCGCGATAAGGCCCTGGACAAGGCCATTCGGGCGGGACGGATCTTGATGAGAAGACCCGGCGTGGTTGTCCCTGAAGATATAAGAGCCGACGTGAATGCTGCCCCTGATTCCTCGAATCGCCCTTCTTCGTCAGTCGTTCCTGAGAAAGACATTGGAAAATAAAGAAACAGTTCGCGTGCTCTGGGCGCGCAGTTAGCATGATCAAGTACTCGTTAGAGGTTATCGGCTTATCATTCGAATGACGTTATTACTCCCTTATTGTATCAGAATTTATTAGTTTGCAAGTTTGTGGTTACGCTGCACGATGATTTATGAAGTTTGTTTGTGGGATATGGAGATCATCCCTTGAACTGCATAAGCGCGAGTATGCTATACTGGTTTAAGCCGTCAATTACTTTTAGCCGGTAACTTCCGTTAGTAGGGCATAGTGGTCACCCCCGGTAGAGTAAGCGTGAGCATGTTGCACCGCCTTAAGTCGTTGCCGACTTAAGTCGATTGCTCCGTTTGTAGGGCATAGTGGTCACCCCGAGTAAAGTAAGCGTGAGCATGTTGCACCGCCTTAAGTCGCTGCCGACTTAAGTCGATTGCTCCGTTTGTAGGGCATAGTGGTCACCCCGAGTTAAGTAAGCGTGAGCATGTTGCACCGCCTTAAGTCGTTGCCGACTTAAGTCGATTGCTCCGTTTGTAGGGCATAGTGGTCACCCCGAGTTAAGTAAGCGTGAGCATGTTGCACCGCCTTAAGTCGTTGCCGACTTAAGTCGATTGCTCCGTTTGTAGGGCATAGTGGTCACCCCGAGTTAAGTAAGAGTGAGCATGTTGCACCGCCTTAAGTCGTTGCCGACTTAAGTCGATTGCTCCGTTTGTAGGGCATAGTGGTCACCCCGAGTTAAGTAAGCGTGAGCATGTTGCACCGCCTTAAGTCGTTGCCGACTTAAGTCGATTGCTCCGTTTGTAGGGCATAGTGGTCACCCCGAGTTAAGTCAATCATAAATGAGCCAGGTATCTTTGAAATCTTTCTTTATTGATGACGTGTTTCCTTTATACAGAATACATGGTCACCCTGGCTGTTTTGAGATACAGCTAGGGGTAAAACTTTCGGAGGTGCTCTATGTTCCAGGAGTTCCCGACTTCTGTGCCATCCATTTGGGTGAGGCGATATGATCCGGGACGAGTGACTTCTGCTACTATGAAAGGTCCTTCCCATAAGGGTGATAACTTGTGCCGTCCCTCCCCCGTTAGAATTCGGCGGAGGACAAGGTCTCCCATCGAAAAGAAACGTTGCCGCACAGCTTTGTCGTGGTAGCGCCTTAGAGTCTGCTGGTATCGCGCTGATTGAATCACTGCGTTCAGTCGTTCTTCCTCAAGTACGTCAATATCCTCCAGCCTAGTGGCTTCGGCTTCTGCTATGCTTTCGAAGATCAATCTTGGCGCCCCAAACTTGAGATCAGCAGGTAGCACTGCTTCCGACCCATAGACCATGAAGAAAGGAGTGTTTCCATGCAGGGCCCGGCTAGGTTGGGTTCTCAAGCTCCAAACAACATAAGGCAATTCTCTTATCCATTTTCCTGCGAATTTATCATTTTTATCAAAGACCCTTTTTCTAAGTGCCTCCAATATCATTCCGTTGGCTCGCTCAACCTGCCCGTTGGCTCTTGGATGGGCTACAGATGCATACTTGATCTGAATGCTTTTTTGCTCGCAGAAGTCAAAGAATTCTGAACTGGTGAAGTTGGATCCCAAGTCAGTGATGATACTGTTTGGTATCCCAAATCTGAATATTATGCTTTGTATGAATTCCACGGCTTTAGCAGAGGTTAAAGAGGCAATGGGCTGGAACTCTATCCATTTAGTGAATTTGTCAATTGCCACTAATACATGGGTGTATCCTCCTTGAGCTTTCTTGAAAGGTGCAATCATATCCAATCCCCAGCATGCGAAAGGCCAAGTTACTGGTATGGTTTGTAGCTGCTGTGCTGGCATGTGCTGTTGCTTTGACAGGTATTGGCAAGCTTCGCATCTCCGAACTAACTCGGCTGCATCATTCTTCGCCGTCGGCCAATAGAATCCTGACCTGAAAACCTTTCCGACTAACGTTCTGGATGCTGCGTGTACTCCACACTGCCCTGCATGGACTTCCTCCAGAAGTTGCTTCCCGGTGGACGGGAGAACGCACTTCATGAGGACGCCTGACGCGCCCCTCCTGTATAATACCTCCCCAACGAGTGTATAGTGAGCTGATTGTCTGGCAATGCGCTCTGCCGAGTTCTTGTCATCTGGCTCTTCTTCATTCTTTATATACTTGACAATCGGTTGCCTCCAGTCATCAGAGTCTGACTCGGGTTGATCTATGATAATGCACTCTTCTATTTGATCCGTCGAGATGCTCGGCTGGAGAATTTCTTGCACGAAGACCCCGGGCGGGACTTGATTCCGACCGGATCCAAGCTTGGACAGTACATCAGCCGCCGTGTTCCGATCTCTTTCTATATGATGAAACTTCAGACCTTCGAATTTATCTTCTAGCTTTCGGACGGCGGCGCAGTATCTTCCCATTGAATCACTTGAACAATCCCATTCCTTGTTTATCTGACTGATGACTACCAGAGAATCTCCGTACACCATCAGTCTCTTGACACCCAGTGATATAGCGATGTTTAATCCGTGTATCAAGGCTTCATACTCGGCTGCGTTGTTAGAGGCCGGGAATAGCAATTGGAGAGCGTACTTGAGGTGTTCGCCTCCAGGTGCAGTGAAGAGAATTCCTGCTCCTGCTCCCTGCAGCTTCAGCGAGCCATCAAAATACATTCGCCATACTTCTGCGGTTTCTGGATTATCCGGCACTTGCTGTTCTGTCCACTCTGATACGAAGTCGACCAGTGCTTGAGTTTTGATGGCAGTGCGAGGTCGGAACTCGATATCATGGGACCCCAACTCGCAAGCCCACTTGGCTATTCGGCCAATGGCTTCCTTGTTGTGAAGAATGTCCCCTATTGGAAAACCAGTAACTACTGTGACTTTGTGATCGTCAAAGTAGTGGCGCAGCTTGCGGGCAGTTAGAAGTACTGCATATAATAGCTTCTGAACTTGAGGATACTTTTTCTTTGATGGGCCTAGAACCTCACTGATGAAGTAGACAGGATGTTGTACCGGGTAGGCATGCCCTTCTTCCGCTCGCTCGACTACCAACGCAGTGCTCACCACGTGAGTCGTGCAAGAGATATATAACAGCAGATCTTCAGCCGGCTGAGTCGGCGTAGCTCGCCGGGGCAGTTTCAATACTGGCGGTGTTGTCAGGAATTTCTTCAGTGCATCTAGAGCTTCTTGTGCCTCTGAAGTCCATTGAAACTTATCCACCTTCTTCAGCAGTTTATAGAATGGCAGACCTTTTTCTCCCAGCCTGGATATGAATCTGCTCAGGGCTGCCATACATCCAGTGAGTCGCTGAACCTTCTTTTGCGATCGAGGAGCTTCCATCTTCATGATAGCTTCAATCTTATCTGGATTAGCTTCAATTCCCCGGTGGCTGACAATAAATCCGAGTAACTTTCCTGCTGGTACCCCGAAGACGCATTTCTCAGGATTGAGCTTCCATCTATATCTTCTCAGGCTGTTGAAAACCAGCTGTAAATCTTCAATGAAATTTTCCGGATTCTCCGTTTTAATCACCACGTCGTCTATGTAAGCCTCCACACGCTTGCCCCAGTGATCGGCTAAGCATGTTTGAATAGCTCTCTGATAAGTCGCTCCAGCGTTTTTGAGGCCGAACGACATGGAGGTATAATAGAAAGCACCAAACGGGGTGATGAACGCCGTTTTTTTCCTCGTCTTCTTTTGCCAAACTAATCTGATGATACCCGGAATAGCAATCTAAGAAAGACAGCATCGAACATCCAGCGGTGGAATCCACCACCTGATCTATCCTTGGGAGCCCGAAGGGATCCTTCGGACAGTGTTTGTTGAGATCAGTATAGTCGACGCACATGCGCTAATCCACTTTATTCTTTTTGAGTACAAGAACAGGGTTGGCTAACCACTCGGGGTGTAATACTTCTCTAATAAATCCGGCCGCGACCAAGCGAGCTAACTCGGCACGAATGGCCTCTCTCTTGTCGGGCGTAAAACGACGCAGCTTTTGCCGGATCGGCCTCGCCTGAGGATAGACTTTCAATTTGTGCTCGGCCAATTCCCTCGGGACTCCCGGCATATCCGCAGGTTGCCATGCGAATACGTCTCGGTTATCTTGCAGGAACTGGACGAGCGCGCTTTCCTATTTGTCGCTCAAACTGGAGCTGATGATGGCCGTCTTGCGCTCATCAGCGAACCCCAGGTTGATCCGCTTGGTGTCCTCAGTCGGCCGCATAGAGGTCGCGGCCTGAGCTTCGTTTGCCGGCACGGCGAGGTCTTCTTCAGGCTTAGAGTTCGCCGGTGTAGAAGGAACCGTTGACGGTTTGGTGGTGAGGGCTGCTTGGATGGCCACTCGGAAACATTCTGCGGCGCCTTGGAAGTCGGCGCGCACAGTTATGATTCCTTGTGGTCCTGGCATCTTCAGTATCATGTACGTATAGTGTGGGATGGCCATGAACTTGGCCAGCCCTGGCCTCCCGATGATGGCGTTGTACCCGCAGTCGAAGTTCGCCACCTCGAACCTCAGGAACTCGGTTCTGTAGTTATCCGGAGTCCCGAAGGTGACCGGCATGTAGATGTGGCCCAGCGGGTATTCCCCTTCCGTCGGCACGATGCCGAAGAAAGGAGTGTCTGACTCGTGGAGCTCTTTGAGGTGAACTCCCAAGCCTTGGAGCGTACGGGGGAAGGTGACGTTGATGCTGCTCCCCCCGTCCACTAGCACCTTCTTCACCCGGCTCTCTCGGATCACCGGATCGACGAGGAGCGGGTATTTGCCCGGGTGGTCGAAGTTGAGCCATTGATCCTCCCGAGTGAACGTGATTGGGTGCTCCGACCACCGGTACGGGGCGGGAGGGCCGGTGGTCGCCACCAGTATCTGGCGATCGTTGAGCTTTTGTTGTCTCTTGTTCTCCTGCGACCCATGTCCACCGAAGATGACGTTGACCTCCCTGTCAACGCGCGGGAATGCTCCTCCTCCCCCCTCTTCCGGCTGATGGGGCTGTCGTGGTTCATCTGGTCCTCCCCTCGGCGGAGGAGGTGGTAGAGGTTGGAAGGGTCGGCCATGCCCGACGGAGTGCTTGAAATCCCGGCAGTTGCGGAGAGTGTGGCGCATATCCTTGTGGTACGGGCACTGGGCGTCGAGGATGTCGTCCAGCGTGCGTTCGCCTCCACGAGGTCCTCCTCGGGCGCGAGAGGCGGGTGGTCCTGCGGCGTGTACCTCTTCGCGAGGCCTCTTCTCCCAGCGCTTGTCGGGCGGCTGGTTCGCGTCGCGTCGTGGTGCCGCCGGTGCGGGCTTTGCTCCTCCAATGAGGTCCTGGGCCCGCTCGTCAGCGGTGATGTAGAGGTCGGCTTCCCGGAACAGCTCCTCGGAGGTAGTCGGCGCCTTTTGCAGTATGGCTCGGACGAAAGCCGAGTCGTTAGATCCTCTGTAGAAGTCCTCGATCACGGCCGCCTCCGTGACCTCGGGGATGCGGTTTCTCATGGTCTGGAACCTTTTAAGGTATGACCGAAGAGTCTCATCCCCCCGGCGCTTGATGGATTTGAGGTCCCATGGTTGCGCTGGCTTGTCGGAGAGAGACTGGAAGTTGGCGGTGAAACGTCGACTGAAGTCTCCCCAGTCGTCGATGCAGTGTCGGGGTAGATGTCGTAGCCACTGCAGCGCGTCTTGCCCGAGGACGATGGGCAGATACGCAGTCATGACGTCCTCGGATGCCCCGGCAGCCCGAGCAGCGGTGGTGTAGACGGCCAACCAGCCCCCTGGATCCTGCTTAGGTTCATATTTGTCGACATTGGATACCTTGAAGTTGGGAGGCCATTGGATGGCCCTAAGGCGCGGAGTAAGGGCAGATACTCCGCACGTGTCCTCCTGTCGTCGAGGATGTCGTCTGTCCCGGGGAGGGGAGTGGCGGTGGTGGTTCCTCGACCGTCCCCGGGTGGTTCCACCAGTTGAAGCTGTTGCCGACTCAGTTCGGGTGGCCTGGCTTTGAGTCGGGAAGCCATGATCTCGGTCATACTCCTCCCGACGGCGAATTTTGTTCTCGTGCCGCCGTTCGCGCGAAGCATTGATAGAGCTCCGCGCGTCTCGGCGACTGTTGATGGCGTGTCGCAGATCGTTCGGCGGGTGAGCGAGCGGTAGAAGATGGTTGGCTGCCTTAGTGAACAGGCGCCGGTATCCCTCGGCGTCGGGGGTCCGAGGAAGTCCGTCAGCTATCCGGGCTAGAACGCCTCCGACCTCGCTCGGCGTGTTCATAGCTCGGGCGAAGTCAGGGTTCAAGTTGCGCCCGAAGAGCGGATTCTCGCGTCGTTGCCTTGCATCTTGCTCGGCTTGCTCCTGAGTCCGACGGCGATCACGTCGTCGGGAGTTCCTTCGTTCCCTGAAGACGCGTTCTTCCGGAGTTTCTCCTATCTCTGAGACCTCGTCTCGCGAGACAGGCTGCTCCGGATCCCGTTCTCCAGCTGCGTGATGTCGTCGAACGTTTCTGCGTCGGTTCCTTCGTCGGCGGGATTCTCGCTGAGGCGGTTCTTCTCCGGGCGCGGTCGGTTCATCGTCGGAGACGGCGGGCGACTCTGCCCTCCCGATGAAGAGGACGTCGGGGTAGAACGGTATTGCTGCCGCGGCGACTTTCTTTCCGTTCTCCTTTGAGGTCGGAGGAACGGGAAGAACGACTGGCCTCTCCCTGATCTCCTTCCTTCTCATGACCTGTGTCCATTCTTTCGTCGGGGAAGTAGACAGCGGAGTCTTCCGGGTCAGTGAGCTTCTAGCTCCAGCCTCCCCGGAGACGATCTTGTTCCGAAGAGCCGGAGGTAGCGTTTTTCCAGCATTTTCGGAGTTTGTTGGAGGAGACTTCTGTTCCGGCAGATCCGCGAGGCGGTGTAGGATTCCTTCTTCGTCCGCCACGGATGAGATTGTCCCGAAGCAGAATATGGATCCGGGACGCATGGTGATCTTGCTGTGGAAGGTGACGGCCATTGAGCTAGCTTGGATCGTCGACACACCCCCTACCTGGCGCGCCAGCTGTCGGTGTTTTGGGTCCGACCGCACACCCGGGGTTGCCCCTCAAGGTGTTTTTAGGAGTAGGACGGTGTCGACAACTGTAGCAAAATGGTTCGTGCCGATCGCACGAGGGACAATGGACAAGATTTACAGGTTCGGGCCGCTTAGAAGTGCGTAACACCCTACGTCCTGGTGAGTGTATGAGCGTGGTTACAAGAGAATTCTCTGGATAGATGGCGCAGAGAGTTTTTGTGGGTGGCTAAGTGGAACAGGGTCGATCGATCTAAAGGGGTGCCCCCTAGGCCTTTATATACTCGGCCGTGGAGCAGTACATGTGATACGATAACAACAAGTAGCTAAAAGATAGTGAACCTCTTGAGTTTATCCCTACGTAACCTTCGCCGACTTATCCTCGCATGGCTCGGTTGCATGAGGGCTTCAGCGCGGGAAAGTCGGGTCTCTGTTGTGATCCATTCGTTCGACGTTGTGGGCCGCCTGTGTTTGCACTAATCAGTCTCACGTCTTCTTTGTTGGCTGTCTTTCCCTAGGCCCACGAAAGAATGACCTTACGAATTATTGGGCCCTTGGGCCTTTCGTGAGGCCTTTTACTTCTTTAGTGGACCCAGGGGATATCTATCCCCCACAATGTCTGTGCGTTCTCTGGTGCGAGAGGAGTTTCAGCTATCTTGGAGAAGGCGGGTTGCAATCATGTTAAAACCCTAGCTCAGGCCGAAGCTGCCTTCTCCGTGGATGACACAAAGGATCCATCGGCCGCAGCAAGTTTATTGGGCGGCAAGTTTTTCACTGATATTTGGGAAAATGGCAGCCGAGAAATGGCTCATGAAATAATGAAGAAGAGCGAAAAAGATATTTATGACTCTCGAGAAGCGGTGAAAAAAGCTGAAAAGCTACAGAACTCGAGAGACGGATAGGTATCGTTTAATGGCTTTTAGCTTCGTCGTTTGTTTTCGTGGCTGCGAACTGATTGATTTTTTTCTATCGCAGCTGAATTACCTCCTCCACCAAAGCCGTTCGACCCCCTAGCCGATCCAGAGACAAAGAAAGCAATAGAAATTATCAACATAGCTGAATCTATTGTTGACGAAGTCGTCAACAAACTGCTTAACGAAGCTGCAGAGAAAGTTCTAAAGGAAGAACAGTAGTTGCTGTAAAAACGTTCTTAAGTGATTAATGTAACATTTGTTAAACTAAGCCTGTAATATTTGATGTGTATAGTTTTGAATCTAACATGTAAACTGTTTTGCAATGCACTTCTTTGCGATGCATGAAACTTTTATATACATACCGTTTTTGAGCCTTCGGCGAAAAAACACCTTCCCTTCTTTTCATGCTTCGTAAAGAAGAATTTTTTGTGCCTCGTAAGAATATCCACACTTCGTAAAGAACATCCAATCTTCGTAAAAACATCAATGCTTCGTAAACAATAGATCCCTGCTTCCACATCAGAACTGATGAAGCTGTAATTCTCAGCTTACTTTGTGCCTTAGCACCTTTTCATTTTTGTAAAGCATTCTCCGAAGATCAGCTTCGTTTCCAATTCATGTCATTGATGTGATATGATGTATGATGTGATGCTATGATATGATGTGATGATATGATGCAAAGAATGATGCTAATGACGAAGACACATACCCACGCTGAAACACAATCTCTGCGTCCACTTAGGAACGATCAAAATCTCTTTGCTTTTTATTTTTCGGCTTCACCGCTTATTTTTCGGTGTAAGTTCTGCATCTCCTTAGGAACGTCTTTTGAACTTCTTCACCTTCTATTTCGGCGGTATTCGCGTTGACTTTTCGCGCTTCGTCTTATATTTCAGCGGTATTTGGCTCTGCATTCCCTTTGGAACGACTTTTGAGCAGAAAACTTACACTGCGCTCCCTTAGGAACGACTTTTTGTAGCTTCGGCAAACTTACGCTGCGCTCCTTAGGAATGCCTTTTTGTATCTTCGGTGAAACTTGTAATGTGATTTTTAGCTCTGCATTCCCTTAGGAACGTCTTTTGAGCTTCAGCAATTTTTGAGCTTCGTGAGTCTGTGGAGAAGATATATTTCACTCTGACAAGAACGAAGCTATTACAAGAAATTAAAACTAGGTTTACATTGATCGTCCCTTATTAAAAACAAAATGACAATGAACGTAAAAATGTTTCAGAGGTAGGTTATCTCTCAATAGATGTGTTTTGATTCTAGCACAGTACTGTTGACTGTGCGAGCTTTGGATTCCTCCCTGAATTCCCGTTGCTGTTGAGCGTGCTGACGCCCTTCTGGATGCTGGCTTCGGGAATAAGTCGGTTGTAGTGGCGGCGGAGGCGGGAGTTGTGGCCAGGAAGCCTGTGAATGGCTAGTCGAAGCGACAGAAGCTGCAGGATGATTGTTCACATACTCTGGTATGTAAGGAGAGTGACACGAAGCAGTGTGTAAGACCTGCTTCGGCTGGTTTCGTCGGGCTTTGGCTTCTGCTATTTCCTTTTGTTTCTGAATGGTGACATGACACATTCTTGTAGTATGGCCCTTGTCCTCACCATAGAATAAGCAATAAATCTTTCTAGGTTGATCCCCAAACCTTCCTCCGAAGCCCCTGGCGCCTCTACCCCTTGGAGCTGGTGGCCTGAAGGAGCTTTGCTGTTGCCCCGAAGATTGTGAGGTATATTGTGACCTCTGAGACTGACTTCCTTTGTCATCACTTTGAGTGGAGTTGTGGATTGACCTGACGTGCCTCAGATGGACTCTTCCTCCGAAGCCCCTGGTCATTTCAGAGAATCTGTAACCTTCCTCCCTTCTTTGGCGGAAGTCGTTGTCAGCTCGGATGTACTCATCATCTTCTGAAGCAGCTTCTCCAGAGTTTGTGGGGGCTTCCTTGCAAAGTACTGAGCCGTAGGTCCTATCCAAAGGCCCTTAATCATGGCCTCAATGACAATCTCATTGGGCACTATAGGCGCTTGTGCCCTTAGTCGCAAGAACCTTCGTACATAGGCCTGAAGGTATTCTTCGTGGTCTTGCGTACATTGGAACAGAGCCTGAGCTGTGACCGGCTTCGTTTGAAAGCCTTGGAAGCTGGTAACCAACATGTCCTTAAGCTTCTGCCACGACGTGATGGTCCCTAGCCGAAGAGAAGTATACCATGTTTGGGCTACTTTCCAGACTGCCATGACGAAGGACTTCGCCATGACTGCAGTGTTGCCCCCATACGAAGATATAGTTGCTTCATAGCTCATCAAAAACTGCTTTGGATCTGAGTGTCCATCATACATGGGGAGCTGAGGTGGCTTGTAAGATGGGGGCCATGGGGTAGCCTGCAGTTCTGTTGCCAAGGGAGAAGCATCATCAAAAGTAAAGGCATCGTGATTAAAATCATCATACCATGCATCCTTGTTGAATAGGCCTTCTTGACAAAGCTCCCTGTGTTGGGGCCTTCGATCTTGTTCATCTTGGACAAGATGACGCAGTTCTTCAGTGGCTTCATCTATCTTCCTTTGAAGATCAGCCAATCGCGCCATCTTCTCCTTCTTCCTTTGTACTTGCTGATGGATTATCTTCATATCTCTGATCTCTTGGTCCAACTCCTCTTCCTGGAGTGTTGGACTGGTAGCTTTCCTCTTCTGGCTTTGAGCCTCTCGAAGAGAAAGAGTTTCTTGGTTTGGGTCCAGCGGCTGCAGTGCAGCGGTCCCTGGTGCTGAAGCTTTCTTCGGCGGCATGACGAAGGTCAGTGCTTGCCGAAGGTGGTCGAAAAGGGTTCACCAGAGGTGGGCGCCAATGTTGGGGACTTGTTCTCAAATGCTATGAATTAAGAACAAGGCAACACAAAAATATTAAATGTTAATGCCCTTCGTCCTTCGAAACATTATTTCCCTTAGGACATAATGATCTTTAGACAAAGGTCATGAAGGACATACCTTCATTATCGCAACATATGTTAATAAAAAGGAGAAACATATGAAATATAAGAGATAACATGAACAATTACATAACATTATCAACTCATTCCCACTTTATTATCATGAAAAAATAGAAATAATATGAAATTACAAAAGTACCTTCGACTTGACAGAAGATAAAAGTACAAGAGTGACGCATGAGCAAATACAGGTCAGTGTGAACAATACGGGGGTACTGTTCACCTATTTATAGGCACAGGACACAACCTGTGAGAAATTACAGTCATGCCCTTTACATTTACTATTGGCTTATGGAAAAATTTATGAGGACTGGATAGCCTTTTCCCCTTTAATTTGGTTCCTTTTCCTGCGATTGAGCCGAAGCTCCCTTGTGCATAGCTTCGAAGCAACGACAACCTTCGTCACGATCATGCCCTTCTCATTGTATATGTCTTTAATCCTGAATCCGAAGGTACCTGTCTATAAACCATGCTTGGAAGACATTGTTAAATTACGTTTTTGAGGACCTTCGGATGACGAAGGTCCCCAACATGAATCATACCTTCCCCACATTCCAGCACCTGATCGACAGAGCGATCATGATAGAGAGGAAGCGCAAAGAGATGGAAGATCGCAAGCGCAAGATCAGTGGGCCCCAGTCTAGGAGCAGCAATCGCCCTCGTTTCTCAGGCAACCCGCCTTAGCAGTTCAGATAGAACCAGCGCCCGTCTCAGCAGCAGCAGTTTCAAAGGCAGTACCCTCAGTACCAGCAGCATAATCGCCAGAACAATCAGTCAGGAGGAAGTCAGTTCCACAGGCAGAATCAACAAGCACCTCGTCTTCCTGCCCCAGCAACCCAACAGAACAATCAAGCAGCCCCAGTTCAAGGCGGAAGCAGAGCATGTTTCCATTGTGGAGAGCAAGGCCATTGGGTGATGCAATGTCCGAAGAAGGCAGCCCATCAGCAGTCAGGCCCCAATGCCCCAGCAAAGTAGAATGTGCCTCAGCCTGGAGTAGGCAACCGCTCCCAACCACGCTACAACCATGGGAGATTGAACCACTTGGAGGCTAAAGCAGTTCAGGAAAGCCCCGACATGATAGTAAGTATGTTTCCAGTCGACTCCCATATTGCAGAAGTGTTATTTGATACTGGAGCAATGCATTCATTTATTACTACATCATGGGTAGAAGCACATAATCTTCCAATAACTACCATGTCAACACCCATTCAAATTGATTCAGCTGGTGGTAGAGTTCAAGCCGATAGTGTTTGCTTGAATATAAGTGTGGAAATAAGGGGGATAGCGTTTCCCGCTAACCTCATAGTAATGAGTACTCAGGGAATAGATGTCATCCTAGGTATAAACTGGCCAGATAAGTACTGGGCAGTTATCGGTTGTGATAAGAGGACGATTAAGTTGATGTCCCCAATGGGAGAGGAAGTGGTGACCGAGTTAGTCTCGCCCGAGCCAAGGAAAGGGAGTTGTTATCAGAGGCTATTGATAGTAGTGAAATAGATCCACTCGAGATTATCAAAGTTGTGTCCGGGTTCCCAGATGTGTTCCCAAAGGACTTACCAGGCATGGCACCTGAGCGAAAACTTGAGTTTGCCATAGAGCTTCTTCCTGGAATCGCCCCCATCTTTAAGAGAGCTTACATAGTGTCTAGACCAGAGTTGGTTGAGCTTAAGAAGCAGATTGATGAGCTGACAGAGAAAGGTTATGTAAGGCCAAGCACCTCGCCTTGGGCCGCCCCTGTCCTATTCGGGGAGAAGAAAGATGGCACCAGAAGGATGTGTATCGACTATCGAGCTCTGAATGAGGTCACAATCAAGGACAAGTACCCCTTGCCTAGAATAGAAGATCTGTTCGACCAGTTGAGAGGAGCCAGCGTGTTCTCAAAGATAGATCTGAGGTTGGGTTATCACCAGCTCAGGATTCGACCTTCAGACATTCCGAAGACGGCATTCATTACCAGGTATGGGTTGTACGAGTTCAGTGTGATGTCTTTTGGCCTAACGAATGCACCAGCCTTCTTCATGAATCTGATGAACAGTGTATTCATGGATTATCTCGACAAGTTTGTGGTGGTATTTATTGATGACATTCTTATATATTCTCAAAGTGAGGAGGAGCATGCAGATCATTTGAGGATGGTATTGCAGAGATTGCGAGAGCACCAGCTGTATGCAAAGTTGAGCAAGTGCGAGTTCTGGATTGACAAAGTCCTGTTCTTGGTCCACATAATCAACAAAGAAGGATTGGTTGTGGATCCGAAGAAAGTGGCAGATATTCTGAACTGGAAAGCGCCAACGGATGCTCGAGGAATCAAGAGCTTCATTGGAATGGCCGGATATTATCGACGATTCATTGAAGGGTTTTCGAAGATTGCGAAGCCGATGACAGCTTTATTAGGCAACAAAGTTGAGTTCAAATGGACCCAAAAATGCCAAGAAGCCTTTGAAGCACTGAAAGAGAAGTTGACTACAGCACCATTCTTAGTCTTGTCTGATGTGCACAAGCCCTTCTCGGTGTATTGCGATGCTTATTACACTGGTTTGGGATGCGTGTTGATGCAAGAGGGAAGAGTTGTGGCTTACTCGTCCCGACAGCTGAAGGTTCATGAGAAGAATTACCCAATACATGACTTAGAGTTGGCAGCAGTGGTTCATGCACTGAAGACATGGAGGCACTATCTGTATGGGCAGAAATGTGATGTTTACACAGACCACAAGAGTCTGAAGTACATATTCACTCAATTGGAGCTGAATATGAGGCAACGAAGATGTTTAGAGTTGATCAAGGACTATGAATTGGAGATTCATTACCATCTAGGCAAAGCGAACATAGTGGGAGATGCTTTGAGCAGGAAAAGTCGGGTCAATATGATGGTCGCTCATCCGATGCCTTATGAGTTGGCCAAAGAGTTGACAGGTTGAGCCTCGGATTTCTGAACAACATGCGAGGAGTGACAGTTGAGTTAGAGCCTACCCTAGAGCGAGAAATCAAAGAAGCACAGAAGAATGATGAGAAGATCAGTGAAATCCGGTAGCTGATTCTAGAAGGAAGAGGCAAAGACTTTCGGGAAGATGAAGAAGGTGTGATATGGTTCAAGGACCGCTTGTGTGTTCCCAATGTCTAGTCTATTCGGGAATTGATCCTCAAGGAAGCTCATGAGACAGCTTATTCTATACACCCTGGAAGTGAGAAGATGTATCAGGATCTGAAGAAGAAATTCTGGTGATACGGAATGAAGAGGGAAATCACAGAGCACGTGGCGATGTGCGATAGTTGTCGACGGATCAAGGTAGAGTGCATCATAGACCAGCTGGGTTGTTGCAACCGTTGCAAATTCCTTAGTGGAAATGTGATGAAATCGGGATGGACTTCATAGTCGGATTGCCTCGCACTCGAGCCGGCTACGATTCCATTTGGGTAGTGGTGGATTACTTAACCAAGTCAGCCCACTTCATACCTGTCAAGACCAATTACAGCAGTGCAGTATTGGCGGAATTGTACATGTCCTGGATCGTTTGTCTTCACAGTGTGCCAAAGAAGATAGTGTCAGACAGAGGAACGCAGTTGACCTCTCATTTCTGGCAGTAGTTGCATTAAGCCCTGGGTACCTGTCGGCGTTTCGAGACAGGGGGGTCCCTAAGCCGACGAGTGAGTGTGCTGCGTGCCCCAGCCCAGATGGGTCGAGCGCGTGGGCGAGCGCGAAGGGGGGAGAGGCGAGGCGGCCGGAGCCGAGCGTGAGAGAGGTGGAAGTCCCGCGGCCTTCGTGTTCGTCCCGCGCCCAGGTCAGGTGCGCTTGCAGTAGGGGGGTTACAAGCGTCCACGCGGGTGAGGGAAGCGAGCGGCCCCAAGAGAGCGCCTGTCTCGTCCTCGGTCCCGCGCGGCCAACCTCCTCTGAGAAGGCCCTGGTCCTTCCTTTTATAGTCGTAAGGAGAGGATCCAGGTGTACAATGGGGGTGTAGCAGAGTGCTACGTGTCTAGCGGAGGGAGAGCTAGCGCCCTAGGTACATGCCAATGTGGCAGCCGGAGAGATCTGGGCA
Organism: Zea mays; assembly: GCF_902167145.1. NCBI lineage: Eukaryota > Viridiplantae > Streptophyta > Magnoliopsida > Poales > Poaceae > Zea > Zea mays. The sequence continues at coordinate 54,929,712 of NC_050097.1, forward strand.
CCCTGCTGGCGTGATGTCGTGGCTGTCGGAGGTGCGGCGGAGCCTGATGGAGGGACAGCTGTTGGAGCGGTCGAGTCCCTGCTGACGTTGTCCTGCTTCCGTAAGAGAGCTGGGGGCCGCCGTCGTCATAGAGCTTGTGGAGCGCCATCATTGCCCCTCTGGCGGAGCTGGCCGGATGAGACGCCGGTCTTGTTCTCCGTGACCCGAGTCGATTCGGGGTGGGATGATGATGGCGCCTCCTGTTGACATGGCGGTCTGTGCTCCAGGCAGGGCGACGTGGGGGTTCCTCCGAAGCCGAGGTTGAGTCTGCCTCCTGTTGCCGTGGCCGAGCCCGAGCCAAGGGGTCGGGCGAGGCGGAAGTCGTTCAGCCAAGGCCAGGGCGGAGTCCGAGCCCTGGGGTCGGGCGAGGCGGAGTTTCGTCGTCTTTCGAGTCTTAGCCCAAGTCCGAGCCCTGGGGTCGGGCGGAGCGGAGTTCGCCGTCTTCCGGGTCTTAGCCCGAGTCCGAGCCCTGGGGTCGGGCGGAGCGGAGTTCGCCGTCTTCCGGGTCTTAGCCCGAGTCCGAGCCCTGGGGTCGGGCGGAGCGGAGTTCGCCGTCTTCCGGGTCTTAGCCCGAGTCCGAGCCCTGGGGTCGGGCGGAGCGGAGTTCGCCGTCTTCCGGGTCTTAGCCCGAGTCCGAGCCCTGGGGTCGGGCGGAGCGGAGTTCGCCGTCTTCCGGGTCTTAGCCCGAGTCCGAGCCCTGGGGTCGGGCGGAGCGGAGTTCGCCGTCTTCCGGGTCTTAGCCCGAGTCCGAGCCCTGGGGTCGGGCGGAGCGGAGTTCGCCGTCTTCCAGGTCTTAGCCCGAGTCCGAGCCCTGGGGTCGGGCGGAGCGGAGTTCGCCGTCTTCCGGGTCTTAGCCCGAGTCCGAGCCCTGGGGTCGGGCGGAGCGGAGTTCGCCGTGGCGCCTTTGGCAAGGCCTGATTGCCTGTCAGACTCACTCTGTCGAGTGGCACTGCAGTCGGAGTGGCGCAGGCGGCGCTGTCCTTCTGTCAGACTGGCCAGTGGAGCTGTGGAGTGACGGCGGTCACCTCGGCTCTGCCGGGGGCGCGTGTCAGGATAGAGGTGTCAGGCCACCTTTGCGTTAAATGCCCCTGCAATTTGGTCAGTCGGTGTGGTGATTTAGTCAAGGTTGCTTCTGAGCGAAGCCAAGGCCTTGGGCGAGCTGGTGATGTGTCCGCCATAAAAAGGGGGCCTCGGACGAGACGGAAGTCTCTCGAGGTCGGCTGCCTTCGGCCGAGGCTAGGCTCGGGTGAAGCGTGATCGAGTCACTCGTGTGGACTGATCCCTGACTTAATCGTGCCCATCAGGCCTTTGCAGCTTTATGCTGATGGGGGTTACCAGCTGAGAATTAGGCGTCTTGAGGGTACCCCTAATTATGGTCCCCGACAGTAGCCCCCGAGCCTCGAAGGGAGTGTTAGCACTCGCTTGGAGGCTTTTGTCGCACTTTTTTGCAAGGGGACCAGCCTTTCTCGGTTGCATTTCGTTCCGGTGGGTGCGCGCGAGCGCACCCGCCGGGTGTAGCCCCCGAGGCCTCGGAGGAGTGGTTACACTCCTTCGAGGTCTTAATACTTCGCTTAACGCTTCGGCTGGTCTGGTCGTTTCCTCATGCGAACTGGCCGTAGCCCGGGTGCACGGTCGGGGCCCAAGCTCTCGGGCTGGTATGTTGACGCTGTCAACGAGTTGGCCGGAGCCGGTTTTTGCGAGAGCAGCCCCCGAGCCTCTGCACAGGGCGAGAGGACGATCAGGGACAGACTCGGCTTTTTACATACGCCCCTACGTCGCCTTTCCGCAAGGAGGAGGGGTGGAGTGCGCCATGTTACCCTCGATGGGCACCGAACATGGTGTCTCCGGTGAGCTGCAAGCGGGTAATCCGAGTGGACGTCCGTGCCCCGTTCGTTGGGGGTCGGCTAGGGGCCCAGAGGCACGCCCAAAAGTACCTGCGGGTGATTTGCCGGACCCGGTCCCCTGGCGACGGGGTCCGAGGGCTCGATGCCTCCCTCCGATGGGATTCCGTTACAAGATCGTTCCCGCTGGTCTCGGGAATGTCCTAGGGTACCTCGGGAGCGCAGCCCGAGCCTCGGTTATGTATCGAACGTACCCCTGGTCATCCCTTGCTCGGTGTCTGAGGCGACTGTGAACCCTTCGGGGGCCAGCCTTCGAACCCCTGATCAGTAATGGCCACGGAGCCCGAGTAGCCTGAGGCGGCCATGGAGCCCTTCGGGGGGCTGGCCTTCGAACCCCTGACCAGTAGTGGGTGTCGGGCCCACGCGATCTGAGGCGACTGTTGAAACCCTCGGGGGGCCAGCCTTCGAACCCCTGATCAGTAATGGGGGGCTCGGAGCCCGGTTCCTTCGCGGAGAAGGATCCCTTTCGGGGTTTCCCCCCTTTCCCGGTCCCTGTTGCAAGAGATAGAGAAAGAGGAAAACGGAAAAGGATACGAAGTCGGACGACGTGGCGTACCTTTTCTGAAGCGGTTATTACGGCGAAGGTGAAGCGTCGCGCGTTCCTCCTGCCAGAAGCGCCGCGTGTCCTGCCGTGGAGTTAATGCGACGGGGCGAGTGGTCGGCGGGGCGGCCGTCACGCGTGTGCGAGCCGTTTCGAGGAACGGCTGTGCCGCTTCGCGTTTTTCGAATCCTGCGTCCGGTCCAGGCGGCGTGCTGGAAACGGTTTCGCCCTGGCCTTCATATACTTGAGAGGGGGCCCGGTGACGGTTCTTCACTCCGCTCCCTTCTTTTCCCTTCAGGTTTTCGCCACCCGGGAAACTTTAGCCGGAGGAGAGAGAAACCGCCTTCCCTGCCCCCCGCGCCGCCATCTTCTCCATCTTGGTGATGGCGGACCGAGTGACCATAATCCCCCCGCGCGATCCGTGGCCCTTCTCCACGGTGACGGCGAGTGATCTGGAGGAGCTGGTCGGCGAAGGTTTGCTCCGCCCCCTCACCGACAAGCAGCGGCCAGAGTGGATCCCTCCCGTGGGCGGAGCCGCTCTGTCCCCACCGCCGGGGTATGTTGTGAGCTTCGTCTCCTTCCATGAGCGGGGATTTGGTGCGCCGGCGGGCCGCTTTATGCGGGCCATCTTATTCCACTACGGGGTGGAGTTGCACAACCTCTCCCCCAACTCTATCTCGCAGGCCGCTATTTTCGTAGCGCTATGCGAAGGGTACTTGGGGATTGCTCCCCATTGGGATTTGTGGACTTACTTCTTCCTCGCCGAGCCTTTCGCCTTGTCGACGGGGGAGAGGAGGATCCGTGCAGCGGTGCGGGCCGGCGGCTGCATTCTCTTGTTGAGGCAGTCGCGGGCGTTGCAGTACATTCCTGCCATTCTCGCGTCTTCGAACAAGGGGTGGCAGCGCCGGTGGTTCTACCTCCGGAACGACGGTGAGTTGCTCCCACCATTTTCCCAGCGAGTAGTTACGGCTGCCACCGACGCCTGGCTCCACGGGACCCCGCACGAGAGGCAGAAAAATCTCGAGCCCCTTCTCCAGGCCCTGAAGGAGTTGCGGGAGGGGGGACTTACCGCTGCGGGAGTGATCGTCGCCATTCACCGTCGGAGGGTGCTCCCATTGGCGGAGCGGCGGCTGTCGCTCTGGGAGATGACCCCGGAAGCCGACTGGGAGGGCTCACGAATGTCCCCTGATCCTCTCCCTTCCGACGCCCTCCAATGGCGGGTGTCGGCCGCGATGGGGAAGCCGGACCCCCACGCATACTCCCAGCTTCGGATGCGCCCCGATCAGGGGTGCGTGACTTTGGTGAGCGTTTGCTCCTCCCTTCTTCGTATGTCTGGTTGCTCCAGGTCCTTATGATCGGGTTCCTTTCTCCCCTCCTTTTAGGATGTGGGGTGTCACAAACCCTCCCTGCCACGGGTCCCGGAGGACGCGGTAGACCGTGCAGCGCGGCGGGTTGCCGCGGAGGAGAAGAAGAAAAAGAAGGACGCGGAGAAGGCCCGGGCCCGCGAGCGGAGGCGGGCTCGGGACGCCTTGGAGAAGCGCCGCCGCCAGCAGGAGAGGGACGGACTCCCGAGGGAGCCATCGCCGGAGACGCCCGACGACGATGACGACGACGATGATGATGATGATGACGGCATGGCCGCCCGTCTCGACCTCAGCCTCGGCCTGGGGTGTGGCCAAGAGCCGTCGAGCCAGCCCCCGAGCGAACCGACTCCGTCAGCCCCCGAAGTCGGGGCGTCGGGCTCCCGACCCGAGGCGCGGGGGCGAACCGAGAGGCCACCTGACCCCTCCGCCGGAGGAGCTGAAGTAGTTCCGGAGGTCCAGACCAAGGCGTCTGTTCCCCAGAGGCCGCCGCTTGTGCTGGTGGCGGACAGGAGTGACCCTCAGGTCGTCGCTGCCGTGCCCGGGGAACCTGTCTCCCAGGTGCCCCAAGCGCCGGCGAAGCGGACCTCGGCGGCCGTTTCGAGAGCCGGGATTCAAGAAGGCTCTCCCCAGGCGCGGCGGATCATGGCCCTGAGTGGGTGAGTACCTCGGAATGTCTTCGTCTTGGCCTCCCATTCGTATGTTTTGGTTGTGATCCCCTTCCTTTTTTATCCAGCAAGCGAAGTCACGGCCAGACCGACCTGGCACCCCGGAAGGCCCTCAAGACGGCGCCGAACTGTGCGGCCAGCGCCATTCAACCGACCTTCCCGCGGGGTACCCCGACATCGGGGGTTCAGGCGTCGCCAATCTCGGAGGAGCGGGCTCCCGAGGCCGGCTCTTCAGCCGAGGCGGCGATCGTGGTTGAGGAGGCGGCTGACGCCCACGCGGCTCCGAGTTCGCCTGTCGTGTCGGTCATGCCGGCGCCTGCCACCGTCGAGGTTGCCGCCGTCCTTGTCGAAGGGTGTCCAGCCGCCGCCAGCGCCGGGATGGCTGATGCGTCGGTGCCCAAGACCTCAGAAGAGGTGGGCGCGGTCGCGCAATCTGTCCAGCCGGGCGACAGCCTCATCGCTGTGCGGCGGAGCCCCGAGGCCCGGCGCCCGTTGCTCCGATTCCGGACCCGCGAGGCCTCGGACCCCGTCTTCGTTCTCGATGATGAGCAGGAGGACCAGTCCTGGGGTGAGCTCCGCGAGTGCGCAGAGGCGACGGTGGGGTCACTCCGGGCGTCGCTGGAGGTTTTCTGCAGAGACGTCCCCAAAATCCTCCAGGTAGCGGTTTCGGGCATCCCTTTCTTCCTTCTGTGTGATACTCGCTGTGACGCCCTGTTTCCTTTTCCCAGGATCTGACGGACCGGAGCGCCGCTAAGTCGTCGTTCATCCGCCGTGAGGTTGATGTCTGGGGCTCGCTGCGATCCCTGAGGTCTTCGCTCGCCGGGGCTGCCACGCGCCTCTCTCAGCAAGATGCCAAGGTGGCGGATCTCCAGCTGCTATGCGCCGACCTGAGAGTCGAGGCGGCAGCGGCGCGTGCGGAGGCGCAACAGCAGCGATCGGAGCTCGCCCGGGTCGTCGAGGAACGGAACCGACTTCAAGACCGGGCTGCCGAGGCCGAAAGCCGAGCCGAGACCCTCGCGGCTGACTTAGCTGCGACCCAAGTCACGGCCTCGGAGCACCGTGCCCGAGCCGGGAGTACGTCTTGGTCCTCCCTAGCTCTTTTTCTTGTCCGTTTCCCTTGCTTGTGCTTGAGGTATTTCTCCTGGCTACTTGCAGAGCTTGAGTCCGCCCTTGATGAGTTCGCCAAGGCGCTTGCTGAGGCGCTTGCCGGAGCCGCCGAGCAGAGGGAGGCGGACCTTGCGGCCATGTCCGAGGCCGTCTCGGATTTTTACCGTGCCCTCGGCTCTGATGACGTCCCTTCAGGAAGCTCCCCTCAGAGCCGCCTTCGAGCCTTGGGTGGTCACGCCCGCGGCAGAGTCCGCGAAGCGCTACATCATGGCGTCAGGCGGGCCTTCGCCGTGCTCGCTTCTCACTACGTTGTGGATCTGGAGCGGGTTAGTGAGGGGTACTGTCTTCCTAACGAAGACGATGCTGCTCTGGCGGAGGTGCAGCGGCTTGACGCGGTTGCCGCCGGCCCGAGCGCGGTGCTGGCGACCACCTTTGAGGCGGAGGTCCTTCCTCCTGCGACGTCACCGGAGGCCGAGATGGACCCCACCGATGGCGGGGGTGGAGTTGAAGGCGCGGCTCCTTCCCAAGGCGGCACCTGATTCTCGTTTGAACAGTTTCTTGTTGAACGTGTGTCTCACCACGGCCGCTGAGGCCTGAACACTTTTGTCTTTCTTGCATGGAGTCGTACTCTCCTCTCTTGCCGTCTGCATGTTCGTCCTAGCTCGCCGATAATAGAGTGGCTTCTCGAGTTGGGCCATTCTTCGTGGCAGGTGATGAGTGAGGTATCCCTAACCCGGAGGTACGGGAGTTCCTCGGCTCAATCGGCCTTGCCATTTTCATGAACCCGCGTTCGCTCCTCGAGACCCGGCTTCTGACATAGCCAGGAGAACGTAGCTGGGAGAACGCAAGAGGCCCCCCTTTTTTGATTTAAAAAGATCTTGACGCAGAGGGGTTCCCCCTTTTTAGCCCCCGAGGGAGGGTCGGGCTCCGCCATGGCGAGGCCGACCCTTCCTCGATGATCGAGGCGCAGAGGCTGCCTGACGAATCGGGCCCCGGCCCGAATATCCAGCGAGTGCTCGGCGACATCCCTCGGTACGCCGGGCATGTCCGAGGGACTCCACGCAAAGACGTCGGCGTTTGCGCGGAGAAAGTCGACGAGCACTGCTTCCTATTTGGGGTCGAGCCCGGAACCGATCCGGATCTGCTTGGTGGTGTCGCCACTGGGGTCGAGGGGGACGGCCTTGACCGTCTTCGCTGGCTCGAAGTTGCCGGCATGGCGCTTCACGTCTGGGACCTCCTTGGAGAGGTTCTCCAGGTCGGCGATGAGGGCCTCGGACTCGGCGAGGGCCTCGGCGTACTCCACGCACTCCACGTCGCATTCGAACGCGTGTTTGTACGTGGGGTCGACGGTGATGACCCCGTTGGGGCCCGGCATCTTGAGCTTCAGGTAGGTGTAGTTGGGGACGGCCATGAACTTCGCGTAGCATGGCCTCCCTAGCACGGCGTGGTAGGTTCCTCGGAACCCGACCACTTCGAACGTCAGGGTCTCCCTTCGGAAGTTGGAGGGTGTCCCGAAGCAGACTGGGAGGTCGAGTCGCCCGAGGGGCTGGACGCGCTTCCCAGGGATGATCCCGTGGAAGGGCGCAGCGCCTGCTCGGACGAAGGACGGATCGACGCGCAGAAGCTTGAGGGTCTCGGCGTAGATGACGTTGAGGCAGCTGCCCCCGTCCATCAGGACCTTGGTGAGCCTGACGTCGCCGACAACGGGGTCGACGACGAGCGGGTATTTCCCCGGGCTCGGCACATGGTCGGGGTGGTCGGCCCGGTCGAAAGTGATGGGCTTGTCGGACCAGTCCAGGTAGACTGGCGCCTCCACCTTCACCGAGCAGACCTCCCGGCGCTCTTGCTTGCGGTGCCGAGCCGAGGTATTCGCCGCATGCCCTCCATAGATCATGAAGCAGTCACGGACCTCGGGGAACCCCCCTGCTGGGTGTTCTTCGTTCTTGCCGTCGTCGTGGGCCCTGCCACCCTCGGCGGGTGGCCCGGCCCTGTGGAAATGACGCCGAAGCATAACGCACTCCTCGAGGGTGTGCTTGACGGGCCCCTGATGGTAGGGGCACGGCTCCTTGAGCATCTTGTTGAAGAGGTTTGCACCTCCGGGGGGCTTCCGAGGGTTCTTATACTCGGCGGCGGCGACAAGGTCCGCGTCGGCGGCGTCGCGTTTCGATTGCGACTTCTTCTTGCCTTTCTTCTTGGCGCCGCGCGGAGCAGACGCCTCGGGGGCTTCTTCCGATGGGCGGCCCTGGGGCTGCTTGTCCTTTCGGAAGATAGCCTCGACCGCCTCCTGGCCAGAGGCGAACTTGGTGGCGATGTCCATCAGCTCGCTCGCCCTGGTGGGGGTTTTGCGACCCAGCTTGCCCACCAGGTCGCGGCAAGTGGTGCCGGCGAGGAACGCGCCGATGACATCCGAGTCGGTGATGTTGGGCAGCTCGGTGCGCTGCTTCGAGGATCGCCGGATGTAGTCCCAGAGCGACTCCCCCGGCTGTTGCCGGCAGCTTCGAAGGTCCCAGGAATTCCCGGGGCGCACGTATGTGCCCTGGAAATTGCCAGCGAAGGCTTGGACCAAGTCGTCCCAGTTGGAAATCTGCCCCGGAGGCAGGTGTTCCAACCAGGCGCGAGCAGTGTCGGAGAGGAACAGGGGGAGGTTGCGGATGATGAGGTTGTCGTCGTCCGTTCCCCCAGTTGGCAGGCAAGGCGGTAGTCCGCGAGCCACAGTTCCGGTCTCGTTTCCCCCGAGTACTTTGTGATAGTAGTCGGGGGTCAGAACCAGGTCGGGAACGGCGCCCGCCGGATAGCCCGACTGAAGGCCTGCGGACCGGGTGGTTCGGGCGAAGGACTCCGATCCTCCCCGCTGTCGTAGCGCCCTCCACGCCTGGGGTGGTAGCCTCGGCGCACCCTTTCGTCGAGGTGAGCCCGACGGTCGCATCGATGGTGCTCGTTGCCGTGGTGACCCGGGGCCGCAGGCGCGGTGTTGCGCGTGCGCCCGGTGTAGACCGAGGCTTCCCGCATGAATCGGGAAGTCGCGGCATGAGGTTCCGAGGGATATCCTTGCCTCCGGGATGCAGTGCTCTCGGCCCGCCGGGCCGCAGCGCCTTCCAGGAGATTCTTGAGTTCTCCCTGGATTCGCCGACCCTCGGTGGTTGACGGCTCCGGCATCGCGCGGATGAGCATTGCTGCGGTTGCCAGGTTCTGACCGACCCCGCTGGATGCGGGCGGCGGCCTGATCCTGACATCGTTGGCGACGCGGTGCTGGAGACCTTGGGGCAGATGACGTATTTTCTCCGGCCAGGGGTTGGCCCACCCATGCCTGTCCGACGTCCCGACGGATCGGCTCAAGCGCTCCTGTTCCCTCGTTGAGCCTGGCCTGCGCCTCGCGGACTTGCTCGAGTTGTGGGTCGTAACCCCCCGCCGGAGCGGGGACCACAGCTAGCTCCCGTGGGACGTCGGCGCGAGGCACCGGCCTAGGGAGATCACCATCCCCCGGCATGCCAAGATGGTTGCCTTCGGTGGGATCCCCTAGCTCAATGTGGAAACATTCGCGGCTTGGGCCGCAGCTCTCGTCACCAAGGCTGCGGCTTCCATCGGAACAGTCGGATAGACAGTAGTCACATGCGGTCATGAAGTCCCGCACGGCACTGGGGTTGCCAAGTCCGGAGAAATCCCAACCGACGCTGGGATCGTCATCTTCCTCGGACCCAGAGGGCCCGTAGGTCAAGACGTCCGTCAGTCGGTCCCAAGGCGACCGCATACAGAACCTCAGTGGGGTTGCACTCGCCTCAGTGAGAGCGCCCGCCAAAACGAGGTCGTTTGGCGGGTTGAGGCCGAGTCGAAATGACGCAAGATGGGAGTTAGTCGTTACCTTTTGGTCGACGAGGAGCGACGTAGTCACATCGGGGACTGGTTGCGCCGTCATCTCCGGTTCGAGGGCGACGTCCTGCAGGCTTTCCGCGAGTGCGCCGGCGTCGTCTTCTTGCTCAAGGTCAGCGTGCCGCGGGGGGACGGCGCTCGCCTCCGTCTCGAACGCGAGGTCGACGTCCGGCGTGCCTTCCGTCGGGGCGTCGGGGGCGTCGATTCGCTCGACGGCCGACGAAGCGCGGCCTCCCGTCTGGCCTTGACGGCTCCGCCTCCTCCTCCGTTGGCGGGGGAGAGAACGGAGCGAGCCCGAATATTGCTCTTCCACCACGCGGGGAAGACGTCGTCGATTCCGCCGCCGGCGGGCGGGTTGTCGGCCGCCATTGTCGTGGTCGCGCGGCGGTGGAAGAAGTGTCATGTCGTAGCTGCCGTCGAAGGACATGAACTCGAGAGTCCCGAAACGAAGCACCGTCCCGGGCCGGAGAGGTTGCTGGAGACTGCCCATCTGGAGCTTGACGGGGAGCTGTTCGTCAACACGCAGCGTGCCCCTACCTGGCGCGCCAACTGTCGGCGTTTCGAGACAGGGGGGTCCCTAAGCCGACGAGTGAGTGTGCTGCGTGCCCCAGCCCAGATGGGTCGAGCGCGTGGGCGAGCGCGAAGGGGGGAGAGGCGAGGCGGCCGGAGCCGAGCGTGAGAGAGGTGGAAGTCCCGCGGCCTTCGTGTTCGTCCCGCGCCCAGGTCAGGTGCGCTTGCAGTAGGGGGGTTACAAGCGTCCACGCGGGTGAGGGAAGCGAGCGGCCCCAAGAGAGCGCCTGTCTCGTCCTCGGTCCCGCGCGGCCAACCTCCTCTGAGAAGGCCCTGGTCCTTCCTTTTATAGTCGTAAGGAGAGGATCCAGGTGTACAATGGGGGTGTAGCAGAGTGCTACGTGTCTAGCGGAGGGAGAGCTAGCGCCCTAGGTACATGCCAATGTGGCAGCCGGAGAGATCTGGGCACCCTGCTGGCGTGATGTCGTGGCTGTCGGAGGTGCGGCGGAGCCTGATGGAGGGACAGCTGTTGGAGCGGTCGAGTCCCTGCTGACGTTGTCCTGCTTCCGTAAGAGAGCTGGGGGCCGCCGTCGTCATAGAGCTTGTGGAGCGCCATCATTGCCCCTCTGGCGGAGCTGGCCGGATGAGACGCCGGTCTTGTTCTCCGTGACCCGAGTCGATTCGGGGTGGGATGATGATGGCGCCTCCTGTTGACGTGGTGGTCTGTGCTCCAGGCAGGGCAACGTGGGGGTTCCTCCGAAGCCGAGGTTGAGTCTGCCTCCTGTTGCCGTGGCCGAGCCCGAGCCAAGGGGTCGGGCGAGGCGGAAGTCGTTCAGCCAAGGCCAGGGCGGAGTCCGAGCCCTGGGGTCGGGCGAGGCGGAGTTTCGTCGTCTTTCGAGTCTTAGCCCAAGTCCGAGCCCTGGGGTCGGGCGGAGCGGAGTTCGCCGTCTTCCGGGTCTTAGCCCGAGTCCGAGCCCTGGGGTCGGGCGGAGCGGAGTTCGCCGTCTTCCGGGTCTTAGCCCGAGTCCGAGCCCTGGGGTCGGGCGGAGCGGAGTTCGCCGTCTTCCGGGTCTTAGCCCGAGTCCGAGCCCTGGGGTCGGGCGGAGCGGAGTTCGCCGTCTTCCGGGTCTTAGCCCGAGTCCGAGCCCTGGGGTCGGGCGGAGCGGAGTTCGCCGTCTTCCGGGTCTTAGCCCGAGTCCGAGCCCTGGGGTCGGGCGGAGCGGAGTTCGCCGTCTTCCGGGTCTTAGCCCGAGTCCGAGCCCTGGGGTCGGGCGGAGCGGAGTTCGCCGTGGCGCCTTTGGCAAGGCCTGATTGCCTGTCAGACTCACTCTGTCGAGTGGCACTGCAGTCGGAGTGGCGCAGGCGGCGCTGTCCTTCTGTCAGACTGGCCAGTGGAGCGGTGGAGTGACGGCGGTCACCTCGGCTCTGCCGGGGGCGCGTGTCAGGATAGAGGTGTCAGGCCACATTTGCGTTAAATGCCCCTGCAATTTGGTCAGTCGGTGTGGTGATTTAGTCAAGGTTGCTTCTGAGCGAAGCCAAGGCCTTGGGCGAGCCGATGATGTGTCCGCCATAAAAAGGGGGCCTCGGGCGAGACGGAAGTCTCTCGAGGTCGACTGCCTTCGGCCGAGGCTAGGCTCGGGTGAAGCGTGATCGAGTCACTCGTGTGGACTGATCCCTGACTTAATCGTGCCCATCAGGCCTTTGCAGCTTTATGCTGATGGGGGTTACCAGCTGAGAATTAGGCGTCTTGAGGGTACCCCTAATTATGGTCCCCGACAGTACCCATCTGAATTTCAGTTCGGCCTATCATCCCCAGATAGACGGTCATACTGAAAGAACTAATCAAATCCCCGAAGACATGTTGAGAGCCTATGCATTGCAAGATTAGTCCGGATGGGACAAGAGGTTACCTTATGCAGAGTTACCCTATAACAACAGTTACCAGGCCAGTTTGAAGATGCCACCATTTCAGGCGCTTTATGAACGGAGTTGTAGAACTTCGTTGCAATGGGATCAGCCTGGAGAAAAGCAAGTCTTTGGGCCAGACATTTTGCTTGAAGCTGAAGAGAACATCATGATGGTTTGGGAGAATATGAAGATAGCGCAATCAAGGCAGCGAAGTTATGCAGACACAAGAAGAATAGAGCTGAGTTTCGAAGTTGGAGATTTTGTCTATTTGAAAGTTTCGCCTATCAGAGGAGTCAGAAGATTCGGAGTCAAAGGCAAGCTAGCACCCCGCTACTTTGGTCCGTATCAGATTCTCGCAAGGCGTGGAGAAGTGGCCTATCATCTCAGCCTGCTAGAAAATTTGTCTGTCGTGCATGATGTTTTTCATGTGTCTCAGTTAAAGAAATGTCTGTGTGTGTCAGAGGAGCAGTTGCCAGTGGAAGGTCTTGAAGTCCAAGAATACTTGACCTATATTGAGAAGCCAACACAAATTATTGAGATTGCAGACAGAGTCACCCGGAGGAAAACCATCAGAATGTGCAAAGTCAGATGGGGTCATCACTCCAAAGAAGAAGCAACTTGGGAGCGTGAAGATGACCTGATGGCTAAATATCCCGAACTCTTTGCTAGCCAACCTTGAATCTCGAGGGCGAGATTCTTTTAAGGGGGATAGGTTTGTAACGCCCCGAATTTTTGAGTTGAATTTTTTCTTTCTCCAGCACTCACCAAATTCGGGCGTTACCTTCCCTATTTTTCTTTTCTTCTCGCTATGTCTTGTTCTTTTTCAAAGTTCTAGCGAGAATTAGCTCGACATCTTGTGTAGGTGAACCCTGGACATATTTTCTTTGGTTGTTGCATCATGCTGAGCCATGCCTCTATTTCCTTTTGTGTGTATTTACTTGGTTTCCATAAAGTATGCATTTAGTAGGAAGTTAGAGATAAAATAGATAATAGGAAAAATAAGAAGAAAATAGAGAAGGGAAATCTCTCCCTCTCTCCTTTTGGCCCAGCCGCGGCCTGCTTCCCCCCTCCTCTTTTCCCTCCCATGCGGCCCACCCCGTCTTGGGCTGGCTGGCGCGTGTCCCACCTGGCGTGGCCTGTCCCCCTCGCTCTCCCTTGGGCCAGCCGGCTGGCGCGGCCCAGCTCGCCCCGCACGGCCCAGTCGCCTCCCCCCCGTTCCCCGTGCGCGGGCGGTTGCAGCCGCCGCCGCCCTGGTGGGACCCACTCGTCATTGCCGCGGTCGTCCCCTGTTGATCTCCCTCTCCCCCACGACGCGCGTCTCTCTCTCCTCCCCAAGTTGCCCTCGCCGCCTGAAGCAGCCCCTGCCCCGGTGCGGTTCGTCCGCGCCACCTCGTCCTCCGCGTTGAGCCTCCCCATCTCCCTCCCCTTCCCCGCCGCTCCCCCCTTCTTCTTCCCTGGCCCCTGCTCGCCGCGTCCGTGGCCCGGCGCGCTCGGCCCCGCCCCGGCACGCGTGGCACGCTCCCCGCGCGGCAGCCCGCCCCGGCGCGCTCGGCCCGCCCCGGCGCGTGCGGCCTCGCCCCTCCCCCCGGCCCGGTGCACTCGCCCGGCCATAGCGCGGATATAGCGTGCGCGTAGCTCGCCCCCGGCGCGGCTAGCTCGCGACGCGCGGCACGGCCTCTGCCCGGCGAAGTTCGGCCCCCTGGCCGACGCGGTTGGCCCCGTCGCGGCCCCGCGGCGCATGAGGTGCGGCGCGCGGCCCTGGCGCAGCCAGCCCCCTGCGCAGTTCTGCGTGCTCCCTACCCGGCGCTCGGCGTGGCCCGGCGCCGCTCGCGCCCGGCGCCCGTAGCGCGGTACATGGTGCCCCGGCACCGCCCGGCCCCGTCGTGGTGCGCAGGTTGCCCGGCGTGGCCCCGTCCTGCGCACGGTGTTTCGGCGCGACGCGTAGCACTCCGCCACGCAGGTGATGAGCCCGTCTACACCCTAGACTACCCCGTCTACCCCCCGGCCTACTCTGTCTACCGCCCCCTGTGTATTTTATGCGCGTTGAGCGTGTCATTTATTTTATGTAGTTGAACTCCACTTAGAATTGACCACGTTAATTATCTCACGTAGTTAAATGACGACTTAAGTAATGTCGGCCAATTGGAATAATTGTAACTCTGTTAGTGTATGTGCTTAATACTTGTTAGTATGGCTAGGTAGAGTTAGACGATGTAATAATTAATTGCACACCTACACGTAATACGTCTCGACTATAGCTTTAGCCACTACGAGTCCCTTCTTTTTCTCTTTCTAGTAATCGCGAATGCAAATCGTATGTCATATACATGTTCAATTGATCTGCTCTCTTATATGGTGTACTGTTTATTTACTAATTCAAAGAGATGGATGTATGTTTGCACTCGCATAGATAACAGTCTGGTTGAGGAGTCCGAAGAACTCGCAGGAGAAGACCCTGAGCAGCAGCTGGTTGGTGGAGGCAAGTGTCCCTTGACCCACTTATGTCCTATACATTCCTTAATTCACTTTCCGCATTTACACAGTTTATACCTAAGGATTGACTAGCTTTTGTTATCCATGTCCTTGCTTACCTATTTGGGTTGGATTATTTTGGTTTAGCTACATGCTAGTGCTTCACATTAATCAATGAACATGATGTGATTTATCTATGATACGTTGTTTCCCTTCTTTATTATGATGATATACTTGTGGCATTTAAGGGGACTTGAGCGGTTTCTCGAGTACCTCTCCGTAAGGACCTGTTCGTTGGATGACCACCCGGGAAAACAGTGCAACCATGAGGGTGGAATGGGACGCCCTTAGCTTAATAATTAGAGGAACCGGGGTGTAGTTCGCTTCGCCGTCGTGCCATTAATGGGGCTCGGTGTATGTGGCTCGCTCTGCCAAGGTTGGTTTGCCCGGAGGAGAGTGGTACATTTAGGAAACCTAATGGGCGGCTACAGCCCCGAGGAATCTTTGTAAAGGCTACGTAGTGATACCCTGCTGGGTCACCTCGGTAGTGATCAATGGAGAGTCATGATCTCCGGGCAGAAAGGGAATCACGACTTGTGGGTAAAGTGCGCAAGCTCTGCAGAGTGTTATGAAAACTGATATATCAGTCATGCTCGCGGTTATGAGCGGCCAAGGGAGCTCCATTGATTAGAGATACTTGATCAGAGATGTTTGAATTACAGGTGGTGATGAGAATGATGGTTTTGGTATTGACTATGGTAATGGTAAGTGGTATTCTTTCCGTTTGGAAATGGTACTTTTGGGTTAACAACTTGGGTTAATACTAAAATCTGGCTCTCTCTACTAGGAATAATAATCTGACCAACTAAAAGCAACTGCTTGACTTACCCCCACATAAAGCTAGTCCACTACAGCCAAACAGTACATTTGCTGAGTATGTTGATGTGTACTCACCCTTGCTCTACACACCAGCCCCCCCTTCCCTAGGTTGTCTGCGTTGCAACCACTGCTCAGGAGAAGATAAAGCCGTGGAAGAAGACTTCCAGGAAATCCAAGATTATGACGAGTTTTAGGCGTGGGTTAGCGGCAACCCCCAGTCGGCTGCCTGTGAAGGACGCGTGTATCTACGTTTCGTTTTCGCATTTTGATTATTGTTAAAGACTATGTGGATGTCTCAGACATATGATGTAATCGACTATTATTCCCCTTATATGTTATTATTTGAGCATTGTGTGATGATGTCCAGTTATGTAACTGTTGTGTACGTGAATTGCTGATCCTGGCACGTACATGGTTCGCATTCGGTTTGCCTTCTAAAACCGGGTGTGACAGTACTCTTCCTTACAGAGGGGCCCTATAATGGGGTGTAAGGTTTTTAATGAGGCAGGCCGAGTAATATATTTATGTTTCCCTCAATCCATGTGTTCTCTCAATCTATGTGTCCTCTCAAATCATTGTGTCCAACATCATTGAATTGAGCACGGATTGGGAGATATGAGACACATGTCAAGGTAGGACTGCAGATCGACTACAATTTTACTTTGTTGTTTGTAAGTTCATTTGTTACTGAAGACCATATTGCTGGAATTGAACTTTTTTTTGTAATTCTAGGTATAACTACCAAAAGGAGCTGGACTACTAGAGGATACAAAGCACATGAGAAGGTAGGACTGCTGGAGAGTTGAGGATATTGTTTGATGCCAAGAAACAATTTCAGACATTAAAAATTTAGAAGCCTGACCAGGTTGAATGTAGTTGCTTCACTGATTGTAATGTATTGTATGGATTGTAACCTGTATGGTCAGTATTTTATGGATTGTAATGTATTGTATGGATGTATTTGTAGTTGTGTAATGAATTTGTAGTTGTGTTATTATTTCAATGCTGTCAGTTGAAATGTGGGCCGGGCTATGGCTGGCACGGCCCAACAAAGGCTCGGCGTCCTTTAGGGTCGGGCTGGGCCACAGTTTTACTCTCGGCCCAAAGCACGATGGGCTTGGCCAGGCTGGCCCGACCCGGTCCAATTCGCAGCACTAGGCAGGGCTAGCGTTAGCGTGGTATGCTGCGTAGCCAGGGGGCCCAATTCCCAGCACTAGGTAGGGCTAGCGTCAGCGTGGTATGCTCCGTAGCCAGGGCAGTAGGCCACGAGGTCATTAATTCCTCTGCTCTAGCTAACATGCTCACCGCTTCCAGCAGGGAGCAAGGTGGGGTCCATCCGTATGAGGTCGTCGGAAAAGGAATTAGATGCGTGCGGTAGCGAGGGGCATGGTGGTTGTTAGTATCACGTGTGTACATGCCGGCGCTACTGCTTTTATGCACATACATCTCATGGACCCTACCCCTATACATGGGTCCATGAGTAGAGATAAAATGGGGACCTGATCCCCGACTACCTATGGAGAATTCATCCATTAGAGCTTGTTCAGTTTGAGGTGGATTGAGAGGGATGAACACTACAAGAAACTGATAAATGTTCGTGGGTTTTGTTAAGAACGTGGGTACCGACGTTCTTACATTAGATAAGTTCATGGGTTTTTTAAAACGTGGGTACCCACGTTCTTAAATTAAGTTCGTGGGCCCTAGACAAAACCGTCGAACTTAACCTATTAAGAACGTGGATACCCACGTTCTTAAATTAAATTCGTGGGCCACGTGGACACCGTCGAACTTAACCCAAAAACCTAAATCCCTAACCTAGCACGTCTCTCTTCCTCTCCTTTCCCACTACCTACAGCTCGCGCCCGCCGCCAGCTCGCGCGCCCTGTCTCTGCCACCCTGCGGCCCCACTGCCGCCACCCCGCACCTCCACCCCGCCGTCGTGCCCCGCCTCCTTGGTCGCCGCCACCGGACGTCGCCTCCAGCGCCTCTCTGGCTCCGTGCCCAGCCCCGCGCGCCTCCCTGACACAGCGTCGCCTCCAAGCGCTGCCACTCCTAGGCCCACGCCCCTGTCCCCAACTCTGCACCCCCTGCCTCGGCGCCGCTCTAGCAGCCTCCCCTTCCATGTGCCCCACCCGCCCGCATGCATCGACGCCCGCGCGACAACCTTGCCCCCGTGCCCACAATCTCAACCATTCGTGCGAGAACAATCGATTACGCGCCTCCAATCTCCTCCATCCGAACGGACGCAATCTCCTCCATCCTCACTTGCCACAGTCGTTCCCGTGCTCGCCCCGCTACCGCCCGCCGCACCCCACCACAAGCAGGAAGCAACCAACACGTGAGGTCCCTCCCCCACCGCTGTAGAGCGAGAAGCCATCCCCCACTGAATTAGTTAATTATCTTGCCAAGCTTTTTTCCTTTCTTTTTTTGTGTAAGTGCGTAAAGGTGTGTTACATGAACTCTTGGAAACTTGCCTTTTAATCTTCTCTTGCAAAAGAAATTGTTTCTTAGTTCAATTGTTTGGTAGTACTGATATAGTTACTAAAACCGGTATTCTGTTAGGCAATATCTTCTTAAGGATCATGTACAGAAATGAGGTTAGTAATATTTTAAGGAGGTTCCTATATCCTGTGGACATTTGTATTCGAGGTGAATTTTTTCATATCAAAGAAATTCAAGCTGTAATTTAATGATTTCTGGATCTGCTACTGCACTTGAAAACATATGCTAAGCAGCATATTTATTGACCCAAAGATAGATATCATATATATTCGCATAGTATTATCATTTTAAGTATGCCCCAAAATATTAATAGGGCAAATAATTCATTGTTCAATTTTTCTGCACACAGTTCTCACTCCACGTTTCACTTTCACTATTAAATAGTACTGTATGGCAGCAACCCTATGTCCCACAAGAAAACTAAGCTGTTGTATGGCAACAATATTGCAAGAAAGCTCAAACATGACGCAGTTACAATCACTAACCCCATGGCTAATACAGGTGTTCCACAACTTGTTAAGCCCACAACTTCAGCACAGGAAAATTCATTGGGCACTGCATACATAGATAGATGGGATAAAGATGGCTGGCAGAATGGTCTGTAAGAAAGGATATAAGTACATAGTTCCATTATACTATAAAGGTTTAGAAAAAAACATCTAGGCATATGGAGCATTGCTACCACGAAGATAATTGCAACTGGAATAAACTGAAGTCTGGTGAAATGTCAAAGGACTACAACAGATGATATGATTGCTAAAAGACCAAAACAATTGATCTATTCTTCAAGTTGATGACAAATATAATTTAAGTTTGTTTCGTCGTGCTATATACTTGTTCTATATATTCAGCTCATCCTTTGGGACATTTGCTGCTAGGAAGAAGACTATTCACCCACCTCAAGGTTTACAAAGGGGGAGAACATCCACACGAGCCTCAAAAACTTGTTCTCCTCCCTATGAGTGAAAACATCCACACGAGCCTCAAAAACTTGTTCTCCTCCCTATGAGTGAAAACAGAATACAAAAACCGGCTAGAGAACCCCATGAATTGAAAAGGACGTAGTGATGTGTTGATGACAAATATAATTTAAGTTAGCTTCGTCGTGCTATATACTTATTCTATATATATTCTGCTCATCCTTTTGGGACATTTTGCAACTAGGAAGAAGATTATTATAGTTGGTCCATTGGATCAATTGTTGTAGATTTCATAATAACTTGTTGGACTAACGTGAAAAACTGGAATCTTCATTGTTTTTGAGCGGCCGCCTAGGTCTTCATGTGTGCCCCCAAGGTCCTGAGTCACGATGACACAAGGCATCACAAGGCTCAAGGTCAGAACCTCATAAAGAAGATGAAAATTAAAAAGAATCATCATCGGTTCAAGGTTAGAACTGAATCTAGACATCGAACATCTCATTCAGTTAAAAAGAAGGAAGCATATCTTCAGATATGCTGCTCTATGTATAACTTGTACACAAATAGAACTAATGATCTATTCTAGAATCAAAAACTAAATTAAGTTGTACAAGAACATGTTAAAGCAAGTCGTGATTCACCAGTGCTGTCAGGTTTAGCTGGTACTCAATGGATAACACATCTCCACCAGGTATACTAGAGATCTGTTATGTTAATTACCGATGATCTACTTTCATTAACCTTAGATATTTTAGGGTGTCAGCACGCCTCAGTTGTCAATGGGAACTTTCAATACAAATTCAGATCTAGAAATTTCAAGTAGTAAAGCTATGCAAAAAAAATAATTCACTTTAAATGCCCGAGATAATATTAATCTGCCTCAAAAAGTTATTCAAATCCATCCCAATCAGCAACTCGCTCCATGAGTGGTAAACTGGTAACTGTACCCATAAATATGCATTTTCCAATCCCCATATCACCTATATTTCCTGCCTGCGAACCAGACAACCAATCAAGAGCTTTCAAAAAACCCTTACACAAGAATTGCGCAAGTAATCTCCAACTAAACATGCCTTATGTGGGAAAGTAACTCATAGATCAGTCAGCACTTACCTGAGAAGATAAAATTCTGTTGAAATCTTCATACTCTTTCTCAATATTTCTCAAAGCACCTCCGTATAGTGATGCTGCTTTTCTAAGGGCTTCGTCGCTTGCATTATTTTCGCTTCCATATCTATAGCAGTCCTCAGAAAATTTTATTCCTATGGCCAAAAGAAAAAATAGATGAAGTTGTTTAACAAACTATTTCATAGATATTGAATTTGGAGACTTGCATACAGGTGTAGCAGCAAAAAAGAAAAGACAAATAAACTGATTACATCCTATTTGAAATTCATGAGTTTTTAACTAAGCTAAAATAGCCTCTATAAAATATAGTGGTGATAACTATTGAAAATAGTAGTGGTTCCTTCTCAAGATGGAGGATGTATGATATGAATTTACCATCCTAGATAGTTGCAGACCCTGCAGTCACAAATGACTATTCTAGCTCAAAGTATCATAGTACACTAAGTTTTGGAGGGTAGATATCATATTTCTAACCCTAACTAATGGCTCTACTATGTGAGAAAATGTAAATACAACAACAAAAACTAACAATGTAACTTTCTTTTGCTCTGAGGAAATCTCAACCTGACAAAATTAACCAAGGACAACTGACATGAGCCACATAAGCACATACCCACTTCAATATGTTTGTTTCCAATAGACACTAAACCTTCAGCTGCTCTAACTATGTCCTTCTGGAAATCCTGTTAGAGTGGATACATCACAGAAATGTAACAACTGCCATCCAGTGCAGTCTTATTTCGTCGAGGAGGCGTTAGTCCACAACTCGATTGGTTCCTGGCCTTGATTTTTGTTCCTAGTATTTTTTTTTCAGGTCGTCTAGCTACTGTAGTTGCCCATCGTCAAAGTTTTGTAGAGTGGTTAGTGTTTTTGGTTGACAGACATTGGTGCTAGATTTGGGATCAGCCTTCCTAAACAGTACCATTTGCTTCAGCTCAATGATATGAATAATGCTTGTTTGCAGGACATATTGCTAAGAATTTGCCACATTATGTTTGCTTGAGGTATTAATTTATCCAGGTGTTTAATGCTGGAGTACAATTAGAAGATCCCTAATCAATTGCTTCTCATTTCAGTCGTGTAAGTCACTCTATAAGTTTTGCTACCATTTTCTGAACTCCATTGTTCTCCGTATGATTTTATTTGGTCACATGCTCCTTCATGTGCTATTTTGCTTCTTGCAACTTCTTGTGATCTTCTGTTCTGGCTCCTTGATTTCATACATGAACCTTTCTACCCTTGTCCTTGATACCTGAGCATTTTCAGGTAGCAAGTGTTGGGCGATGTACAAAGATACTGGCCAACAAAAACATGGAGTTTTCGTGTGTTGCAGTATTCTACAATTGCCTAACAGTATTTATTAACTGTAGTTAGCATATATGTTTATACTCACCTGTTGCTGCTGCCAAGAATAATACTAAAGTTTTCTAATAAGTTTCAGTGATGGAATTCATGAAGCACACTGTCTGAATTTATAGAGCTTGGTGCCACAATGAAACTGTGATAAACCAGCTTTATTTTTTTTCTGAATGAGCTAGTTTGCCCAGAATTAATTGGTCATGCCGCCGACATGGTGTTCTGATAGGATACATACATGTTTTCATGAACAAAACTATCAAAAAGGCTTTGAAATAAGATGGGTTTCGCTCAGCTTGGGCTGGCGCTTCTCTTGGAGTAGCCCTGAGTTTGAGCAGCCTGCTCGTCTCTTGAAATGGCAAAAGGATTACAAAATGGTTGAGTGCTCCTGCAGAAACAGACATACATGTACGCTGACGAGTGCGGTCCGGCGCCCACTACACCACGTACGCGACACACCAAGGTATCTGGAACACTCAACCTTATATTATCTTGCTCAGGCTCAGGGAAGCTGATGCGTTACCATCCCATGCACTTTTTTCTGTGGAAGCCCACCTCTCAAGCGATGACCCGAAAAGACCCATGTCCCATCTCATGCACTTTTTTCTACGATGATTTTGTCAGTTATGATTACTTGTGCTTTCTTTACAGACATAGAAGGTGCTCTCAAAGACATTGAAGGACCTCTCAGAGATATTGAGGAACTCTGATCGCTACTGAAGGAGCTCTCATGGCCATTGAATGACCTCTCTTTTCATGGAAAATTAGGTAACTTTATTCATGCTACGGCAGCGACTTTGAGCGAACATGAGACCACTGAGCTCTGGAGTGAATGAAGGACGTCGTCTTTGGAAGTCAGACATCACCTAGAGCTAGGGTGTCCATTCTTGACATGTTTCTCTTAGTGATAGGTGGATACTGTCTAGTTAGGAACAGAGTCTTGAGGGATTGATGGACGCATGCATCTTCAATTCCTGTGTGTTGTATTACTACTGAACAATCTCCAATTCTTGTGAACTTATGTATTTGGACTTTGTGTGAATTTGTGATAATAGCATATATCCATGTGTTTGAAATCTGTATTGTATGTGATATTTTGTGTTGCATGTGATATTATGTTTGTCTAATTTTTCATTTCTGTATTTTTTATTTTTTCTGGAAAAGGGTTAAGAACGTGGGTACCGTCGAACTTATTGTGCAGTCCTCGCAGACCCACGCAGGACACATAAGGTCGACGACCACGTGGCCACGTCGAACTTAACGGTAAGAACATGGGTGCCATCGAACTTATGGGAAAAAATTCGACGGCCCCCATCGAACTTAAAAACGCATGTTCTTAATGTTAAGTTCGACGGTACCCACGTTCTTAATGTTAAGTTCGACGGGGCCGTCGAACTTACTTCTCTAAGTTCGTCCAAAAATTGCCGTCGGCTATTTCGTCGGTAAACCCACGTTCTTTAACCAGTTTCCTATAGTGGAAGGGGATTAAATCCCTTCTTAGTGCTAGTTTGGTGGCTAGTGAAATGAAGGGAATTTATCAAGATAAATTCTCTTCCTATTCAAAATTGAATCAAAGATGATTCTTCCCTATGTATCTCCTCTATTTCCCTGGTCATCAAATTAGCCCTTAGGGCTGGTTTGGTGGACACGGAAATAGAGGAGATCCATGGGGAGAAATCCCTTCGCTGTTTCATTTCTCTGTCCACGAAACCAGCCTTATACAAATTTACATTGGAGGGGATTAAATCTCCTCCAATCCACTCAATCCAACTCTAACCGAACAAGTCCTTTGGGGATGAGGATGGAGAAGTTTCTTCCCCCACGTGGATGTAAATGGGTAAGAATTCTCCTCCGATGAGTAAATTGGGACAAGATTGATAGCGTTCTCCATCTCTGTTCCCCACGGGGACATGTTAAACTTACACGTGACAATATTTTCATGTAATAGTTAATGATGAAAACAAAAATTTACCTTGTCAAGAGATCACTGTTTGTACAATTGTGTTCATTTTGATGTACATATAATAATTTCTTACAGTTGACAATGTATATAGGTGACCATGTTTTGCATTAATAAGGAACAAACTACATACTAATTATAATTTAAGTAGGGACGGGGATCCCTGTCGGGGATTTATCCACACGGAGAGTGGGGATGGGGAAGAAATGTCCCCCGCAAGCGTTCGTCGGATCCCTGTGGGGAAACTTTTTTCTCATGGGGACGAGGATGGAAAGCTATTCCACGATGGAGAATTCCCCGTTGTCATCCCTATCCATGATCATTAGGTTTTTTTGGCTTTTCCCAAACATCATTATTTTGATTACTATGTTTGTTCAAGCGTTGTAAGATCAATCAAACTATCTTTAAGATCAGTGCCCTTTTGAGCTTGGGTTCTATTCGAATTGCGTGTGATCCAGTAACATCTAATGTTTTTGGACATGTTTCCTATTTTAGACACTCATAGAGTGTGCCCTAAAGAGAATCTCCAACAGTACCTTAAATCAATGTTCTATCTCAAAATATATGGCTCAACTTATTAAAAACGGCTTCAACGGTGCCTATTTCACATTTTTTTATCAAAAAACTATAGGACAGACCATAAAATGATCCAAATATACTACACCTAGGATTAGTGCCATATCCTTGGTTTTACCTCATCCACAACCTTTCCTTTTCTAATAATGTAGTTTATTTCTTCAAATACATGATTTAGGGCATAACTATTGGAGCTCAATTTGTTTTTAGTGCTTTAACTATTGGAGCGCATGGCACGAGAATCTAGTATTTTAATTCTAGGCACTATTTTGTTTTATTTTATTTTTGGACTATCACCATGGGATGAAAGTTATATTGATCATCATTAAGGCATGATGAGGCAAAATGTGACAAGTTGACAAGGGGAATGGGAGAGAGTGGGGGGGGGGCTCGAAGCATCTCTACCGAGAGTGGGCAACACCATTCACCGACGATGGTATGATCAGGATACCGCAGCCGATAGCACCGGAGCAGAGCATCATCCTTGCATTGTCATAGGAGCTCTGGTAGGGAGGAGTGCTCCCCATTTAAGATCACGACATTTCTCTGTTTCCATAGCAGCGAACAACAAAGGAGCACGAAGGTGGCAAACTCTGGGCGTGGGGGCATGGTGGTGGGGGAGGGAATGCAAGTGGCCTACCATCGCCATGGACATATCGCCCGACACTGCAATGTTGATCACACGCCAGAAGGATTGTGCAAACTGGTAGTGAAGGAAGACGTGAGATGTGTCTTCCATCGTGCTGCTGGAAACAGCGTATGTCGCGTCAGCGACGATACCCTTGAGAGATAGGTTAGACCACATGTTGGGGGCCTCTTATGCCGAAGATCACTTGATTATGAAGAAACGATCACTTACCTAACATGTTGCTTCGGCATGAACAAGTGTATTTCAGGAATATTTCTACTGGTAGAAGAAGTTAACCTTCGGCTAAGGCAGTGTACAAATATGCTTTGTCTATGCACAAGTAACAAAGATGGTAGCCGAAGGCAATAACTTTGGGCACGAGTCGGAGGGGAAGTTACCGAACAACGGAGGCCGACACTTGCAAAGCCGAAGATGGAGAAAATATGTTATTGTCCTGGTATCATTTGTGAACACTATATGTAAAACCTTGATGGGCATTATTATAAATATGTACAAAGGCGGTCCATCTCCCCTATAAATAGATGAACAGTGCCCTACATAATATACATTTTTCAAGAACCATAGTTTCGTGTCGTTTAGCCTTCGAAGAACCTCCGTAAACCATTTTGTCCAGGAACCGAAGGTATGCTTGTAAATTTATCTAATGTAATGAGAGACATAACGAAAATGTTAAGGCAATGGAGATAAGTTCTCACATATCATTTAATCTGTCTTATTTCATTACATATTACTTATGTTAGACATTCTTGTTTGAAGACCTTCATCTTCGCATTAACAATCCAAAGGAATGCTAAAATTGGGACAATGGTTTTCATTTCTAACTTATGTTGCCTTGATTTTCAATGCCTTTAGAGGATTGAAATCAAGTACCCAACATTAGCACCCACCTACGGTGATCTCACGACCACGACGAACTTCATCACGACAAAGAGCATGGCAAGCCATCAAGCTTCGTCAGCTTCCATGGAGAAGCTTACACTCCCCATCACTGGGGGCTCGAGCTTTGAACCCAACAAAAAAACAGAAGAAAGAAGCCCAAAGAAGGGTGCAGCATGTAGGTGTCCAAGGACCCTACATCAGGACCAAGTGGTCCCATATTCCTATTACCTTCTCTCTGGATGATCTTTGTCTTAAAGATTATCTGTAGAGAGATGCCATGGTTATCTCTTGTGTAATCAAAGTTTTTGTAGTCCACAATGTTTTGGTTGACACAGGTAGTGTTGCAGATATCACATTTGTCAAAGCTTTCAGGCAAATGCAAGAGCCCGAAGATAAGCTTCAAGATTCAACTTTTCCTCTCTGTGGCTTTGGAGGATAGCAAGTGATGGCACTAGGAAAGCTGATCATGCCTGTTATCTTCAGCTATGTCAAGAACATAAGGACAGAGGATGTCATGTTCGATGTTGTTGATATGGAATTCCCATGCAACGCCATCAATGGAAGAGGAACTCTCAATGTGTTCGAAGCAATTTTGCATTCAGCTTGTCTCCGCATGAAGATACCCAACAATCAAGGAGTGATATTAGTTTATGGCAGCCAAGAGGCAGCAGGAAGGGCAGAAGGAACCCTGCAAGAGCCAAAGATTGTTTACAACATAGACGAAGCCAAAGCACAAATCCAAGATTATGAGAAACCAGTAAAAGAAAAAGGCATCTTCGGCGGATCAACCAAAGCCGGTGCTTCTTTGTGATGATTGCAGAGGGGAGGGTCTTCTTCGACAGTTAGTTAACTTTGGAGCAAGAGTCTAACCTCTGAAGGTTTCTGTTTCACAACAAAAATGTCTTTGCCTGGTCAGCAAATGACCTATGTTGTATGGATAGAAGCATAATAAAACATACCTTGAATGTGGACACAAGTGCCAGGCCATGCAAGCAAAAGCTACATAAAATATCCGAAGACATGGTCGAAGGTGCAAAGGCTGAAGTTAGAAGACTGCTTAGTGCTAGAGTCATAAGGGAAGTTGCATACCTAGAGTGGTTGGCCAATAAAATTATGGTCAAGAAATCCAACGACAAATGGAGAATGTGTATTGATTTCATAAACCTCAATAAGGCATGTCCGAAGGAGGAATCCTCGTTACCAAGAATTGATTCACTAGTGGATGCAGCTGCAACTTCGCAACCCATGAGTCTACTTGACTACTACTCAGGTTACCATCAAATATGGATGAAAAGGAAGATGAGCCGAAGACCAGCTTCTTAACCTCTAGTGGCTCTTATCGCTATCTTCGGATGCTTGAGGGGCTTAAGAATGCTAGTGGGAGCTTCAGTAGAATGATAGCCAAAGTGTTGAGTTCGTAGCTGGGCAGGAATATCTTAACTTATGTTGATGATATCATTGTAAGGAGTACAAAGCCACAAGATCATATCTCAAATCTTCAAGAAACCTTCGCCAATTTTAGAAAAGTGGGTTTGAAGCATAACCCTGAGAAATGCGTCTTCAAAGTGAAAAGGGCAAGTTTTTGGGTTGCCTCGTGTGAACAAAAGGTATAGAAGCAAATCCAAGCAAAATCGAAGCAATACTTGGAATGGAGCCCCCAAAACCAAGAAAAGGAGCTCAAAGATTAGCAGGAAGGTTGGCTTCCTTGAACAGATTCATTTCAAGGTCTGTTGAACGAAGCTTGCCATTTTTCGAAGTCCTAAAATCAGTACAGGTTTTTCAATGGGGTCCTCTTCAGTAGCAAGCTTTTGAAGAGTTGAAGGATTATCTGATAAAGCTTACAACACTATGTCCACCTATTACTCTATGTGTCAGCTTCGCACACAACTGTAACCGCTGCATTGATCCAGGAGATAGTAACTGAAGGTGCTGTTGGGGGCCTTCGGCTTCCGAAGGTCCTAAAAAACATGATTTAACAATGTTTCTGGAGTATGATACATGAACAGGTACCTTCGGTCTTAGGTCAAAACCACAGTGTGAAGAAGCACAACGAATACGAAGGATGGCGCAGAGCCGAAGCTATGTGCAGGGGAGCTTCGGCGTGGTAGCAGAAAAGGAAACCGACTTAAAGGGGAAAAGGCTATTTAGACCCCGATGGATTACTATAGAGTTATTAGAAAATGTAAAGGGCATGGGCGTAATATTACATGGGCTGCATCTCGTGCCTATAAATAGATGAACAGTGCTCCCGTACTGTTCACGCTTGTTGGGGACTCGTTCTCAAATGCTATGAATTAAGAACAAGGCAACATAAAGTGTTAAATGTTAACGCCCTTCGTCCAATGAAGCATTATCCCCTTAAGGATTAATGAACTTCGGACGAAGGTTAAAAACGATACAATTACGAAGGTTAAATCTTCGTAATTGAATTCTAATAGATTATATAAAATAATACGAAATATGAAACATCAAAGACAAATAAATTATAAATGAATAACATCACTTTCATATTATATCAACTTAATGTATTCAAATATTAGATACATATATACCTCTACCTTGGCAAAGATTGATTCCCGAGTGATGCGATTGCAATTACAGGAATGCGTGAACAGTAAAGGAATACTGTTCACTATTTATAGGCACAAGACACAGCCTGTGAGGAATTACAATCATGCCCCTCATAAAAGTTTACAACAACGACTCAAACACTTATGGACTAAAAGGTCATTCTACTTTTAAGTCGGTTTGTAATTCCGAAGCTTCATGAACAGCAACCTTCGGTCATCACGTGCAGACAGCTTCAGCCGAAGCTGTTTCTTCCTGCAGGACCTTCGGCGACGAAGCATGGTCCCAACAGTAGCCCCTTCGCGGTGCTAGATCGTTTTTCGTAACGAGCTTGATCCGTGAAAAAAGTCTCTTAGGCTTCAGGAAGCCGAAGGTCCGAAAAACACCTTCCCTGAGCTCGTTGTCGAGAAACGATTCAGTTTCCGAACGCGTAGCGGTCCCACCCTGCAGGGTTACTGTTTGGCCTCTGTGGCCCACCGCGCAGCGGGTGTAAGCAGCTGTTTGCCTGGTGTAAAAATCCTGACGATTCACCTTCTTACCTGCAGCACTATATAAACAGACGAGTAGGTGTGAAGTTACCACAGCATTCATTGCTATTGCACTGTTTTGCTGCCAAAAATTTTAACCATAGCCGAAGCTTGACTCTCGCAATCAGACGAAGCTCCAGTTTAAAGCGTACTTCGTCAGAAGAAAAAACTTCGGAAGGAAAAGTTTTTAGTTCTCAAAAAATTCAGAATTAAATGGCCAGAGTGCGCTCTACTGCTAGAGTTGAGCGTGAGGGAGGCGAAGCCGAAGGAGCGGAGACTGTTCCTATCTCCGAAGCGATGCAACGATCCGGACTGGTGACCTTGGAAGGAATCCGTACTGCCGAGACAGAGCAGACTGTTGCCGAGACAGAACAAGTTGCTGCCGAAGCAGAAGAAGGAAATATTGAGGAAGCTGATCCCGATGATGATTACCATATTGCCGTGCCAAGCAAGCCCAGCCACTTGGACTTCGGAAAGTCGACTGTCTCTAAGGCTGATCTCTCCAAGATGGTGAAGTCGGGTTATTTCAGTGAGAATGAGAAGAAACTACTTCGCTTCGGAGGGGAAGAAACTACCCCGAAGCCAGAAAAGGATGAAATAGTCATTTTCAAGAGCTTCCTAAAAGCTGGGTTGAGATTTCCCTTAAATAGGATGATCTCTGATGTGCTGCAAAGATTTGGCATCTATTTTCACCAACTGACTCCCAACGCGATTGTCAGGCTCAGCGTCTATATCTGGGCTCTCCGAAGCCAGGCGGTGGAGCCATTTGTCGACAGCTTCTGTCGAGTTCATGAGCTGCATTACCAAACAAAAGCCAGAAAAGATGGATTGCATGAAAATTTTGGTTGCTATAATTTTGCTTATCGGAAAACCACGAAGTTTCCCGTGATCAGCTACCGAAGCAAATGGCCGGCAGGCTGGAAATCAGAATGGTTTTATGTCAAAGTTGACGAAAACAAAGAGAAGCTGGTTCAGAGCCCTCTTGAACTAACCTTCGGAGAAACAAGACCCCGATGTAGAATGGAAGTAGAAGGTCCAACTTGGGCTGCACTGGGCGAATTCAAAATTATTGCAGAACATATTGGCACTAGAGATTTAGTGCAGGAATTCCTAGCCTTCAGGGTTTTTCCAACTATGAAAGAGTGGACAATGCCGAAGCTTAAAGGGGAAAAGAAGAAGGGGGAACTCGTCCGACTGCCCTACCATTATAAGTTCAAGAAATACTTTAAAGTACCCTGCCAAGAATGGCTTGATACAATTGAAATAATGAGCAATGAAATTCTTGGGAATTACTCTAAAAAAGAGGACCAACTGATGACAGCGGCCTTCGGCACTCGGCCGAAACGAAGGCTGAACAGGGTACTTGATGCCATAGGATTTGAATACGCCGACTATGGTCGACTGGGCGGAGATGCTGGAGGCCCAAAGCGAAAAAGGATTGCCAGCGCTACTAACGAAGAGGTCGTCAAGGTAGCCAAAAAGAAAAAGAAAGATTCTGAAAATCTTAGCGCTGAAGAGTTAAATCTGAGCCGAAGGTGGCCACTACAAAAAAGAGAAAAAGTGCATCCCTAGAGCCGGAAACGCCGGTCCGAGAAGAAGATACTTCTGCTTCTCCTTCTGCTATTGAAGTAGAAGAAATTATGAAGGTAATGACTGAACCTTTGCCTTTCAGGCTAAGTCCGCTGGCACTGGAACTGGCGAAGTTTTTTCAGAAGGACAAGGCAGCTTCGGCAGTAGAAAGTCCTGCGAAGCCAAAAAAGCGGAGAATTATTCAAGTAACAGATGTGATCCATCAGAAGCCGCCACTGGCAACGGTGTCAAAAATTGTTTTTGCTGAAACTTCCGAAGCCGAAGCTACTGGAATGAAAACTGCTGAAGCTAAAACAGGCGAAGCCGAAGCTACCGGGGCCGAAGCCGGGGCCACCGAAGAGTCGAACCTGGAAACCACACTTGAGGTTATTAACAATATACTCCTGAAAATGGCTGAAGAGGAAGCTACCGTGGCTACAGTGAATACGGCAACTGAGAAGGGGAAAGAGCAAATTGATGAAATTTCAGAAGAAGAAGATTTTAACTTTCAAGATTTGCTCGGACAAGAATTAACAGACGCCGAAAAAGAGGAGTTGAAAAAATATGCCATATCTTGCGGATACAAATCAGGGGCTATGCTATTTGGTGGGGTCAACGAAGGGAAACTAAGATGCCTTCGGAACCGCACCGAGGCCAAAATTGTTAGAACCCTTTCCAAAAGCATTGGCTTGCCGAAGCTGGAAGCGGACTTATGCCGTTACCAACGACAACACATCGCCGGAAGCTTGCTTTATGCTAACTTCAAGGTAACGAATATTTTTGTTATTTTATTACTATTATTATTAACTTTTTGGGTCGTGTTCTGACGAAGATCATTTCGACAGAGCATATTATTAAGCAAGGTTCTGAAAATGCAACAAGACCTGGAGGAAGAGAAAAACAAAGCCGTCATTCAAGATTTGGCTGATAAAGTGGAAAATCACGAAGCCAATCTGAAAAAGAAAAACTTCGCAATCCAAAACCTTGAAATCATGGTCAAAGAGCACGAAGGTGCATTAGAAAAGAAGGATTTTGTTATTCAGACCATGGAGGGCTCTTTGGCTGAGGTCCAAACTGAAAATGATAAATTAAAGAATGAACTGCTCCCTCAATCAGAAAAATTCGAGCAAGAAAAGAAATATTTTGAAGCAAGCCTGAAGGCTGAAGTGGATAAATACTCAAATTTGCAGAAATGCTTTACAGAACTTCAGGAGAAATGCTTAAGCTTCGGCATCCGATGTGTGCAGCGGCTGAAGGACGTGTTTCATTTTGTCGGAGCTAGCTCTTCGAAATTTACACCTTCAGCTGAAAATCTGCCAAGAACATTAGAACATATTGAAGGCAAAGTTGATGCCCTTGACGAAGTTATTGGTGGGCACGCTGACTTCTGCGCCCTGGTAGCTTCTCGGGGCACAGCTGCTGCTTTTTTGAAGGCTGGCTGCACACATGGAAACATTGTGAACAGACCAAACTTCAGCTTGTCAGCTTCAGATTTGATGGATATCCCAAGCTTAGCCAGAAGTATCGGAAATAGATTCATGACCCAGATCTGGGTAAGTGGCGGGCGGAAAATGGCAGGCGACGAAGCTCGAAGTCATCTTAAGCCGGTAAGAAACTTATGTTTTGTTACTTTTACCTTCTCCTTTGAAATTTGTACCTTTCTTACTCTGCTATTTGGTATATACAGGATGACGAAGCTGAAGATTGACAATGCTGAAGTTTGGCAAAGCTGAAGACGAAGCCTTAGCTGAAGCTTAAAGTTGCTTATAATATGCTTTCCTGCAAAAATTCTTGGAGAAACTCTTGTAATATAGATATGGAATATCTTATGTAAATTTGTACATACCTTGTAATATATCTTGTCTCCCTTATCCGTATTCAATCTGCTTTGCTGTGGACGAAACTTCTCTTTTGAGCCGAAGGCGAAAAACACCTTCCCTTCTTTTCGTACACAACGAAGCATAGAGAAATTTTCCTTCGAATCTTTTCCTTATTTTCTGAAGCACCTGTCTTTTTTTTTGTGTAGCATGATGATGATTCTATATGTCTAAATGGATGTTTATGAATGCAAATGACATGATGATATGTTATGTGCAAATGAATATTAGGACATGTTGGGAACCTTCGGCATCCGAAGGTCCTCAAAAACAGGATTTAACAGTATTTCTGGAGTACAATGTGTGAACAGGTATCCACGGACAAGTCGGCATTACTGTAGACCGGAATAATACGAAGGTTGACACAGAGCCGAAGGTGTGAGCAGGAAGGCTTCGGCGTGACAGCAAAGAATGGAACCGACTTAAAGATGAAAAGGCTATTCAGACCTCGATAGACTACTATAGAATTATTATCAAATGTAAAGGGCATGAATGTAATTTTGTAAGGGCTGTGTCCCGTGCCTATAAATAGGTGAACAGTATCCCCGTACTGTTCACGCTGACTTGGCATTCGCTTTTTGCGTCACGCTTGTATTGTCATCTCCTTCCGATTGAAGGTACACTTGTAATTCAACGATGATTTCGTTTATGCTTGATAATAATATATGATTGTTCATGTTATCTTTTATATTCTTTATATTTCATCCTTCGTCATTGTTCGATGAATTTATGAAGGTATGTCCTTCATAACCTTCGTCCGCAAGCCATTACATCCTAAGGGAAATAATGCTTCGGAGGACGAAGGACTTTAACGATTAACATTTTCTATGTTGCCTTGTTCTTAACTCATAGCACTTGAGAACAAGTCTCCAACATTGGCGCCCACCTCCGGTGAACTCACTTCCATTTCTTGAGCTTTTCAACACCTTCGGCAAGCATCACCTTCGTCATGCCGCCGAAGAAGGCTTCAGCACCAGGGGCTGGCACGCTGCAGCCGCTGGACCCCAATCAAGACGTCCTTTCTCTTAGAGAGGCACGAAGCCAGAAGAGGAAGGCTACCAGTCCAACACCTCCGGAGGATGATTTAGATCAGGAGATTCAAAATTTGGAAATCCTTCAGCAGCAGGTTCAACGCAAGAAGGAAAAGATGGCCAGGCTAGCTGAACTGCAGAGGCAGATAGACGAAGCCTCTGAAGAAGTTCGTCATCTTGCTCAGGATGAGCAACACCGAAGGCCTCAGCATCAAGACCTTCATCAGGAGGGTTTTCCCAACGAAGATGACTGGTATGACAATTTCCATCATGGGAATTTTGTTTTTGATGATGCTTCTCCTCTGTCCGCTGAGCTACAGGCTACACCTTGGCCCCCGTCCTACAAGCCGCCTCAGCTCCCCGTATTCGATGGCCACTCAGACCCGAAGCAGTTTATGATGAGCTACGAAGCAACAGTGTCTTCGTATGGTGGCAATGCTTCAGTCATGGCCAAATCTTTCGTTATGGCTGTCAGAAGTGTTGCTCAAACCTGGTATTCCTCCCTTCGACCAGGAACGATCACTTCATGGCAGAAGCTGAAGGATTTGTTGTTAACCAGCTTTCAAGGATTTCAGACGAAGCCGGTCACTGCTCAGGCTCTGTTCCAGTGCACTCAGGATCACGAAGAATACCTTCAGGCATATGTCCGAAGGTTCTTGCGTTTGAGGGCACAGGCACCAATGGTGCCCAATGAAATTGTCATCGAGGCCATGATCAAGGGGCATCGGCCAGGTCCGTCAGCTCAGTACTTCGCCAGGAAGCCTCCTCAAACTTTGGAGAAGCTTCTCCAGAAAATGGATGAATACATTCGGGCCGACAATGATTTTCGCCAAAGAAGGGAGGAGGCTTTCAGGTTTTCTGAAATGACCAGGGGCTTCGGAGGGAGGTTTTACCCAAGGCATGTGAGATCAATTCACAATTCTACGCAAAATGATGACAGAGGAAGCCAACAGCAAAGGCCACAATGCTCCTCACAGGCTTCTGGACAACAGCAAAGCTCCTTCCGACCACCAGCTCCAAGAGGCAGAGGCGCCAGGGGCTTCGGAGGAAGATTTGGCGATCAACCGAGAAGAATCTTTTGCTTATTCTGCGGTGAGAACAAAGGCCATACTACCAGGATGTGCCATGTTACTATTCAGAAGCAAAAGGAAATAGCTGAAGCAGCAGCACAACAAGCCCAGCCGAAGCAGGTCATGCATACAGCTTCGTATCATTCGCCCTACATCCCAGAATATGTGGGCAACCATCCTGCAGTCTTTGTTGCTTCGGCAAGTCAGCCTCAAGCTTCCTGGCAACAGCCTCCGCCTCCACCTCCGTTGCAACAAGGCCAGCAGCCAGAAGGGAGCCAATATGCTCCGCATCAAAGGGACTTCAGAGAACAGTCCGAAGCTCGCACGGTCAACAGCACTGTGCCAGAATCAAAGCACATCTATTGACAAATATCCTACCCTGATAGTAATCTTTTTCATTCAGTTTTATTTTTTGTATAATAAAGGACATTGTTTAGATTTCATGAAAATAGTTGTTGAAGTTTAAGGATTTGTCATGAAAATAAAGGACATATATTTTCTTCACAGGCTTCAGTTGTTGAAGTTTAAGGATTTGCCATAACAAAGAGGACCTTCGAATTATCGAAAAAATTCTTCGAAGCAACGAAAAGTCGTTCCAAGGAACGCAGAGTAAGTTTGACGAAGTCACAAAAAGTCGTTCCGAAGGGAGCGCAGTGTAAGTTTTCTGCTCCAAAGTCGTTCCAAAAGGAATGCAGAGCATACAGCGAAAAGTCAACGCTGATACCGCCTAAGTAAAAGGCGAAGAAGCTCCAAAGACGTTCCTAAGGGAATGCAGAGCTTACAGCGAAAAGTCAACGCTGATTCCGCTGAAGTAAAAGGCGAAGAAGCTCCTAAGGGAGGCTTATAGCGAAAAGTCAACGCTGATTCACAAAAAGATTATGTGTTTTATCGCGCAGATATGCGTGTATCTTCGGAATATCACCTTACATAGCATAACATCATCACATCATCTTTGCATAACATAAGCATCATACATCATACTGCATGTGGCATAAGAAAGAAATATGACATCAATCTTCGGGAGAACGCTTTGAAAAAGGGGCAAATCATGCCAAGTCACAAGGAGAAACAATATTGATCTCTGAAGTATAGCCTTGAAGAATGTTTCTACGAAGCTTCAACACTTTTCAGGATACTTCGGATATTGTTGTGATAAATGGTAATTCTTCTTCACGAAGCATGAAAAGAAGGGAAGGTGTTTTTTCGCCAAAGACTCAAAAACGGTACGTATGTAAAGTTTCATGCATCGTAAAGAATTGAACCATAAAGAAAAATAAAACAAATATATTACATACAGGATTACAAGATATTACACATGTTACATTTAAAATGTTTTTACAATAGCATTCAGTCTTCCCTAAGTACCACTTCTGCAGCTTCGTTCAACAGTCGGTCGACAACTTCATCCATAATAGCTTCAGCCATCTTTTTAATCTCGTCGTCACCCTTAGGCCGTGCACCCGGAGATATTTCAGTAGGATCTGAGGAAGGACAGGACACGGCTACATTGCTATTACAAATCGCAAACAAATCTTAAAGCCTAAGATTACAACACGATAAAAACTATTATTTAATACCTAATTGACCTTCGGCCTCTGCGCTTTTCTCAGTAGCCTCAGCTACTTCTCTAGCATCGTGGATGCCCTTTTCACTTCTTCGAATAATTTCTCCGGCCATTTCTCGGCCACCATTATCCCAGATATCGGTAAAAAACTTTCCACCAATTATGCTAGCTTCGGATGAAGGATCTCTTGTATCTTCGAAGGACAAGGCAGCTTCGGACTGTGCTAAAATTTTTACATGTTCACAGCCCTTCTTCTCTAAGATAGTGGCAATCCCTCTGGCGCCAGAGAAGGCACATATATCCCCTCGGCTATTTAAAATTTCTTCGAAGGCTTCAGCTTCGTGGTCAATCCATTCAATGACACCTTCGGGATTGCCTCTCGAAAAGTTTTCCTCACTTGAGAATGCGCCGACCTTGGCGAAGCTAGCCTTTAATTTCTTAACACAATCTATAGATTTGTTGTAGCATCTCTTTTTGGACGAACGAAGCTCTTCAACAGTCACTTCTAGGTGATCTGCCCATTGATCGCTGAGTTCACGCTTTGTTTCTTCAAGTATGCGTTCTTCCTTGGCTCTGGCCAGTTGTTTCCGAAGGTCTTCAATTTCGCGTTTCTGCGCTTCAGCTTGACTTTTAAAAGCAGCTTCGTCTTCCTTTATTTTATTTATCAATGAGTATAATATTTTATCTTTTTCGAGACCTTCGTTCCTCAGTTCAATTACTTCGGAACGAAGGTTGCTCAGGGCTATAGTACACCCTTCGTCTTCAACATCTTTCTGTGCCCTAAGGGCATTACTAAGTATCAGGCCCTGCAAAAAGAAATATGTGTGCGTCAATAGGTTTTATCAAACGAAAAATTTTTTGGACTTAACAAAAAATACAAAAATTTCATTTGTCGCACCTTTAAGCTATTGTAAGCCAGGCTATCGGCCAGATCGTTCTTCGACAGCACCGAGAGCTCGTCTTCTAAGGTTGGGAATCCGAAGCTCTTGCTCATCTCCCGGCAGACAGAAAACTCCTTGCTGTCCGGAAGACAATACAAGAAATCTTCTTCTCCACTGCCATTAAATATCAACGCCCCCTTTGGATATTTCAATTTTTGGGCATAGTGCTGGGCCTCTTGTTCTTCCTTTTCTGATAATTTTTTCCCCGAAGCATGACGAAAAATATAATCACGAATTTTGGGGGATGCTTCGGGGGTAACAACACCAGTTTCTTCAACAAAAGTTGGCTTTATTATTTGTTCGGCTTCACTTTCCAAGGGTTTTATCTTTGCGGGCTCTGAGGGCCCAGCTTCGGCTTCAATCTCTTGCTCTGGAGCTGTAGAACCAGAAATTTCAGTTGCTGTTTCAGGAGTGACAACAGCCTTCTTCGGAGGAGTGCTTGAAGATTTGATTGTTTCCAGTACATCTAGCACATTGGCCATCCTCTTTCTTTTCGGAGTCATGGCTGGCACTTTTTGACTCTTTACTGTCTCAACGTTTGCTGCAGGACTCAAAACTCCGGATGTTTTGGAGCCCTCAGTTGCTTCTTTTACCTCTTCAATTTTTTCTGTGGACGGCGCTTCGGCTTTTTCTTTTGTTTCTGACAACAAAATGTTTGATTGTTCCAATTCTATCTTTGTTGGCACTTCGGCCGTTTCTGCGATTTCTGGCAACAAGGCTGGCTCGCTTGGTTTTTCAGCTTCGGTGGCCGAAGAAGTTTCTCCGGTAAACTCGGGCACCGAAGCTGGTTCAATATAGCGCGGCCGATGCGTAAGAACCTTTATCTTCTTTCTTTTCGGTTCTGGCTCGCTAGGAGCAGTTGTAGTTTCTTCTATCACAGAGGTTGTGTTCTTTCTCTTTTGCCTTCGGATGGGATAGCAATAGTCAGGGTAGACAAACCCGATTGCATCAAATACCCGATTCAGCCTTTTCTTTTTTCGGCCTCCGAAGGCTGCTGACATTGCAGTGTCTTCGGCTTTCGAATAGGTCCCAAGCAGCTCATCACTTAAATTGTCAATGCTTTTCAACCACTCATCATCTGGCTCAATAAATTTATCTCCAAACTTGAAAGTGTACATAAACCTGATAAGTCCACCTTCGTCGGCCTCTTTTATGGTATCTTGTGGCATTTCCCATTTCTCCGCAAGCGGCCACACCCTGAAGGCGATATGCTCTTGTACTAAGTCCCTTGTCCCTATAAAAGAGCAGACAACCCCGAAGGCTCTCTGGCATTCTTCGGCAGCTTCATTTATTTCAACCTTCGGCCTGCGAAGGCCGAAGCTTTGCCAAATAGGACGCATAATTATACCTTTGATGTCTTCTCGTGCTTTCAGATCATTTTTTACATAGAACCATTCTGTCATCCAGCCGCTGGGCCATCTCTTCCGAAAAGTTGGCACGGGGCAGCTTGACCCAGACCGAGAAACAAAATTGTAGCAGCCAAAGTTATTGTGATATTGTTCCTTACCCCAAGGTATTGTTTCGTATGATAATTCGTGCATATTGCAGAAACTTTTTGCATCAGGCTTTAGAC
The DNA here is from genome assembly GCF_902167145.1 of Zea mays. Lineage (NCBI taxonomy): Eukaryota > Viridiplantae > Streptophyta > Magnoliopsida > Poales > Poaceae > Zea > Zea mays. The sequence continues at coordinate 54,967,655 of NC_050097.1, forward strand.
CTTGGCTTCGCACGGCCCACACGAAGATGTTCAGCCTTATGATTGCCTCGGGGGTAAGTTGGTGAAGGTAGACTTCGAAAATTTTCAGCACCTCCACGACGAAGCTGCTCAAGGGAAATCGTAGCCCAGCCTTCAAAAAGCTTCGGAACACTACGACTTCATTCTCTTCGGGGTGTGGACAAGTCTTCTCCCCTTCGTCGGCCCTCACAACGGACAAATCCCGGAAATACCTTCCTCTCATGTTAACAAGATGATTCTCTTTGATAGTTGATTTACCATAAACTGAGTGGCTTGGTCGCCAGGGGCGATCTTCGGAGTCTTCGCCACCACTGTCCACATCATAACTCTCACTGTCACCAGTATCTTCAGACAGACCTTCCAAAATCTCCTTGGTGATTTTTTCTGTGTTGGTTTTCGACATCGCTATAAGAAACCCCAAGTTCTTCTCTTCATCAAGACTCAGCTTCATCTCAGCAGCAGCCTTCTTAGCAGCTTCAGACATCTTCGGAAACGCTAAAAAACTATTTTCAAATCCGAAGCTTCAAAGCTAAAAGCTTAGCAAATCACAGTGCACAAGAGCTAAAAATTGAGTGAGCGGGAGTGGTTGGCCAGAAAGCGTGCTAAATGAGTTTGCGGTATGGCCGTATTTATACGCTCGGTGCGTTGAAAATTCAAAGACCCCACTTGTCAGTGAATGTTGCTATTCTAGCAAAGGGAAGGTGTTTTTTCGGACCTTCGGCGTAAAGCCTTCGTCCAGGTCGCAATCTGAATTCGTTATTATAAACAAATTAATTTTGCGAGGGGCTACTGTTGGGAACCTTCGGCATCCGAAGGTCCTCAAAAACAGGATTTAACAGTATTTCTGGAGTACAATGTGTGAACAGGTATCCACGGACAAGTCGGCATTACTGTAGACCGGAATAATACGAAGGTTGACACAGAGCCGAAGGTGTGAGCAGGAAGGCTTCGGCGTGACAGCAAAGAATGGAACCGACTTAAAGATGAAAAGGCTATTCAGACCTCGATAGACTACTATAGAATTATTATCAAATGTAAAGGGCATGAATGTAATTTTGTAAGGGCTGTGTCCCGTGCCTATAAATAGGTGAACAGTATCCCCGTACTGTTCACGCTGACTTGGCATTCGCTTTTTGCGTCACGCTTGTATTGTCATCTCCTTCCGATTGAAGGTACACTTGTAATTCAACGATGATTTCGTTTATGCTTGATAATAATATATGATTGTTCATGTTATCTTTTATATTCTTTATATTTCATCCTTCGTCATTGTTCGATGAATTTATGAAGGTATGTCCTTCATAACCTTCGTCCGCAAGCCATTACATCCTAAGGGAAATAATGCTTCGGAGGACGAAGGACTTTAACGATTAACATTTTCTATGTTGCCTTGTTCTTAACTCATAGCACTTGAGAACAAGTCTCCAACAGGACAGATGTTCAAAAAACCATAAGCACGACCCTTCGTCCCCTCAAAAATGATAAAAATCTTTTTTGCCGTTTACTTTTCGGCTTCACCGTTTACTTTTCGGTGTATCAGCGTTGACTTTTCGCTGTAAGCCTCCCTTAGGAGCTTCTTTGCCTTTTACTTTCGGCGGAATCAGCGTTTATTTTTCGCTGTAAGCCTCCCTTAGGAGCTTCTTCGCCTTTTACTTTCGGCGGAATCAGCGTTTATTTTTCGCTGTAAGCTCTGCATTCCCTTAGGAACGACTTTTGAGCTTCTCCCTGTTTTCTTTTCTTTTTCTCTTTGCACTCGAAGGTGCGTTCTCAGCTTTTACATTTACATTTTTGGGGGATATCGCTCTTATAGAATTGAAATAAGGAAAAGAAAAATTACATGTTGTGGCCCCATTAAAAACCTTTCTCCCCTTTGGAAAGGAAAAGGGTGCCACAAAAAAGAATATAAAAAATTACATCAAACTAAACATAATATCTCCGAAGCTCATCCGCATTCCACGATCTAGGAATGTCATTGCCGTCCAAATCCTTCAACCTGTAGGAACCGGGTCTTGACGAAGATACTACCAAAAAGGGGCCTTCCCACTTCAGCTGTAATTTGCCTATTGTTTCAGGGTTAGCTACTCTTCGAAGTACCAAGTGTCCTGGTTCAATGTTCTTCAACTTGACCTTTCTATCACGCCATTTTATTGTTTCAGCTTGATATTTATTGATGTTTTCCACAGCTTGGAGTCTGATCCCTTCAATAGCGTCTTTTTCTACAGAGCAATCAGCTTCGTTTTCGCCCTCTGTCGAAGCTACTGTCATTATTGATCCTGTTTTAGCTTCTTCTGGGGTTATTGCTTCGTCACCAAACAATAGTTTAAAGGGTGTAAAGCCTGTCGACCTTGACGTGGTTGTGTTATGACTCCACACCACTTTGATTAACTCGTCTGGCCACTTTCCCCTGGGCTGATTGAAGATTGACTTCATTATTCCTGTCATTATGATCCCATTGGCTCTTTCAACAAGTCCATTTGACTCTGGGTGTCGGACTGATGCAAAATGGATCTTCGTGCCAATTTGATTACAAAATTCTCTGAAGGCTTCAGAATCAAACTGTGTTCCATTATCCACAGTGATAGCCTTCGGCACTCCGAAGCGACAAACAATGTTTTGCCAGAAAAACTTTTGAATAGTAAATGAAGTTATTGTGGCTAAGGGCTTCGTTTCAATCCACTTGGAAAAATATTCCACTGCCACCACCACATATCTTAAGTTCCCCTGTGCTGGTGGTAATGGACCTAGCAAATCCAGACCCCACCTTTGCAACGACCAAGTGGGTTGTATTAATTGAGTTAAAGACGAAGGTTGTTTTTGATCTCTTGCACATTTCTGACAACCTTCACACTTTTGATCTAAATCCGCTGCATCCGAAGCTGCCTTTGGCCAATAAAATCCTTGGCGAAAAACTTTCCCAAGCAAGGGCCTAGATCCAATGTGGGATCCACACAGACCTGCATGTATGTCCTTCATTAATTCTATACCTTCGGATCTAGATAAGCACTTGAGTAATGGGGAACAGACCCTACGCTTGTATAACTCCCCTTCTATTATGACATATGGTCGAGCTCTTGCTTCTATTCTCCTGTTATAAGCTTCGTCATCTGAAAGAAAATTACCCTGAAGAAAAGAGATGATCTCAGTTCTCCAATCTTCACTATAAACAGGGGATATGTTAAGGATTGCTCTTTCAAGAAGCTCGACCGAAGGTGCTTTTATTGTTTCAAAAAATACTTCCGAAGGTATAGGCAGCCCCTGGGCTGCTGACTTAGCCAATAGATCAGCGTATTCATTTTCTCCACGAGGAATATTTTTGACAGAGAAACCTTCGAAGGAAGCCTCAATCCTTCGGACTGTATCTAGATACTTTTCAAGCTTCGGGTCTCTTGCTTTGTAACTTTTGTCAATATGACCAGAAATAACATGGGAATCAGTTTTAAGGGTCGCCCTTCTGATGCCCATTGCCTTTAATTTCCGAAGATCCAAAAGCAGAGCTTCATACTTGGCAATGTTATTTGTGCAACTAAAATCAAGTTTTGCCGCATAACAAGTTTTAACTTTGGAAGGTGAAACCAACACAGCAGCCGCTCCCGCTCCGAAGGTTCCCAAGACCCATCGCAAAACACTGTCCATGCTTCGATGTCTTTATTTGTTTCTTCCTCCTGAGCCCCTGGCGTCCAGTCAGCAATGAAGTCTGCTAACGCCTGGGACTGAATCGAAGATCTATGAACATATTCAATGCAAAATTCATTGAGCTCTGCAGCCCATTTTCCAATCCTTCCAGTAGCTTCTCGGTTCCGCATAATATCCTTCAGAGGTTGTGAAGAAGGAACAATTATGTTGTAAGCTTGAAAATAGTGCCGAAGCTTCCTGGAGGCCATCAAGACAGCATACAGTACCTTCTCCAACTCTGTATAATTTTTCTTTGACAAACTAAGAACCTCGGATACAAAATATATTGGGGCCTGCCTCTTAACTTGGCCTTCAAGCTTCTCTTGAACAAGTGCTGCACTTACCGCTGAGTGCGAAGCTGCCACATATAATAACAAAGGAGCCCCTGGCGTAGGTGGAGTTACGGTTGTTAGATCTATCAAATACTGTTTCAGCTCTTCAAAGGCCTTCTGCTGGATTGGTCCCCATTGAAAGACTTCGGCTGACTTCAGCACTTCGAAGAATGGTAAGTTTCTCTCTGCTGATCTGGATATGAATCTATTGAGAGATGCCAGCCTTCCTGTCAACCTTTGAGCCCCCTTTTTGTACTTGGTGGCTCCATTCGAAGTATAGCTTCGATTTTACTTGGGTTGGCCTCAATTCCCTTTGTTGAAACTAGGCAACCAAGAAATTTCCCCTTCTTTACTCCGAAGACACATTTTTCTGGATTCAGCTTTAGACCAGCCTGTCTAAAATTAGCAAAGGTCTCCTGTAAATCAGCAATGTGGTTATCCTGCTTCGTGCTCTTTACAATGATATCATCAACATAAGTTAGTACATTCCTGTCTATCTGAGAATGGAGAACCTTTGCTATCATTCTGCTGAAGCTTCCTCCAGCATTCTTAAGCCCTTTAGGCATCCGAAGGTAACAGTATGTCCCACTAGGGGTTATGAAACTGGTTTTTGGTTCATCCTCCTTCTTCATCCAGATTTGATGATAGCCTGAATAGCAATCCAGCAAACTCATAAGTTCTGATGAAGCTGCTGCATCGACTAAAGAATCTATCCTTGGCAATGGAAACTCATCCTTCGGACAGGCCTTATTGAGATCAGTAAAATCGATGCACATTCTCCATTTACCATTGGCCTTCTTCACCATAACAGTGTTAGCCAACCATTCTGGGTATTTTACCTCTCTAATAACTCCGGCACTGAGGAGTCGTTTCACTTCATTCCGAGCACCTTCGGCCTTATCATCAGACATCTTCCGAAGCCTCTGTTTCCTGGGTCTGAAGGATGGATCAACATTGAGTGAGTGTTCAATAACATCCCTGTTAACTCCGCAAAGATCATTAGCTGACCAAGCAAAAACATCTTTATTGTTGAACAAAAACCTTATCAAGGTTTTCTCCTGCTCTTCGGACAATTGAGATCCCAATAGCACCTTCTGCTCTGCTATATCCTCACACAAGAGCATGGGTTTCGGCTGGTCAGCCGAAACAGCTTTTTCCCTTCTGAACTTGTATTGCTCACAAGCTTCAGTTCCATCTATATTATGGATTGCTTTTGAGTCTGTCCAATTTCCTTCGGCCCTTCTGGCAGCTTCTTGACTTCCATGAATAGCAATGGGCCCTTGGTCCGAAGGTATCTTCATGCAAAGATAAGCTGGATGCAGAATTGCTTCGAAGGCATTAAGAGTACCACGACCAATGATTGCATTGTAAGGGTACTCCATGTCAACAATATCAAACATAACTTGCTCAGTCCTTGTGTTGTTGATGAATCCGAAGGCCACTGACATTGAGATTTTGCCGAGTGCTACAATCTGCCTTGCTCCGAAGCCGCAGAGGGGATGTGTGGCATCAAGAATTTTATCTTCGGGCTCTTGCATCTGTCTGAAGGCCTTAGCAAATATGATATCAGCTGCACTGCCTGTATCAACCAAAACATTATGGACCAGAAATCCTTTGATAACACAAGAGATAACCATAGCATCATTGTGTGGGTAATCCTTGAGTTGAAGGTCCTCTTGGGAGAAGGTAATAGGAATGTGAGACCATCTTGACTTGATGAAGGGTCCTTGCACCCCGACATGTTGTACCCTTCTTTGTGCTTCCTTCTTCTGTTTCTTGTTGGCTGGTTCTGAACATGAACCGCCCGTTATCGGGAGTACCAGCTTCGGAACCGAAGCAGCCCCAACTTGAATATTGAATGAAGCCATCAGCTCAGAAAAGTGGAAGTGAGTTCACCGGAGGTGGGCGCCAATGTTGGGGACTCGTTCTCAAATGCTATGAATTAAGAACAAGGCAACATAAAGTGTTAAATGTTAACGCCCTTCGTCCAATGAAGCATTATCCCCTTAAGGATTAATGAACATCGGACGAAGGTTAAAAACGATACAATTACGAAGGTTAAATCTTCGTAATTGAATTCTAATAGATTATATAAAATAATACGAAATATGAAACATCAAAGACAAATAAATTATAAATGAATAACATCACTTTCATATTATATCAACTTAATGTATTCAAATATTAGATACATATATACCTCTGCCTTGGCAAAGATTGATTCCCGAGTGATGCGATTGCAATTACAGGAATGCGTGAACAGTAAAGGAATATTGTTCACTATTTATAGGCACAAGACACAGCCTGTGAGGAATTACAATCATGCCCCTCATAAAAGTTTACAACAACGACTCAAACACTTATGGACTAAAAGGTCATTCTACTTTTAAGTCGGTTTGTAATTCCGAAGCTTCATGAACAGCAACCTTCGGTCATCACGTGCAGACAGCTTCAGCCGAAGCTGTTTCTTCCTGCAGGACCTTCGGCGATGAAGCATGGTCCCAACAACGCTGACTTGGCATTTGCTTTTGCGTCACGCTTGTACTTTTGCCTTCTTTCAAGCCGAAGGTACATTTGTAATTTGTTATCATTTCTATTTTTCCATAATAATAAAATAGAAATGAGTTAATAATAATATTTAGGTGTTTATGTTATTTCTCATACTTTATATGCATCTTTATTCATTATTTGTTGTGCTGATGAAGGTATGTCCTTCATAACCTTCGTCTGAAACTCATTATATCCCAAGGGAAATGATGCTTCAAAGGACTAAGGACTTAAACGTTTAACAATTTCTGTGTTGCCTTGTTCTTAAGCCAAAGCATTTAAGGACAAGTCCCCAACATTGGCGCCCTCCTCCGGTGAACCCTTTTCGACCACCTTCGGCAAGCATCGACCTTCGTCATGCCGCCAAAGAAAGCTTCAGCGACAGGGACTGCCGCTCTGCAGCCGCTGGACCCGAACCAGGAGACCCTTTCTCTTCGAGAGGCCCGAAGCCATAAGAGGAAGGCCACCAGTCCAACACCCCAAGAGGATGAGTTGGACCAAGAGATCAAGAACATGGAGATGCTTCATCAGCAAGTGCAAAAGAAGAAGGAAAAAATGGCTCGGCTAGCTGATCTACAAAGGCAGATTGACGAAGTCACTGAAGAAGTACGTCATCTTACTCAAGATGAGCAAAACCGAAGGCCCCAACACAGAGAGCTTCACCAAGAGGGCTTCTTCAACGAGGATGATTGGTATGAGGATTTCCATCATGAAAATTTTGCTTTTGATGATGCTTCTACTCTGTCAGCAGAACTGCAGGCTACACCTTGGCCCCGTCTTACAAGCCACCCCAGCTCCCCATGTATGATGGACACTCAGATCCGAAACAGTTTCTGATGAGCTACGAAGCTACCATGTCTTCATATGGAGGCAATACTGCAGACATGGCGAAGTCTTTTGTCATGGCAGTCAAGAATGTTGCACAAACCTGGTACTCCTCTCTTTGGCCAGGAACAATCACATCATGGCAGAAGCTGAAGGACATGCTGATCACCAGTTTCCAAGGGTTTCAGACGAAGCCGGTTACTGCTCAAGCTTTGTTCCAGTGCATGCAAGATCACGAAGAATACCTTCAGGCGTATGTCCGAAGGTTCTTGCGTCCAAGGGCACAAGCGCCAACAGTGCCCAATGAAATTGTCATTGAGGCCATGATTAAGGGGCTTCGGCCAGGACCTACGTCCCAATACTTTGCTAGGAAGCCCCCTCAGACCCTGGAGAAATTGCTTCAAAAGATGGATGAATACATCCGCACTGATAATGACTTTTGGCAGAGAAGGGAGGAAGCTTACAGGTTCTCCGAAATGACCAGGGGCTTCGGAGGGAGAGTCCACCCAAGGCACGTCAGATCAATCCACTCTACTCAGAATGACGATAGAGGAGGTCAGCAGCAGAGGCCACAATATTCCTCCCAGACATCGGGGCAGCAACAAAGCTATCCTCGGCCTCCAGCTCCAAGGGGCAGAGGCGCCAGGGGCTTCAGTGGAAGGTTTGTGGATCAGCCCAGGAAAATTTATTGCCTATTCTGCGGTGAGGACAAGGGCCATACTACAAGGATGTGCCATGTCACCATCCAGAAACAGAAGGAGATAGCAGAAGCTGCAGCCCAACAGAACCAGCTGAAGCAAGTTATGCATACTGCTTCGTATCATTCGCCGTACATACCAGAGTATGTGGGTAACCATCCTGCAGCTTCTGTTGCTTCGGAAAGCCAACCTCAGGCATCTTGGCAACAACCTCCACCTCCACCACCAATGCAACCCGCATACCCCCAAGGCCAGCAGCCAGAAGGGAGCCAGCACACTCACCAGCAGCGAGACTTCAGGGAGCAGTCCGAAGCTCGCACAGTCAACAGTACTGTGCCAGAATCGAAGCACATCTACTGAGAGATATCCTACCTCTAAACAGTTTTTGCATTCGTCATCATTTTCTTTTTTTAATAAGGAACAATCATTGAAAGCCTAGTTCTTTTATTGTTTTCAATTTCTTGTAATAGCTTCGTAATTGTCATGATATAATAAACCTTCTTCACAGACTCACGAAGTTCCAAAAGTCGGCGAACCACAAAAGTTGTTTTCAAGAGAACGTGGGGTTCACAATCATATTACAAGTTTTGCCGAAGCAACAAAAAGTCGTTTTAAGGAACACAGCCTAAGTCTTGACGAAGCAACAAAAAGTCGTTCCTAAGGGAGCGCAGCGTATGTTTTCTGCTCAAAAGTCGTTCCAAAGGGAATGCAGAGCTTACAGCGAAAAATAAACGCTGATTCCGCCGAAATATAAGGCGAAGCGTGAAAATTCAACGTGAATACCGCCGAAATAGAAGGCGAAGAAGTTCAAAAGACGTTCCTAAGGGAATGCAGAACTATAGCGAAAAGTCAACGCTGATACACCGAAAAATAAGCGGTGAAGCTGAAAAATAAACGGCAAAGCGATTGTGTATTCTACTGTGGGAATGTGTGTGTATCTTTGGCACAAATATCATTCTGCATAGCATAACATCATTACATCATTCGCATAACATAACATCATACATCATATTGCATCAATGGCACAAGAAGGGGATACAATGTTAATCTTCGGAAATTGCTTCGAAGAAGTTGTGCCAAGGCACAAAATAAGTTTTGAAGAAGTACAACTTCATCAACTCTAATATGAAACGAGATCTATTGCTTACGAAGTATAATGTTTTTACGGAGATTGGATGTTTTTACGGAATATGGATATTCTTCACGAAGCATGAAAAGAAGGGAAGGTGTTTTTTCGCCGAAGGCTCAAAAACGGTATGTACGTAAAGTTTCATGCATCGTAAAGAATTGAATTGCAAACAGCTTATATATTACATTCAAAACTATAAAATGTTACACACTTTGTTCAGCAAATATTACATTCCAAATGTTTTTACAATAACAGCTATTCTTCTTTTAAAACCGTTTTCGCAGCTTCGTTTAGCAGTCGAGAAACAGCTTTGTCCATAATAGCTTCGACCACTTTAGTAATTTCATCTTCTTTCTCTGCTTCTGGGTCGGCCATTGACTCGAAGGGCTCTAGAGGAGGAGATAGTTCAGCTGCGATACAAAACGTAAATAAGTTTCAAGTCACAAAAATAAAACATAAAGTTAAAAGCAATTAGGCAATACCTATCCGTCTTTCGAGTTCTGTAGCTTTCTCAGCTGCCTTCGTTGCTTCTCTTGTATCGTGAGTATATTTTTCACTCTTTTTTATTATCTCATGGGCTATCCCTCGGTCGCCATTTTCCAAATGTCAGTAAAGAATTTTCCGCCAACTAAGCTTGCTTCGGTCGAGGGATCCTTCATGTCATCAATAGAGAAAGCAGCTTCGGCTTGGGCCAGAATCTTCACGTGTTCGCATCCTGCCTTCTCCAAAATAGTCGTAATTCCCCTGGCACCTGAGAAGGCGCAGACATCTCCACGGCCACTCAAAACTTCCTCAAAGGCTTCGGCTTCGCCGTTGATCTATTCGATTGGACCTTCGGGATCGCCCAGTACGAAGTTGTCTTCATTCAAATATGCGCCAATTTCGGCAAAGCTGGTTTTTATCTTTTGTACACATGCTACAGATTTTTCATAGCATCTTTATTTTGAAGAACGAAGCTCCACAACTGTTTTTCCCAGTAATTTTTCCAGTAGTCACTGGCGTCTCGGTCAGCTTCGGCGATAGCACATTTTAACTTCGCTTCAGCCAGCTGTTTCCGAAGATCTTCAATTTCGCACTTCTGGGCTTCAGCTTGGGCTTTGGAAGTAGCTTCGTCTTCTTTTATTTTATTCACCAATGAGTTTAATATTTTATCTTTTTCAAGACCTTCGTTCCTTAGTTCAATTACATCGGAACGAAGGTTGTTCAAAGCTATAGTGCATCCTTCGTCTTCAGCACTTTTTTGCGCCCTGAGGGCGTTGCTAAGAATCAGGCCCTGCAAAAAGAAGTGTGGTATTAAGTATAAGCAAATAAAACAAATCTTGGTTTTTTAATACAAAAAATTCATTCTCATACCTTTAAGCTATTATATGCTAAGCTGTCAGCCAGTTCATCTTTCGATAGCACCGAAAGCCCATCTTCTAGCGTCGGGAATCCGAAGCTTTTGCTCATCTCCCGGCAGACAGAAATTTCCTTGCTGTCTGGGAGACAATACAAGAAATCTTCTTCTCCGCTGCCATTGAATATTAATGCCCCCTTTGGATATTTTAATTTCTGGGCATAATATTGAGCTTCTCGCTTTTCCTCTTCAGATAGCCTTTTGCCCGAAGCATGTCGTACAATATAATCAGGTACTCCGGAAGATGCTTCGGGAGTTGAAGAGACAGTTTTTTCAGGTAGAATTTGCTTTGTAGCCTCTTTTTCGTTTCTTCTTCTCCGGTTTCCAAGGATTTCTCCTTGGTGGGCTCTGAAGGCCCAGCTTCGGCCTCGGTCTCGCTCTTTGCAGCGTCGACTTCGGATGGTTTTGTCTCAATTTGTGTTTTTGATGCTTCAGCAGTTTTCCTCAGAGTGGTGCTTGAAGACTTTATTGTCTCCAGCACATCTAGTACATTGACCATCCTTTTTCTCTTGGGAGTCGCCGTGAGATCTTTTTGTGCCTTCGGCACTGTCATTCCTGCCGAAGGGCTTATAACTTCTATTGTTTTCTCGGCCTCTATCTCTTCAATATTATCGGCCTTCGGCATCATAGTCGGCTCTTCATTCTTCTGTGTAAGAGCAGGTCCTTTGGCTCCAGTAGCCGGGGAGGTCTCACCACCAAATTCGGGCACTGTGGCCGGTTCAATGAAGCGCGGTCGGTGAGTGAGGACCTTCACCTTTTTCCTCTTTGGCGCGGGCTCGCTTAGAGCAGCTGAAGCATCACCTTTCCCAGAAGTTGCACTTTTTCTCTTTTGCCCTTTCGGCGGGTAGCGGTAATTAGGGTACATAAACCCAATAGAATTGAAAACTCTATTCAGCCTCTTCTTCTTCCGGCCTCCGAAGGCCGCAGATAACACGTTATCTTCTGCCTTTGAATATGGCCCAAGCAGTACATCGCTTGTAGCTTCGATACATTTCAGCCAATCATCATCTGGCTCAACAAACTTACCTACATATCTGAAGGTGTATTTCAACCTAACCAGCCCACCTTTGTCACACTTGTTGATAGTTACCTTTGGCATTTCCCATTTCTCTACAAGTGGCCACACTCTGAAGGCTATGTGCTCCTGGACTAAATCCCTTGTCCCGATGAAGGAGCAGACTATGCCAAAGGCCTTTCGGCATTCTTCGGCTGCTTCATCAATTTCCACCTTCGGTTTCCGAAGGCCGAAACACTGCCAGATAGGGCGCATGATGATCTCCTTAATATCCTCTCGTGCTTTTAAATCATTTTTCACATAGAACCATTCCTTCATCCAATCTCCGGGCCATCTCTTCTGAAAAGTCGGCACAGGGCAGCTTGACCCAGAGCGAGCAACGAAGCTATAGCAGCCAAAATTATTATGATATTGCTCTTTGCCCCAAGGTTTCGTCTCATATAACAGTTTGTGCATACTGCAGAAACTTTTGCATTTGGCTCCAAGCCCTGGCTCCTCATGGCCCAGATGAAGATTCCCATTCTTATGATTGCTTCGTGAGTAATTTGATGAAGGTAAACTTGATATATTTTTAAAACTTCAACCACAAAATTGCTTAGGGGGAACCGAAGCCCAGCCTTGAAGAAGCTTCGGAAGATCACGACTTCATTCTCTTCAGGAGCAGGAGAAGTCATGTCTCCGTTGTCAGCCCTCATGATAGGCACATCTCGAAAATATCTTCCCCTCATATTGTCGAGATGACTCTGTTTAATAGTTGATTTTCTGAAAACTGTATAACTTGGTCGCCAAGGTCGATGTTCGGAGTCTTCGCCACCGCTTTCCACATCATAATTGTCACTATCACCGGTGTCTTCAGATAAACCTTCTAAAATCTCTCTAGTAATCTTCTCTGTATTTGTCTTCGCTATTGATTCAAGAAAGCCAAGATTCTTCTCCTCAGAAAGGCTCAGCTTTGTTTCAACAACAACTTTCTTGTCTTGAGACATCTCTTCAAAAATGTTGAAAATGTGCTCTTAAGGCCAAAGCTAAAAAATCTAAAAAGCCAGGCAAAGCATTTGTAAGCAAGAGCTAAAAATTGAGCAGGCAGAGCAGATGGCAAAAAAGCGTGCCAAATGAGCTCGTGGTGCGCTCTTATTTATACGCCTAGTGCATTGCAAGTGGGAGGGCCCCGCTTGTCATTGACTGTTGCTATTCTAGCAAAGGGAAGGTGTTTTTTCGGACCTTCGGCTTAAGGCCTTCGTCCATATCGTAATCTGAATTTATCATTCTAACAAATTAATATTGCGAGGGGCTACTGTTGGGGGTCTTCGGCTTCTGAAGGTCCTCAAAAACATGATTTAACAATGTTTCTAGAGTATGATACATGAACAGGTACCTTCGGACTTAGGTCAAAACCACAGTGTGAAGAAGCACAAAGAATACGAAGGATGGCGCAGAGCCGAAGCTATGCGCAGGGGAGCTTCGGCGTGGTAGCAGAAAAGGAAACCGACTTAAAGGGGAAAAGGCTATTTAGTCCCCGATGGATTACTATAGAGTTATTAGCAAATGTAAAGGGCATGGGTGTAATTTTACATGGGCTACGTCCCGTGCCTATAAATAGATGAACAGTGCTCCCGTACTGTTCACGCTGACTTGGCATTTGCTTTTGTGTCACGCTTGTACTTTTGCCTTCTTTCAAGCCGAAGGTACATTTGTAATTTGTTATCATTTCTATTTTTCCATAATAATAAAATAGAAATGAGTTAATAATAATATTTAGGTGTTTATGTTATTTCTCATACTTTATATGCATCTTTCTTCATTATTTGTTGTGCTGATAAAGGTATGTCCTTCATAACCTTCGTCCAAAACTCATTATATCCCAAGGGAAATAATGCTTCAAAGGACGAAGGACTTTAACATTTAACAATTTATGTGTTGCCTTGTTCTTAAGCCGAAGCATTTAAGGACAAGTCCCCAATAGGTGCAAAAAGGCAGATGCTTGTTTACTTCATCTCCAAAGTATTGAGTCCATCCAAAAGAAATTACACAGAGATGGAGAAGGTCCTTTATGCAGCCTTGATGGCTTTGCGAAAAAGAGAAGCTTCGGGACGAATTGGAAAGTGGGCAGCAGAACTCAATGAGTTCATCATTGATTTTGTGCATAGGTCCTCCATTCAGTCTCAAGCGTTGGTAGATTTTATTGTTGATTGGACCCCAAGCCCACAAGATGAAGCAATCCACACAGATGAAGTTGTATGGACAGTTTTCAGTGATGGCTCATGGGGGTCCTTTGAGGATGGAGTTGCGCCATTATTGTGTCACCATCTTAAGTGAAGACATCATATGCTGTCAGGCTGCAATTCCAATGCATAAATAATATAGCAGAATATGAAGCCTTACTCTTGGGACTAAGGAAGCTAAAAGCAATGGGCATAAGAAGGGCAGTACTAAAATCAGACTTCTAGGTTATCACAGGCTAGGTGGCTATGTCAAGCAAAGTAAAAAATCTTGGTTTAGAGAAATACTTCGACATGGTACGAAGGATGGAACCTTCCTTCGAAGGTTTCTCGGTAAAAAACATCCCAAGATTGGATAACGAGCATGTCGACATGTTAGCGAAGTCTGCCGCACAGGGGCTCCTTTTGCCCCCAAAGTGTTCTTTGAAGTAGTAAAAGCACCTTCGGTCAATTTGATGGAAAGAGCTATCTTAACAGTGTCTCCTACACATATTGAAGGCTGGAGAACGGAAATTATAACTTTCCTTTAGGGAAGTCATCTAGTTGATGACGAAGCATACATCAAGAGGATGCAAGCAAAGACAAGACCTTACACGCTTATAGAAGGGGAGTTATACAAGGAAGGTGTTTGTTCACCTCTACTTAAGTGTGTTTCTAGAGACAAAGGCCAAGAATTGATAAGGGAAACTCATTCTGGTCTATGTGGCTCACATATTGGTCCCAAAGCTCTACTAGGAAAAAAATTCGTCAAGGTTTTTACTGGCCAAAAGCAACTTCAGACACAACAGAGTTTGTGCAGAAGTGTGACAACTGCCAAAGTTGTGCAAGAGACCAAAACCATCCTTCGTCTCTGACCTAGTTGATAGAACCTACTTGGCCTTGCAAAGATGGGGAATGGATATAATTGGCTCAATGCTAGCTGCCCAGAGAAACCTAAAATACATGGTCGCAGTTGAGTATTTCTCAAAATGGATTGAAGCGTAGGCCCTGGCAACAATAACTTCGGCTACCATTCAAAAGTTCTTTTGGCAAAACATCATTTGTCGCTTCGGAGTGTTGAAGTCCATTACTCTCGACAATGGCACCAAGTTTGACTCCGAAGCATTCAGAACATTTTGCACCAAGTTTGACTTCGAAGTGTTGAACCCGGAAAATGCGCGACTTACGTGTTAATTCAGTAATTATTATGGCTAGAAATTCGCTTCATGGGATCTTTACGTAAGCATTCCAACTTCCTAACCTTTAATTTTTCCCTTTTTGATATTTTTTTAGTTAATAATGATATATGGTTGTGGATTTCAGCTCAAAGGATGTGTTGATGCATGTTGTGGCCCAAAATATTTCTCCTGAGTTAACTCTATTAGAAAAGGTTTCTTCTGCAGATTTATGATTTTTATTCCATAAGTTGTTGAATTTTGTATTCATCCTAGACACAATGTCTACTATTTTCATCCAGGTAATGACTGCACACCCCGATTGTGCTACATTGGACACAACAATCCTTGATGCACTACATATCATGCATGATGGCAAATTCTTGCATATTCCTGTTCTTGATGGAGGTAAACTTTGATTCTTCTAGCCTAAGGTTGCCTGCTTTGATGCTTCCATTGTGTATCTGATTTTCCTTTTCCTTGAACAGATGGGCAGGTTGCTGCTTGTTTGGATGTTCTGCAACTTACCCATGCTGCCATTTCAATGGTCTCCCTCTTCATGGCCTGTGTGCTCTCTTTCTTAATCCATCCTTGTAATCTTAGTCCATCTGAAATGTTTTTCCCCCTGAAGGTTGAAGGAGGTCGTGGTGCCACAAATGATGTGGCAAACATAATAATGCAAAAATTCTGGGACTCTGCACTAGAGCCACCAGATGAGGATTTTGATAGTCACATGTTTAGTTAATATTTCCTTTGGGTTCCTTCTATGTCTTCCCTTTCAAATTCAAGGTTATCCTGAATTGTTGCATTGCACAGTGAATTATCTTTAGTGATGCCATCAGATGCTGGGGATGGCAGGAGTTGTATTTATCCTCCTGCTGTTGGTAATTCATTTGTATTTAAGCTTCAGGACAGAAAGGGACGTATGCATAGATTTACTTGTGGTAGGTACTGAATATGATATTATAGAGTTGACTGTGGCTCTGCTGAATGCTTCAGCTAACCGATTATTTGTTCGATACAGCCTTACTGAAGTCCTCAAACTGAAACACCATATGCTCCATTACCAGAGGCCAGCCGTTTTGACCACCATGGAGTAGAAGGCTTATCTAAATTCAGTGGCAATTCATAAAGGGAAATAAAACAGACCGTTCATAAATATAGTTGTAAATTCAGTGGCCAACCATTTTGACCACCATGGAGTAGAGGGCTTACCAAAAACCCAGACGTTCATAAATATAGTTGAAAATGCATCCTTAACGAATTCCTCGAACTCAAACATGGTAAACTCAGAATCGTGTGTATCTTCATCTCATTTTGTTGCGTGAGAAACAATAAAACAGATCCAACAATACAAGTATAATGCCTAGATCTAAAAGGTGCGGTGATTAGAATGATATTTAAGGATTAGGCTAAGAATCAATCGTAAAGTGGTAGTGTTAACTGCATAATAAATCGAGTGGAAATTCATAAAGAGAAATAAGGTAGATGCATTACAAAAAAAGAACAAGATGTTCGTAAATGTAGCTGAAAATGCATCCTTATACCTAAGTCCTAAAACTCAAACACTCTAAACTCCATTATCAAAGGCCAATCGATTGGAGCACCGTGGATTAGATTTCTTGTCCGGATTGGTAGTTTGTACAAACCGGAGACATTTATCCTCATCATATTGGAGAGAATATTAGGTAACTTAGCACTAGTAGAAAAGAGCTCAAAGCCTGCGGCACCCATAAATTATCACTGGCGGTTTCAGTTATCACGCGCCAGTAAAAAAACAAGGTGGACCCGACTTAGAAACCGCCAGTGGAAACCTATTTCCACTGGCGGTTATCTTAACACAACCGCCAGTGGAAATAGGGTATTTCCACTGGCGGTTGGTGTAACAGAACCGCCAGTGGAAACATATTTCCACTGGCGGTTGGTGTAACAGATATACAATGGCAAAAAAACATATATACAATGGCAGCTAAGCAGAGCGAAGGAACTTTTAAGCCACAAAGGGAAAGAGACATCCTAACGGCTGGTCTCGGTAACCCTGAGCATCCTGGCCGTGTACGAGGAATCTCGTCTAAGGAAGGATGGAAGGAAGGATTCGGACAACAGTGGGAAGGTCTGTACAGGAAACGTGATCGATACAAGCAAGAGATGGCAGATTATTTTAAGTTGGAGGCCAAGAAAGAGTTCAAAGCCATGATGTCTCAAATGCTATCGAATCCTCCTCCAGAATTGATGCAACAGTTGGCGAGTGCGATGTCTGTTCAACAGATGACCACTCCACAGCTACAAATAATTCCAGCAGCTCAACCGCCGGCTTCCACAGATTGTACGACATTACCAAGCTCTGTTGCTTCAACGGGAAATAAGGACCGTTATCCAGTTGATGACATCACAAGGCCTGTGGCGTGCACACTGGTTATAAGATATGGTATTAACAATAAACGTACAAAGATAGTAGCCACAGGCCTTGCGATCCAGGACGCAAGTACCATGGAAACGATATTCCAGATGATTATTGCAAAGTAGAAGTGACGACGGTCGTCCAAGGATACGAGGACGACATGCTAGACATCCCTGGGCCCGAAGATATCGAGAAACTTGGACAAGCTATTAAGAATTTTATCCTTTGGCCTCGAAGGGATGTCGAATTGCTTGATTTGTCGAATTCGTCGCAGGCGTCGCAGGCCCAACCGTCTCCGCCTTCTCAAATTGCTGTTCCTATTGTACATCCATCCTCACCTCCTCAAACTTCACATGCTGCTCCTCATCCTTTTTCTGACCCACCGTCTCCGCCACAAGCATCACCATTCAGGGCTCCACCACCTTCTCCTCCCCATCCTCTTGGTGACCCACTGTCTACGCCACCATCAAGGGATCCACCTTCTCCACAGCCATCAAACGATCCACGGCCATCAAAGAAATCTAAACTTCCTATACCAAAATTGGTGTCCCCGTATCAGAAAAAGAAGAGTAAAGCTACTACTGCTGGCACAGTTAGGTTTTTGAAAGGGATTGGACGGAGCCTCACGTCACAAACTGTTGATTTGGCCGAGCACGAGGAGTCTGCAAAAAAGGCTGAGGCAACGGCCGCAAAGATAAAGAAGCCAACTAAGGCAGATTACAAAAACGTGCCTAAAAAATATGTGCCGGGCAGACCTCTGCTACCTCTTGACAAACTAAGAAAGGTCCCGGCTGGTGTTAAAAGGTTGCATGACTGGTACATGCGGGCATCATCGGTTGGCATCGACACAATCAGTGTGCATATACCAGACCATGCTTTTATTGGTTCGAACCAAAAGGCTGTTGTTACATTCGAGGACATGTGGTTAATGATGAACCTTCAGAGACTCGACGTGCAACTTGTAACGATGTTTGCATTGTAAGTGTCGCTCATACTTCCACATATGTGTGTTATTATTAGTGAGCTGTATAAAATTTCAATATCTGACATGCACGTGTGACTTGCAGAATGCAACATGATCAGCAGGAGATTCTTTACGGTACCAAGCCCAATGCTAGTGCCAGTAAAAGGGTTGGGTATCTCAACCCAATACTTATATCCGAGGAAAGCCACACTTTTAGAATCGGGAAAGACAACGATGAAATAAGGGGAAAGACGGACGAAGAAGTTGAGAAGCGTATAAAGGAAATGAAGAAGGATTTTGAAGCTCGATACGCCACATACATAGGACATGCAATGCTTCAATTTCAAGACAGGGAAGCCATAATGGCCCCGTACAACTTTAAGTAAGTGTGATTTTGCATAAATAAAATTAATAATTTCAATACACATGCATCACAAATTTGATTCGTACAGGGACCACTGGATATGCTTCCTCATTTATCCTAAGGTTGGAAAGGTGCTGGTGCTCGACTCCTTGAACTTCGACCCTTCGACATATGCAACATTCCTCAGCATCTTAGAGCTGTAAGCCTTTTCTATGCATGCATACTTTTATCGATTAAAATTTGAGAATAACATGGTGATTCTATTTGAGATCACAGTGCTTATAGATTCTATAAGATGAAAGGTGGAAAGTACGACCTGTCGAAAAAACTCGTGCCACTAGACATCCATCATCACTGGCCGGTAAGTATGTGATTTTATGAATACATATCATACACAATGTTGCAACTAAATAACCAATCTCCCGTTATGTAGTGCCACAAGCAACCACAAGGATCGGTCCTATGTGGATTCTATGCGTGCGAGTTCATGAGAGTGAACAGACGATACATCACGAACCCTGACAAGGTATTATTAGTAATAGTTAAGTATGTATTTATGTCATTAAAGATGCAAATGTGTTATTATTGAGTATAAATAGATAATGTTTATAAAATTCCTTTACAGCAATTTCAACGAGGAAACCCGGAGAACTTGACCGAAGCTGCATTGTATGGCATAGTCGAGGACCTCTGCACATTCATATTGAAAGAGGTCATTCCCGCAGAAGGAAAATATCACGATGCTTCCGGGACATTAGCTTTGCCAGAGTTCAGAATACTAACAGAAATTAGTAGATTATCTCTTAGCCGAGATAGTTATTAGATCTTAGGTGAAAACTTATGATGTATAGAATGCATGAAGCATATATGGTTGTAAACAGAATACTTTGATGTATATAAATGTATGATAGAATTTAATTTCATGTTGCTTTCAATATCAATATATATATATATATATGTTTGTGTGTGTGTAAATAAATATATATATAATTCAGTATTGTTTGAAATTTTGAAAAAAGGCGGGAAAACTTCCACTGGCGGTTTTATAAAGAAAACCGCCAGTGAAAAGTGCATTTCCACTGGCGGTTCGTTAAGAAAACCGCCAGTGAAAATGCATTTCCACTGGCGGTTTTCTTTATTCAGCCGCCAGTGGAAATGCACTTTTCACTGGCGGTTCGTTAAGAAAACCGCCAGTGAAAATGCACTTTTCACTGGCGGTTCCAAAATAACCGCCAGTGGAAATGTTGATTTCCACTGACCCCTAGCACTGGCGGTACTGAAAAACGCCAGTGTAAATATGTTTAGAACCGCCACTATAGAGCTTCTGTGTACTAGTGTAGTTCTCATCACCGGACAAGGAAAAGCGTGGGACCTCTTACCGGGAGGGGGCAGCAAAAACGACTCTGACTGCTCTGTGATGACGCCTCATGGACAGCTGTGATGTCCGGCTCGACTATGTGGGCTACATAGAACCAGATTAGCATAGATTCATGAGAGTAGGGAGGGGAGGGAAGGGCCATAGGAGCAAATCACGGGCTCACCTGCGCGTTGCCGTGAGGAGGACCTGCGATCGAGCCAGGGGCCATTGGCCGAACCCGCGCTAACGACGAAATGAGGGTGAGCTCTAAGGAGGCATGAGTGGCCACCAACGACCTGCAGTCGATGCGTCATCCATCCGCTGCTGCATCTCCTCCTTCAGCGCCGTCAGGACTGTATCTGGAGCAGAACATGGTGTGGGTGGTTGCAAGCGGGAGTGAGCCGGCCAGGGAGAGAGCGGGAAAGGGGCGGACAGACATGGAGGGACTACCGGATCAGGGCAACAAGGGTGGGGGCGGACGCAGTGGCTAGGAGATCTTGGGGGCGGGATCAAGGCGGTGCCAGGAGAGGAAGGGGGAGAAGGCGAGATGTGGAGGGAGATCTGACAGGAGCAAAGTTGGGAGCCGTCCCCGGTATGGCAGCTCCTGGAAGGGAGCGAGCGTGGGAGGTGGGGAGCTAGAGGTTTGGGGGATGAGGGCGAGCGGGCGGCGGCGGCACCGGAGACGGGAGAGGTGGGAAGGGATAGGAACAGGAACACTCAAAGGTGAATTGTATGAAGAATTCGGGTCTGTGAGTTATTCGTACTGAGTTGTTCTATGTTCTAATATTAAATATTACTAGCAACATATATTAAATGTTGCCATATCCTAGTTAATCAATACATTCAGCTAGCAATACATATTAAGTGTTGCCATATTCTATTTAAATAACAGATGGTGCTAGCAACATATATTAAGCGTTGCCACTACTTTAATAACTTGACGGATGCTGCTTGCAACACATATTAAGTGTTGCCCGCTAATTTCTTACAACGCATAAAACCATGTGTTGCTGCAGATGTGTTGCTATAGGGGGGTTTGTGTTGTAGTGAACAAACAAACACTTTGCTTCGGTCAGGCATCCAGAATCCAACGGGCTAGTGGAAAGAGCAAATCGAATAATCCTGCTGGGAAATACAAAGTCTTTGGTCGGGTTACCAAAGGGGAAATGGACAAAAGAGCTTATCAAAGTTGTTTGGAACCATAACACCTCTATATCAAGACCTAGAAGCTTCACACCATTCAATCTCCTCTTCGAGTACGAAGCGGTTACCCCCGAAAAAGTCAAGATGGGCTCAGAAAGAGTTATAGCTTCGACCCAAGATCCGGATAATGAAAAATTTTGAAGGATGTCATAGATGAGTCGAGGCTCGAAGCAATCGAGCATATAAGGAAATATCAAGCAAAAACCATCAGATGGCGAGACAGAAAAGTAAAACTCAAGAACATAGCGTTAGGCCACCTTGTGCTCCGAAGCGTAGCAAACCCAGACACAACGGAAAAATTGCAAGTAAAATGGGAAGGCCCTTTCCTCATCTTAGCTTCGAACATACCAGGTTCCTACAAGCTCAAGGACATGGAAGGAAACAACATTCCAAGATCATGGAATGCCGACGAGCTCCAAAGATACTATGTCTAGCCTTCAAAGCTTTGGCGCCCTTTTTCCTTATGAAGGGGATAGGGTTTTTTAATGGGGCTAAAGATGTTACATCTCACAAGAGTATCTAAAAGCTAATAAAGGTACTTTATCCCCTAGTTATGACTACATTAAAGCAATGGCTTTATCTCCAAGGTTTCCACCCTGAAGGTAAAGTTTTATCACCAAGAAAAGGTGAAAAAGCTTTGAAGTCGTTCCTAAGGGAATGCAGAGCTAAAGTTTTATCACCAAGCAAAGGTGAAAAAGCTCTGAAATCGTTCCTAAGGGAATGCAGAGCTAAAGTTTTATCACCAAGTAAAAGTGAAAAAGCTCCGAAGTCGTTCCTAACGGAATGCAGAGCTAAATTTTTATCACCAAGTAAAGATTAAAAAGCTCTGAAGTCGTTCTTAAGGGAATGCAGCGCTGTGGTCTAAAGGAAAAGGCTCTGAAGTTGTTCCTAAGGGAATGCAGAGCTATGGCCTAAAGGAAAAAGCTCCTAAGTCATTCCTAAGGCAATGCAGAGTTGTGGTCTAAAGGAAAAAAACTCCAAAGTCATTCCTAAGGGAATGCAGAGCAACGCTTCGTTCCAGGTTAAAAGAAGGGAATGTGTTTTTTGCCTTCGGCTCATAATACCAATAAAAATTTAGTTTGACATGCAACAAAGCACATAAAAATAAATAGAAAATACAATGAAGAGCTAGGCATTATAGTACAAAAAGTAAGGCATTATATTACAAAAAGCAGCATTTCAACTGCATTAAGTGTTTGTTTTACAATCGAGTTTCTCCGACCTAACGATCTAACTAGGCTTTGGCCTTCTTTCATCACTTTGTTTTCTTTGTCTTCTTCAACTCCTTGTTCTGCAGAAAAAGAAACAAAAGGAAACATGGTAACTGTCTAAAAAAATCCATAAACTAAGCTTCAGAAGCACAAGTTTAAAGAAGAACCTTCCTAGTGTACTCTTCGGCCTCAGAGGCAGCCAGTTGTCGGCCACTTTTGTTCTATAGTTCGAATAAAAATCTCTTCATGGCATTCAGCACATTCTTCGAAGGATTTTTGATGTCATCAACGCCTATGTCGAAGCAAGATTCTCCAACAATCCTGGCATGGTCGCAACCGGCTTTTTCAAGCACTAAGACCATTCCGCGGGATCCAATCATGGTGCAATAGTCGTTGCGTGCGGTAATTATTGACTCAACCTCCCCTAATTCTTTCTCTATCCAGCCAAGTGCTCCCTCGGTGTCCCCACTAGTGTACGAAGTTGCCCTTGTAGTGGCACCAGTTGAAAAGAATATTTTATTTACGATATCACAGCACAGGGAAGCAGCAACAAAGGAATTATCTCAAAGCTGCCTTAAAATTTCCAATAATTTTGTACTCGCCATATCTTTGTCGGCAATGCTCCTTTTTGTAGCTTTGAGGTTGGTCTGAAGCTCCTTGATCGATTCATCTTGTTTCTTCATCTTCGAAATATCGGCATTATGCATTTTCGATGCTTCGTGATTCTTCTTTTCAACCTTCTCTACCTCTTCTTTCAAAGATCTTATCTTTGCATGTTTTTCTTCTAAGGATTTCTGAAGTTCAACAACTTCGTCTTGAAGAGTTGAAAGCTCCTTTTCCTCCTTCTCTTGTTGCATTCGTAAGGCCTTACTTACCATCAGCCCCTACATCATCAAAATAATAAAAAATGGTAAAAATTACGAAAATTTCCCAAAGCTACATCAAAATAAATATTCTTGGTACCTTGATGCTAGTATAAGCCAAGCTGTGGTGATATGACCACGCCATTAAGCAACACGTTGCAACCCCCAAGTCATACTACATCAACTGAAGTACAACCAACATCATCACCAACCCAAGTCTTTGATGGACCAATTACACGTAGCCGAGCTAAGAAGCTACATCAAGAGGTGCACGCTCTACTTTATAAATTTCAATTAAACACTAATAATAACTTTATGCTACCTAAGTCGTGTATGTTGATATTACTTAGGTTCACCAAAGAGGAAGGACAAAACATATCAAAGGCGAATCAGCAAGAAGAACTATGTCCGAGTCAGTCCAGCGCTACAGAACCGTCCAGAAGAAACAATCATATCTTTTGATTCCCAAAAGCTATGAAGGTCCATAAGTACTTTTTGGAAATCTCTTGAAGTCTAGTTTCCAATGCTTCTAAGGCTGACTTAATCAAATCTACCAGAAAGGCAGCCAGCCTACTTTAGTGCTGAATGGTCAGAAGGTCAACAGTCTATTTTGATGACCAAGTTTTTGTATTAAACTGCATTATTCTATGAAGTTTCATTAATCATGCTATACATGGTGAGAAAGCTTATCAAGTCAGCTTTCCAACGCATCCAGCCCCACATCATTTGAAGATTCCTAGAAGAAGTTATTGTCAGAATACTGAAGGCTGCATAGAAGTCAAACAGCCACACGGAAATCAGCTCTGCAGATCTCCCGAAGAGGCTCCTTCACATTAGCACGTGAAAATACTTTTGTTTCGTGTTTATACCTCGCTAAGGCTGTTTGTTACTAGTATAAATACCCCCTATGTCTATGATGTAAGGCAGCTTATAATAATCTAAAACAGAACCCCTTTGTTCAGCTGTGTGCTAACAAATATTGAGAGTGATCTCTACCCCTTTGCTCTTGTGAATTCCTTCGTGGGATTGCAGAAGCGGCGGCTTCATCCGCTCCCAAGTGGTGCTCCTACTCCCTTCGAGGTCTCCTCGATTGATTGTAGGCTGTGTTGGTTGGTTCTTTGAGAGTGTGGTTGGGTGAATCCTCGATTCAGGCTGCCGGTTAAAGACGGTGGTTGGCTTCGAGTTTTATTTGTCAGGTTACACTAGTTATCGCTGCTTGTAGCAAGTTATCTTGGCTTCTTTGAAGCTAGTTATCTGAAGATTGATCATACGTCGTGAAGATCGGGCATCGTGACGCATCATCTGGTATCAAAGCCTCAGTTGCCACGGTAGGATTCTTTACCCTTAGCTACATATATTTTGTCTTCGTCATATCCACCAAAAAGCCATAAAATATTTTTGCCATAGCCCTTTGTTTCAATCTGTTGTTCCAATGAGTTTTGTTAAGTTTCAGTCCTTAGAATCTTTGTTTAGTTGCTGGTCACTCTATCCTTTGTGTTTCCTTTGAGCCTCTTATATATATCTGAAAATATCCAGAAAAAGAAAAATCTAAAAACCCTCATCATTTCCTTCGCGTTAACTTTGATCCTATTTAAGTTATAGCTACTGGTTGAGTTCGTTGTTAAGTATTATAAAGTGTGCAATATCCTATCAGATCTCTATTTTTAGTTCTATAAAAAAAGAGTATTAAAAAAAGTGCCAAAAAAAGTGTTGAACAAGATTGTGAAAGAAAAGTAGAACAATCAGTTTGTTTATGTGCACAAGTGCTGTAAGTTTTATTAAGTTGTTCAACCAGTTTGCTATTGTCATTTGGTGCAAAATTTTGGTTGGATCTGATTGCAACACTTGCATTCCAATCATACTCCTTGTCTGCATCAAATCTGAAATTTCTTGCGCGTGTGTTTGATCTATTTACATCACTCGTATCTTGTGGTCAGCACTAGGCAGGGAACTTCTAGTTGGATGGTTATTTAACTTTACAACAACTAGGATTCAGATTGCATCCCTTGTTTATTATTCCCCACCAAGCTCCACATATAAGCCATCGTAATCGGTACTCTGGTCTTGTATTCGCTTAACCACCACTTTCTTGTTACCACCACACATTTTCTTGCAACCCGTAGGGAACTCATAAGAGCTTTGGTTCGTAAGAGTGGTGAGGTTGTGAGATTCTATATAGCTTCATATTGCACCTATATTTGTTGCCTTGTCGCCACTAATTTCGCAGGAAGATGGATCCCAACGTTGAGATTGAAGAATGTGTCACCATGATACAATTCAATGAGCTCAAACAAAGCATAGAAGCCAAGCAAGATCTGTTGGCACAAGATCTTCAGACACTTATGGCTGAAATTAGAGGTCGTCGTCGACTCCCTGATGGTGTAAGAAACCATGATGAAGATGGGGAAGAAGGTGAAGGAAATTATTCTAGAAGGGCAAGTGAACATGGGAGGAGAAATCAAGGTGCTGCACGTGGTACAGGAAGAGGCCGGAATCGAAGAAGTGATGACAATGAGGAATCTGAATTTGGGAATGATAATGATCAGTCCCAACATCGCTATGGTCGTCGTCATCTTAGAGGCGTCAACCAAGAATTTGATGGTAGATCTGATCCTGAAGATTATTTCACATGGGAATTGAAGGTGGAGAAAATCTTCCGCCTACATAATTATTCAGAGGAGAAGAAACTTGCAATGGCATCTCTTGAGTTTGAAGGATATGCTCTGATTTGGTTGGAGCAACTTCTTCGTGATCGTGAAGAAGATGGAGATGACCCTATTATTTCTTGGCAAGAGATGAAGCGAGAAATGAGAATTTGTTTTGTGCCGAAGCATTATCGGCGTGATCTTTTTGATAAATTACAGAATTTGAGGCAAGGAAGTTTCTCTGTTGAGGAGTATAATAAGGAGATGGAGAAGGCCATGATTAGAGCCAATGTGTATGAAGACGAAGAGCAAACCGTTACACGTTTCATGGCTGGGTTACACCGCAACATTCAGCGTATTGTTGAGTTTCAGCCGTACCAAAGTCTTATTGATTTGGTACATCAAGCCACCAAAGCTGAACGCCAGCTGCAACAAGATGCTAAGAGCAGCAAGCCCTTGTCATATGGTGCACGAACCATGACTGGAGGAAGCAAATCGATCTCAAGGTTTACTACTGCATCCTCAGCGACAAAAGGTTCAACTGGAGGCTTGCGATCCAATATTCAAGGCAATTCTAGTGGAAAGAACGGTGCTGCTCCAAACATGAGTTATAAACCAGCAGCATCCACTTCAACATCAGTGGGTTCAACAGCCAAGAGTAGTGGTATTCAGTGCTTCAAGTGTGGAGGTCGTGGTAATGTCATAAAGGAGTATCCAAATAATCGTGTGATCCTTGTGACTGATGATGGAGAATATACATCAGCTAGTGAAGAGGAAGCTGAAGCAGGAAATGAAGATGACATTGATAAATCTGAATAACATACGGGATGTGAATTTGAGCATGGTACTACTCTTGTGGTTACACAAATCTTGAGTGTTCAAATGAAAGAAGCTGAAATTGGACAACGACATAATCTTTTTCAAACATGAGCAAAAGTGCAAGACAAAGTAGTAAAGTTGATCATTGATGGAGGGAGCTGCCATAATCTTGCAAGTTGTGAGATGGTTGAAAAGCTTGGTTTGAAGTTGCAGCGACACCCTCATCCATATCATGTCCAATGGTTGAATGAATCGGGAGATATCAAGATTGGTTATAAGGTGAAAGTTCCGTTCAAGATTGGAGAGTATGTTGACACAGTGGAGTGCGATGTTGCACCCATGTCTGTGTGTCACATGCTGCTAGGAAGACCTTGGCAATATGACCGATATTCTCAGCATTATGGAAGAACAAATCAATACACGCTAGATCTGAAAGGGAGAAAGTTTGTACTCAAGCCTATGACCCCTCAACAAATCATGGCTGAACATTTATAAAAGAAAACTGAAATTAGTGCAGCAAGTAGAGGAGGAGAAGAGCAAAAGAAATTGAGTGCCATCCACAATTCGGTGAGCGAGTGCTACAAGCCAAATTCAAGAGATAAATGGAAGGAAGAGGGAGAACATCTAGTTATGCTAGCCACAAAATCTGAGCTGAGAGAAGTGAGGAACAACTCATATCAAGTACTCTTTGTACTTGTGAACAAAGATGTTTTGATTTCTCCTAACGACATAACATCTCTTCCTAGTGTTGTGGATGATCTTTTGCAGGACTTTGAAGACGTGTTTCCACAAGAAACACCAGCTGGACTACCTCCAATTCAAGGGATTGAGCATCAAATCGATCTTATTCCAGGGCTGCACTTCCTAACCGTCCACCATATCAAACCAATCCTGAAGAAACTAAGGAAATACAAAGGCAAGTGCAAGAACTTCTTGATAAAGGTTTTGTTTGTGAAAGCTTAAGCCCTTGTGCGGTTCCTGTGATTTTAGTACCTAAGAAAGATGGATCTTGGAGGATGTGTGTTGATTGTAGAGCTATAAATAATATTATCGTTCGCTATCGCCATCCTATTCCACGGCTAGATGGTATGCTTGATAAATGAAGTGGTTCCACAATTTTTACTAAAATTGATTTGAGAAGTGGATACTATCAAATAAGGATTAAAACTAGAGATGAATGGAAAACTGCATTTCGAACAAAATTTGGGTTGTATGAATGGTTAGTGATGCCATTTGGTTTGACAAATGCTCCTAGTACTTTTATGAGATTAATGAACCATGTCTTAAGAACTTTCATTGGAAAATTTATTATTGTCTACTTTGATGATATTCTAATTTACAACAAATCTTTTGATGAACATGTGAAACACATTTGGCAAGTCTTAGATGAGCTTAGAAAGGAGAAATTATTTGCTAATCTTGAGAAGTGTAGTTTTTGCACAGACCATGTTGTGTTTCTTGGCTTTGTTGTTTCAGGAAAGGGAATAGAAGTGGGTGAAACCAATCAAGGATTGGCCAGCTCCAACGAATGAAAGAACCAATATGGAAGCCTACAAGCGTGCTGCTTATATAAAAAAGATACACGAGAAGACCAATGAAGCAATTGAGCTCAAAGTAGTGCGCAAGGCTGCCAGCATGAACAAGCATAGGAAGAAAGTGTTATTTGAACCGGGGGACTTGGTTTGGATAAACTTGCACAAGGAGCATTTTACTGAGCAGCGCAAATCCAAATTGATGCCACGAGGGAATGGTCCATTTCGTGTTCTTGCCAAGATCAATGATAATGCATACAAGATAGATCTTCCACCAAGCTATGGCGTGAGCAACACGTTCAATGTTGCTGACCTCTTACCATATACAAGTGAAGACATTTCAGAGTCGAGGACGACTCCTTTTCAAGGGGAGGAGGATGATATGACCACGCCATTAAGCAACACGTTGCAACACCCAAGTCATACTACATCAACTCAAGTACAACCAACATCATCACCAACCCAAGTCTTTGATGGACCAATTACACGTAGCCGAGCTAAGAAGCTACATCAAGAGGTGCACGCGCTACTTTATAAATTTCAATTAAACACTAATAAGAACTTTATGCTACCTAAGTCGTGTATGATGATATTACTTAGGTTCACCAAAGAGGAAGAACAAAACATATCAAAGGCAAATCAGCAAGAAGAGCTATGTCCGATTCAGTCCAGCGCTACAGAACCGTCCAGAAGAAACATTCATATCTTTTGATTCCCAAAAGATATGAAGGTCCATAAGTACTTTTTGGAAAGCTATTTAAGTATAGTTTACAATGCTTCTAAGGCCGACTTAATCAAATCTACTAGAAAGGCAGCCGACCTACTTTAGTGCTGACTGGTCAGAAGGTCAACAGTCTATTTTGATGACCAAGTTTTCGTATTAAACTGCATTATTCTACGAAGTTTCATTAATCATGCTATACATGGTGAGAAAGCTTATCAATTCAGCTTTCCAATGCATCCAGCCCCATGTCATTTGAAGATTCCTAGAAGAAGTTATTGTCAGAATACTGAAGGTTGCATAGAAGTCAAACAGCCACACAGAAATAAGCTCTGCAGATCTCCCGAAGAGGCTCCTTCACATTAGCACGTGAAAATACTTTTGTTTTGTGTTTATAAATCGCTAAGGCTGTTTGTTACTAGTATAAATACCCCCTATGTCTATGATGTAAGGCAGCTTATGATAATCTAAAACAGAACCCCTTTGTTCAGCTATGTGCTAACAAATATTGAGAGTGATCTCTACCCCTTTGCTCTTGTGAATTCCTTCGCGGGATTGCAGAAGCGGCAGCTTCATCCGCTCCCAAGTGGTGCTCCTACTCCCTTCGAGGTCTCCTCAATTAATTGTAGGCTGTGTTGGTTGGTTCTTTGAGAGTGTGGTTGGACGAATCCTCGATTCAGGCTGCCGGTTAAAGACGGTGGTTGGCTTCGAGTTTTATTTGTCAGGTTGCACTAGTTATCGCTGCTTGCAGCAAGTTATCTTGGCTTCTTTGAAGCTAGTTATCTGAAGATTGATCCTACGTCGTGAAGATAGGGCATCGTGATGCATCATGTGGGAAAGCTTTCTCTACTTGGTAGAGTTTTTATTCGATATCCGGAAAATCGATGCTTCGGGTAATGTTTCGAACAATTTTAGACTCATGAGAATCTGGCATGCACATCAGCAATCGGTCTTCCTCGCTGAAGAGTAAAGCCCAAGGACCGTAGCCCAAATCTTTGCCTTTGTTTTCCAGTTCAGAAACTTCTTTTTCACTAAATTCACCGCCACTAATGTGCCTCGTGAAAAATCCAAGTTCTTCCATATCTTCGCTAGTGGTTTGTGTAGTTTCGGCTACCTCTATCTCAAGTGTAGTATTTTGCTCTTTTTGGCCCTCTGTTCTCTCGCGCCCCAAAGATCTCTCACCTTCGGCAGATTTAGTTGCACTGTTCTTCTCAGGAGACGATGAACCGGCGAAGGTGGCACTTCCAAGGCCCAAAATGCATGGGCTCTCCACTTCCTCGTGAGAATCCTTCAAAGTCGACATAAACAGAGTCAATGCTGGTCCCAAGGGACTTAAAGGGGAAAATGGCAGCGGTAGGGTAATTACCTCAAGATTCCAAGTGTAGTCCAGCAACGACGTAGTGGTGGTGCTTCCTTTGTCCTGCTCTTGGACAGTTGTAGTCTTTGTTGGAGCTGAAGCTTTTTACGACTGTATCTTCTGGAACAAATGTTTTATCTTTTTTCTTCACTTGACCCGAAGATGGCTCTTCGATCTCATTCTTTGTAGCCTTCTTCCTTTTCTCCCTAGACCAAGTATTGGCCAAAGGATCTTCATAATCCGGGTATTCAAACCCTAGAGCATTCATAACCATGTTAAACCGAAGCTTCCCTCGGCCTCCGAAGGTGGATCGCATATCCTCATGCTCTCTAGCAAGGTAATTAATGCATATTTCATTGCATTTCTCTTCAATAAACTTTAGCCACCCAACCAAAGGAGCCTTGTATGTAGAATGTTCCTTGAAGTCAACAACTAAAGTAACAAGTTCTTCATCTTTACATTTTACCTCATTCGGCAATTTCCTTCTAGTTCGAGTTGGATATATGTTATAAGCAAGTGCCTCTTGAACTAAATCCCCTTCAAAGTGAAGCTCACTTCCAAAGGACTCATCAGCATACCCTTGAAATCTTCATGTTGTTTAGAGTAAAAGTTTTAGGGTTAGGGTTTTAATAGCCTAACCCTAATCAGTTGAACGAGTCACAGAGATTGTATGGGCTCAAGATTCTTGCATCCTCGGTCAAGAAGACATAACAGTCAAGAAGTAAACACACATATCGTGTTAGGGTTTTAGAAACCCTAGTCTTCCCCATATACCAAATGGTTTCAAGTGCACCAAAGCACTTTTCTTGCAACCGAATGGATCAAAGGTGCATGAAAGCATTGTTCGAAAGAAACAGAGGAACACCACACAAAAAACATGGGGAACCCTGATCCTAGTGTCGGTGTTTTGGGTCCGACCGCACACCCGGGGTTGCCCCTCGAGGTGTTTTTAGGAGTAGGACGGTGTCGCCGACTGTAGCTAAATGGTTCGTGCCAGATACATGAGGAACAATGGACAGTGTTTACAGGTTCGGGCCGCTTTGAGGTGCGTAACACCCTACGTCCTGGCGAGTGTGCTTTATGTTACGGGTTACAAGGTAACTCTCTAAAGCTAGAACGTAGAGAGTTGAGGTGGATGGATGAGTAGTGGGATCGATCTGAAGGGGTGCCCCCTAGGCCTTATATATTCGACCGTGAGGCATTACATGCGGACGTAATAATAATACACCCCTAAGAGATAGTGAACTGATTGAGTCTATCTTCCTATAATTCTGCCGACTTATCCTCGCCTGGCTTTGTTGTACGCGTCTCCAGCGCGGGAAAGTCGGGTCTTCTGTTGTGGTTGCTTGCTCAGTGTCGTTGGGCCTTCCAGGCTTGCATCAATCCGGCCTTATGTCGATCTGCTTCACTGGTCGTTCCTCCCCAGGCCCATGAAGGAGTGACCTTACGATTTATTGGGCCCTTGGGCCTTTCGTGAGGTCTTTTATCCTTTCAGTGGACCCGGGGGATATCTGTCCCCCACAAGCCCCCGATCTTCGGGCTGATTTTGAGATAATCAACCCAAAGATCCTAGGTCCAGCTTGCGGTCTTTGTTTATGACAAGAAATGTTTTCCAAGCAGTCTGGTAAAAACGACTTCTTACTGTCTCCTTCTGCTTTGATCACTCGTAAACTGGAGCCTTGTTTCATGCTTGTGCCTTAGAGGTCGGCATTTCATATTGTAGGACCCTGAACTTCATTGGGTGCACCGGAGGTGCACCCAATGAGTGTAGCCCCCAAGCTTCGAGTGGATTTTGGAAAATAATCCACTCGAAGGTCTTCATCAAAAATTATTTTTATTTTCCACTCGTACTTTGGTTGGAGGTCAGCCTTGTCTTTAATCTTGCCTTATGCCTTAGAAGTCGGCATTATCTTGATTTGAAATGGTGATTCATGGGGTGCACCGAAGGTGCACCCAATGGGTGTAGCCCCCGAGCTTTGAGTGGATTTCTGAAAGTAATCCTCTCAAAGATCTTCATTTCGTGTCCTTTTGCTGAGGGTCATCTTTTCTTTTCTCGAATGCCTTAGAAGTCGGCATTATGTCATCGATATTATGCTTTAGAGGTCAGCATTATGTCATCAATATTATGCTTTAGAGGTCAGCATGCATTTTGTCTTTTGCAGCCGAGTTCGTGATCCGCCCATATCTTGCTAGGTGGTGCAATTTATTTGCTCTGCGACTGATTGGACATTTGATGGACGTTCCCTGGCTAGTCTTCACGTCGCTTCTGTCAGTCAGATTTTGTACTTCACCGGCTATATTTGGCTTTCCTTTGATCCTTACTGATATCTCATTTTTGTCTTGAGGTATTCATTGCATGCCCTGCACGGATGTGACAATTTTGAAAAATATACTGATAATTCCTGGGCGTCCCCCCAAATGGGTGTGGGCAAGGGACGGCTTGGTACGCTGAGTGTTTTAGCCGGCTGCTTCTGAGTAGTAATGTGATGTGACGGCGGGTGTAATCATATCGCCCGCGCGGTTGACTGGAGTCCCAATGGGTGTTGCGTTGCGTGAAACGGCGTCAGCCGCCTGACGCGTCTTCAGACGGGTTGAAGTGTGTATTGAATGCTTTGCGACTGTTCAGTGACCGTGGTTGGAGGTGAGTGGTTGCCTTCTTCTTCTATAAATAATGCCTTTGCCTCTCCGGCTTTTTCACATCTCTTGCTGTTCTCTGCTGCTTGCTTTCTTCTTCTTTCTTTATTTCCACCATGGGCAAGGGTAACAAACGCAAGCGCGAGCCGACTCCTCCATCGGAGGACTTCGGTGACTCGGAATACTCGGAGGAGGAGTTCTCCTCTGAGTCCGAGGGGTCTCCGGCTCCCGTCTCTCCCCCGGCGTCGTCCGACGACTCGGACGACTCTCAGGGGATTGCCGCGGAGGTCTGGACTTACATCCGGGCCGTCGAGCACTCCGGGGTCGAGGGCTCGGATGAGTCGGAGTACTCCTCGGACGAGGAGGACTCGCCCGAGGAGGACGGCGATGGTGACGACGACGACGACGACGGAGGTGACGTCGGCGATGACGGTGACGGCGGCGGCAGGGGCGGCAACGGCGACGGCAAGGGTGGCAACGGCAGCAGCAGCAGGGGCAGCAACGGCGGCGGCAGCAGCAAGGGCAGCAACAAGGCCAGTGGCTAGATGCCACTGGTCTTTAGATGTTAGTATAGTGTAATGAAATAATGTAGCAGTATTTAGTAGTGTAGAGTAGTATAGTGTAGCGTAGTAGTAGTAGTAGTAGTAATAGCAGTAGGGAAGTATCAACTCATAATGAGTTGATTTGTAAGTACGGTTACTTCCCTTAATGAAGAATGACTTCGTCTCCTCCTGTGTCAATTATTTTGCTTCGTAGTAAGTTGATCTCTTATTTGTGAAGTTGATTCCTTCGGAATAGAAACTAAGTAATTCGGGCATCATATCGCCGCTTTGGGGGTGATGGTCGAGCTATTATTGTCGATATTTACGCATTTGAAATAGAGCCCGAGTGATGACGAAACCATGTCAGCGTCGGAATGACTGATGACCACGTCGGCGCTCTTAGAGGTGACAGCCGAGTGACTTGTGACGACGCCAGTGTTTTTTAGAGATGACCGCCGAGCGACTGAGGACATCGTCGGCGCTTTAGAGATAGCTGCCGAGCGACTGAGGACATCGTCGGCGCTTTAGAGATAAATGTCGAGCGACTGGTGACAACGTTGGCGTTTTAGAAATAACAGCCGAGTTAGAACGGGCCGTGTCGGCCACTTTGAGGATAATAGCCGAGTGATGATGTGGCACACCGGGGTTTTAGAAGTAACCGCCAGGTGACAACGTGGCACGCCGGTGTTTTAGAAGTATCTGCCGGGCGACAACGTGGCACGCTGGTGTTTTAGAAGTAACTGCCGGGTGACAACGTGGCACGTTGGTGTTTTAGAAGTATCTGCCGGGTGACACCGTGGCACGCCGGTGTTTTTAGAAGTAACTGCCGGGTGACAACGTGGCACGCTGGTGTTTTAGAAGTAACTGCCGGGTGACAACATGGCACGCTGGTGTTTTAGAAGTAACTGCCGGGTGCTGACTGGGCGCTTTTGGAAACGGTATCTGACTCGGGAATATCCCATATGTACTGCGCTTTCAGCCGCCTCTGCTTTCCGTGCCCTAGTTCTTGCTTTCCTGCCTCCAGATCCTCTCTGCAATTCGACTCCCGCTCCGTTCGCCAGTAGAGTTGAGATGGCGCCCAAGAGAAAAGCCTCGAGTTCATCCGATGCGGTGATTCCTCCCATTGACCCCAACAGCCAGTTGCCTTTCGCAGGTAACCATATGTCTGTTGTGTTCGAGCCTGACCTTCTCCATCTTGTGTCCATCGGGGTTCTTCCCCCGAGGGAGCTCTGTTCTTGGCAGATTTGCCACGGGGTCACTGTTCCAACAGAGGACACCCACGAATCCGTGATTTATGTTCCTTTTCTTCTCCGCGGTCTCGCTCTTCCTATTTCTCCCTTTTTCCGCGGTCTCTTGATTTCTATCGCCTTAATTTGACCCACCTGAATCCCAATTCCATTCTGCAAATTTCCATTTACGTTCATTTATGCGAAGCTTTTCTTGGCGTCCTGCCACATTTTGGACTGTGGAAGTACCTGTATCACTGTCGCCCTGGAATGGTCGGGGGCAGCATCAGCTGGTTGGGGGTGCTAGTTTAGAGATGCGCCGTGGGAGGAAGTCTGATTATCTTGAAATCCCTCTCAAGGATAGTATCAAGGGATGACGCTTGGAGTGGTTTATTGTTGAGAACCACGGAAGTTCCCTCCCCCCACGGTCGGGGAGACAGCCGGATGTTCGCACTCCAAGTTGGACCGAATCCCCCACTGACCAGGAGGTGGCTGAGGCAGGGGCTTTGCTAGCTGAAGTTGGACTGCTAAAGGAGAGGGGCCTGACTGCTGAGACTGTGGTTGCTGATTTTGTCTTTAAGAACATTCAGCCATTGAAGGATAGGGCATACCCGGCTTATCTGTACCGAGGTCTAGCTGACTCGACTCGGGTTACCAACAGAAGAATTCTCGCTGCAGATTTGGTGAACCGACTTGAAATGATTCTTAGAGGCAAGGTATCAAATGTTGGTGCCCTAGTGGCATACTCGGCCTGGAACCTGCCTCCTTCCAAAGCCTTCACTCATTTTGTGTCGAATCCACCTATCGCTGATGGCGGTTTGGGCCTTAGAGTGCGACCCTCTGTTGAAGAAGTTAACACTTTGATTGCCTCGCTCGGGGAAATTCCTGATAATGAACGACAGGTCCACTTTGAGGTGCCTTTGGATCCTAGCGATGCAGAGATAAGTGCTATGCTTGATATGTTGGCTGAGGACTCTTCTGATGCTGCTCCTGCTGGGACACTGGTGGTGGCGCCTCTCCCAGAAGCTGGTACAACCTTGGATATTCAGAGACCTGCCAGTGTTCGCCCAAGACGCCCTTGCCGAGCCAATCAACTTGATCCTTCTGCTGATGAGCAGAAAAAGAAAAAGAGACGTCTTCGGCGAGTATCTAGTTTGGATCGGGATGTTGGTCCTTTGGTTCCTGCTGCTGAAGAAGTGCCTGTGCCTGAATTTACTGACGCTGACCCCAATGGGGGTGTTCCATCTGCTGCTGACCCCAATGGGGGTGCTCCATCTGCTGCTGACCCCAATGGCGGTGCTCCATCTGCTGCTGACCCCAATGGGTGTGTTGTCTGTGTTGCTGATGAAAACGACGGGGAGGAAGAAGATGAGGTCCCTTTGACTCGGAAGAACAGTCGGCAGTATGTCGCCAGTGGGGAAAGTAGTGGAGTTCCTTCTCCTGCTCTGTCTGCCCTCATTGGTCTACAAGAATTGTCCCTGGCGAACTTTGATCAGACTCTTGAAGATATGGTTCCAAAGGATCTGCTATCAGAGCCAGCGGATGATGGTGCGACAAATGTTTGTGCTGATGTGCTTGACGCCGGGTTGGGGTCATCTCGGGCAGCGTCCCGCGCCTCATCGATCTTAGAGCGCGGTCTTGAGGGTCAGGAAACTGACTTGGATCGTCTTGTTCCTATGGAAGTAACTGAGGGGCCTTCAGCCTTAGAGACGGCTACTGCAGAGAACTTGGTCCTCAAGGATGGTGTTGACGCTTACCCAGCCCCGAGGATGTTGCCGGGGATGACTCGGCTCGGGTGGGAAGCGCAAGCCACTGCCCAGCCCCCGAGGGTACTGCCGGAGATGATCCGGCTCAAGTGGGTAGCGGAAACTATGCCCAGTCCCCGAGGGTGTCCGAGCGGGGTCTCCCTCTTGTACCTCCATGGATGTTCACGCGGGATCTCCTCCACACTCTGGTTGCATGGTGGTAGCCCAAGCTTTGGGCCAGGGAGTCGCTTTAGAGATTAGCGTTCCCGCCGACCAAGTTTTGGGCTCTGTTGATGGCACTGAGTTGGTTCCTGCTGGTTCATTGCGAGCTAATTCGGGTGATGGCCCTATGCCGAGTCATCAATTGATCTCTCATGATTTGGGAGTCCCTTCGTTCTTCTCCAACCTCCAGGTACTGTGATATATTCTAGCCTGACTTTTACACCATATGAACTGCTGTCATTACACTCATCTGTTCTCCATATCAGGCATTGGTGGACGGGATGGCCAGTCAGCTGAGGTTGCAAGGTGCTTCTGCTCCAGAAGGAGTTTCGTCTCTGGCACGTTGGAATCCGGTGCTGCTTCAACATCGTGTCTCTGACTTGGAGGCGACAAATGCTGGTTAGTGCTCTTTTGCTTCTCTTCGTCTATCTTATTGAATTGCCTTTCACTTTGACCCTATTTGCTTGATTGTCTCTCGCTAGATATGGCTCGGCAGATTTCCATTCTTGAAGAAAAACATTCTCAAGGTTAGGCCGAACTGGTCCGGCGGTATTCTGATTTTGAGGAAAAGTATTCTCAAAGCCAGACTGAGCTGGCCCAGGTCTCTGCTGCTCTAAATGACGCTAAGACGCTGAACTCTACTCTTCGCGCTCAGCTTGATTCTGAAAAGGTGCCTTATGAAACTGTGCCTTGTATTGTTGTGTTCTTATTGCTTGCTTGATGTTTGAAGGAGTTGATTCTTGTTTGCAGGAAGAAAAATGTGCCCTTGTTGCTTCTCGCGACAATCTTGACAGGCTGTATCGTGATTCTAGCAACTCGTTGACCATCCTGGAGAGGAGCCATCGCTTTACCATGGAGGAGTTAGACAATCATCGTTGTAAGCTGCAGGAATCCACGGATGATGTGATCCGTCTCAGGCAGTTGATATCGGCTAAGGACGCTGCTATCAAAGAACTGCGCGCTTCCAAGAAGTCCATTGCCCAGGAGCTAGGGACCGCTCAATTGGCTGCCAAAGTTGCTGAAGAAACTTCCATTACTCTGAGAGCCCAGCGCGGCAGAGCCATGGATAAAGCCATTCGCGCGGGGCGAATCTTGATGAGGAGACCCGGCGTGGTTGTTCCTGATGATATAAGGGCTGACGTGAACGCTGCTCCTGATTCCTCAAGCCGCCCTTCTTCGTCGGTTGCTCCTCAGAAAGATATTGCAAAATAGAGAAATATTTTGCGTGCTTTGAGCGCGCGGTTATCATGATCAGATATTTGTTAGAGGACACCAATTCAGCATTTGAATGATATTGTTACTCTCCTATTGTTTTAGAATTCAACAGTACGTAAATTTGCAGTAGTAAAATGTTGTGTGATGGTTTTGAAACTTGTTTATGGGATATAGAAGTCACCCCTATATGAGTATTCGTAAGCATGCGAAATCGCCTTAAGTCGTTGCTGACTTAAATCGATTGCTTTTGTTAATAGGGCGTAGTGGTCACCCTGAGTTGAGTAAGCGCGAGCATGTTGCACCGTCTTAAGTCATTGCTGACTTAAGCCGATTGCTCCGTTAGCAGGGCATAGTGGTCACCCCGAGTTAAGTAAGCGCGAGCATGTTGCACCGTCTTAAGTCGTTGCCGACTTAAGCCGATTGCTCCGTTAGCAGGGCATAGTGGTCACCCCGAGTTAAGTAAGCGCAAGCATGTTGCACCGTTTTAAGTCGTTGCCGACTTAAGCCGATTGCTCCGTTAGCAGGGCATAGTGGTCACCCCGAGTTAAGTAAGAATGCAAGTTAATCATGAACAAACTGAGTATTCTTGAAGCCTTTTTTATTGATGACATATTTCCCATTTTACAGAGTACATTGTCGTCCCGATAGCTTTTGAAATACAGCTAGGGATAAAACTTCCTGAGTTGTTCTATATTCCAGGAGTTCCCAATTTCTGTGCCGTCCATTTGAGTGAGACGATATGATCCCGGCCGAGTGACTTCTGCTACTATGAATGGTCCTTCCCGTAAGGGCGATAACTTGTGTCGTCCCTCCCCCGTTAGAATTCGGCGGAGGACGAGATCTCCCACTGAAAAGGATCGTTGTCGCACGGCCTTGTCGTGATAGCGTCTCAGAGTCTGCTGGTACCGTGCCGATTGAATTACTGTGTTCAGCCGCTCTTCTTTGAGTATATCAACATCTTCCAGCCTAGTTGCTTCGGCCTCTGCTATGCTTTCAAAGATCAACCTTGGCGCCCCAAACTTGTGATCAGCAGGTAGTACTGCCTCTGACCCATAGACCATGAAGAAAGGAGTGTTTCCATGCAGAGCTCGGCTAGGTTGGGTTCTTAGGCTCCAAACGACGTAGGGCAATTCCCTTATCCACTTTCCTGCAAATTTTTCATTTTTATCGAAGACCTTTTTCCTGAGTTCCTCCAATATCATCCCGTTAGCTCGTTCAACCTGCCCGTTGGCTCTCGGGTGTGCTACCGAAGCATACTTGACCTGAATGCTTTTTTGCTCGCAGAAATCGAACAACTCGGAACTTGTGAAGTTGGATCCCAGGTCGGTTATGATACTGTTCGGTATTCCGAACCTGAATATTATGTCTTGTATGAATTCCACGGCTTTAGCTGAGGTTAAAGAAGCAATGGGTTTGAACTCTATCCATTTAGTGAATTTGTCGATTGCTACCAGCACGTGAGTGTATCCTCCTTGAGCTTTCTTGAAAGGTCCAATCATATCTAGCCCCCAGCATGCGAAGGGCCAAGTCAACGGTATGGTCTGCAGTTACTGTGCTGGTAGATGTTGTTGCTTTGACAAGTACTGGCAAGCTTCGCACCTCCGAACTAACTCGGCTGCATCACTTTTCGCTGTTGGCCAATAGAATCCCGACCTGAAGACCTTCCCGACTAGTGTCTTGGACGCTACGTGTATTCCACATTGTCCAGCATGGACCTCATCTAGAAGTCGCTTCCCAGTAGATGAGAGAATGCATTTCATGAAGATGCCTGATGCGCCCCTTCTGTATAGTGTCTCCCCAATGAGTGTGTAGTGAGCTGACTGTCTAGCGATGCGCTCGGCTGCATTTTTATCGTATGGTTCCTCTTCATTCTTTATATATCTGATGATCGGCCTTCTCCAGTCATCAGAGCCTGACTCTAGTTGATTCATGATATTACACTCTTCTGCCTGATCCATTGAGATGCTTGGCTGTGGTATTTCTTGTACAAAGACTCCGGGTGGGACCTGAGTTCGACTGGATCCTAGCTTGGACAATACATCGGCTGCCGTGTTTCGATCTCTTTCTACATGATGAAATTCCAGACCTTCAAATTTATCTTCTAGTTTTCGGACGACATTGCAGTATTTTCCCATTGAATCATTCGAACAGTCCCATTCTTTGTTTATCTGGCTTATGACTATCAAAGAATCTCCGTATACCATCAGTCTCTTGATGCCTAATGATATAGCGATGTTCAGTCCATGGATCAGAGCTTCATACTCGGCTGCATTGTTAGAGGCTGGAAATAGCAACTGGAGGGCATATTTGAGGTGCTCGCCTCCAGGTGCGATGAAGAGAATTCCCGCGCCTGCTCCCTGCAGCTTCAGCGAGCCATCAAAATACATCCGCCATACTTCTGCAGTTTCTGGGTTCTCTGGTACTTGTTGTTCAGTCCATTCTGATATGAAGTCAATCAATGCTTGAGTTTTGATGGTAGTGCGAGGTCGAAATTCGATGTCATGAGATCCCAGTTCACAAGCCCACTTGGCTATTCGGCCAATGGCTTCCTTGTTGTGAAGGATATCCCCTATCGGAAAACCAGTGACTACTATGACTTTGTGGTCATCAAAGTAGTGACGCAGCTTGCGGGCAGTTAGAAGTACTGCATATAATAGCTTCTGAACTTGAGGATACTTTTTCTTCGAGGGACCCAGAACTTCACTGATGAAATAAACAGGATGTTGCACTGGGTAGGCATGTCCTTCTTCTGCTCGCTCGACTACCAACGCGGTGCTTACCACGTGAGTCGTGCAAGAGATATACAACAGCAGATCTTCAGCTGGTTGAGTTGACGTGGCTCGCCGTGGCGGCTTCAGTACTGGCGGCATTGTCAAGAATTTTTTCAGTGAATCTAGGGCTTCCTGTGCTTCTGAAGTCCACTGAAACTTATCCACTTTCTTGAGTAGCTTGTAAAATGGTAAACCTTTTTCTCCTAGCCTGGATATAAATCTGCTCAGAGCTGCCATGCATTCGGTAAGTCGCTGAACCTTCTTTTGTGATTGCGGTGCCTCTATTTTCATGATAGCTTCAATCTTATTCGGATTAGCTTCAATTCCCCGGTGGCTGACAATAAATCCGAGTAGCTTTCCTGCTGGTACCCCAAAGACACATTTTTCGGGATTAAGCTTCCATCGATATCGTCGTAGACTGTTGAAAACCAGTTGTAAGTCTTCGATGAAGTTTTCCATGTTCTCCGTTTTGATTACCACATCATCTACGTAGGCTTCCACACGCTTGCCCCAGTGATCGGCTAAGCATGTTTGAATGGCTCTCTGATAAGTCGCTCCAGCGTTTTTGAGGCCAAACGACATGGAGGTATAGCAGAAAGCACCGAACGGAGTGATGAACGCTGTTTTTTCCTCGTCTTCCTTTGCCAAACTAATCTGATGGTATCTGGAATAGCAGTCCAGGAAAGACAGCACAGAACATCCAGCGGTGGAGTCTACCACCTGATCTATCCTAGGGAGCCCGGAGGGATCCTTTGGACAATGTTTGTTGAGATCTGTATAGTCGACGCACATGCGCCAATCCACTTTATTCTTTTTGAGTACAAGAACAGGGTTGGCTAACCACTCGGGATGTAACACCTCTCTAATAAACCCAGCCGCGACCAAGCGAGCCAGCTCAGCGCGAATGGCCTCTCTTTTGTCGGGCGTGAAGCGACGTAGTTTTTGCCGAATCGGCCTTGCCTGGGGGTAGACCTTCAGTTTGTGCTCGGCCAGTTCTCTCAGGACTCCCGGCATATCCGCAGGTTGCCATGCGAATACATCTCGGTTGTCTTGTAGAAACCGGACGAGCGCGCCTTCCTATTTATCGTCCAGGCTGGAGCTGATGATGGCAGTCTTGCAT
Organism: Zea mays; assembly: GCF_902167145.1. Lineage (NCBI taxonomy): Eukaryota > Viridiplantae > Streptophyta > Magnoliopsida > Poales > Poaceae > Zea > Zea mays. The sequence continues at coordinate 55,009,572 of NC_050097.1, forward strand.
TCATCAGCAAACCCCAGGTTGATCCTTTTAGTTTCTTCAGTCGGGCGCATAGAGGTTGCGGCTTGAGCTTCATTCGCCGGTGCCGTAAGGTCTTCCTCAGGCTTAGAGTTCGCCTGTGCTGAAGAAGACGCCGACGGTTTTGTGGTGAGGGCTGCTTGGATGGCCACTCGGAAACATTCTGCGGCGCCTTGGAAGTCAGCGCGCACAGTTATGATTCCTTATGGTCCTGGCATCTTCAATATCATGTACGTGTAATGCGGAATGGCCATGAATTTTGCCAATCCCGGCCTCTTGATGATGGCGTTGTACCCGTAGTCGAAGTTTGCCACTTCGAACCTCAGGAACTCGGTTCTGTAGTTCTCCGGAGTTCCGAAGGTGACGGGCATGTAGATGTGGCCCAGCGGGTATTCCCCTTCAGTCGGCACGATGCCGAAGAAAGGAGTGTCTGACTCGTGGAGCTCTTTGAAGTGAACTCCCAAGCCTTGGAGCGTCCGGGGGAAGGTGACGTTGATGCTGCTCACCCCGTCCACTAACACCTTCTTCTCCCTGCTCTCTCGGATCACCGGATCGACGAGGAGCGGGTATTTGCCTGGGTGGTCGAAGTTGAGCCATTGATCTGCCCGATTGAAGGTGATCGGGTGCTCCGACCATCGGTACGGAGCGGGAGGACCGGTGGTCGCCACCAATATCTGGCGATCGTTGAGCTTTTGTTGTCTTCTGTTCTCCTGCGATCCGTGTCCACCGAAGATGACGTTGACCTCCCTGTCAACGCACGGGAAGGCTCCTCCTCCTCCCTCCTCCTGCTGCTGGGGTTGTCGTGGTTCTTCTGGTCCTCCCCGCGGCGGAGGAGGAGGTAGAGGTTGGAAGGGTCGGCCGTGTCCGACGGAGTGCTTGAAGTCCCTGCAGTTCCGAAGGGTGTGGCGCATGTCCTTGTGGTACGGGCACTGGACGTCGAGGATGTCGTCTAGCGTGCGCTCGCCTCGGCGAGGTCCTCCCCGGGCGCGAGAGGTAGGTGGTCCGGCGGCGTGCACTTCTTCGCGAGGTCTTTTCTCCCAGCGTTTGTCGGGTTGCTGGTTCGCGTCGCGTCGTGGCGCTGCCGGTGCGGGCTTCGCTCCCCCGATGAGGTCCTGAGCTCGCTCGTCGGCGGTGATGTAGAGGTCGGCTTCCCGGAACAGCTGCTCGGAGGTAGTCGGCGCTTTCTGCAGTATGACTCAGACGAAGGCCGAGTCATTGGACCCTCTGTAGAAGTCCTCGATCACGGCCGCCTCCGTGACCTCGGGGATATGATTTCTCATGGTCTGGAACCTTTTGAGGTACGACCGGAGAGTTTTGTCCCCCCGGCGCTTGATGGATTTGAGGTCCCATGGTTGCGCTGGTTTGTCGGAGAGGGACTGAAAGTTGGCGGTGAAGCGTCGACTGAAGTCGTTCCAGTCGTCGATGCAGTGTCGGGGTAGATGTCGCAGCCATTGTAGTGCGTCTTGCCCGAGGACAATGGGTAAGTACGCAGTCATCACGTCCTCGGACGCTCCGGTGGCTCGAGCGGCGGTGGTGTAGACGGCCAGCCAGCCTCCTGGATCCTGCTTAGGTTCATATTTGTCGACATTGGATACCTTTAAGTTAGGGGGCCACTGAATGGCCCTAAGGCGTGGAGTAAGGGCAGTCACTCCACACGTGTCCTCCTGTAGTCGTGGATGATGTCTGTCTCGGGGAGGGGAGTAGTTGTTGTGGTTCCTCGACCGTCCTCGGGTAGTACCACCAGTTGAGGCCGTTGCTGACTCGGTTCTGGTGGCCTGACTCCGAGCTGGGATGCCATGATCCCTGTCGTACTCCTCCCAGCGGCGGTTCTCATGTCGCCGTTCACGCGAAGCATTGATGGAGCTTCGCGCGTCCCGGCGACTGTTGATGGCGTGTCGCAGATCGTTCGGCGGGTGAGCAAGAGGTAGAAGATGGTTGGCTGCTTGGGTGAACAGTCGTCGATAGCCCTCGGCGTCGGGAGTCCGAGGGAGTCCATCAGCTATTCGAGCTAGTACTCCCCCGACTTCACTCGGCGTGTTCATGGCTCGGGCGAAGTCGGGATTCAGGTTACGCCCGAAGAGTGGATTTTCCCGGCGTTGCCTTGCGTCATGCTCGGCTTGTTCCTGAGTTTGTCGGCGATCACGCCGTCGGGAGTTCCTTCGTTCTCTGAAGACGCGTTCCTTCGGAGTTTCTCCTATCTCTGAGACCTCGTCTCGTGAGACAGGTTGCTCTGGGTCCCGCTCTCCGGCCTCGTGATGTCACCGGATATTTCGACGTCGGTTCCTCCGTCGGCGGGATTCCCGCTGAGGAGGTTCTTCTCCAGGCACGGTCGGCTCGTCGTCGGAGACGGGGGGCGACTCCACTCTCCCGATGAAGAGGACGTCGGGGTAGAATGGTGCGGCGGTCGTGGCGATCTTCTTTCCGTTCTCCTTTGAGGGCGGAGGAACGAAAAGAACAACTTGCTTCCTCCCGGTCTTGTTTACCTCCTTCTTCCTTGTGATTTGCGTCCATTCTTTCGTCGAGGAAGTAGACAGTGGAGTTCTCCGGGTCAGCGGGCCCTCGACCCCTGGCTTGCCGAAGGCGATCTTTTTTCGGAGCACTGAAGGTTGCGCTTTTTCCTTCTTCACCCCGATATTCTCGGAGCGTGTTGGAGTGGGCTTCTTCTTTGGCGGATCGGCGATGCGGTGTAGAGTTCCCTCTTCATCTGCTATGGACGAGATAATTCCAAAGCAAAATACGGACCCGGGACGGAGGGTGATCTTGCGGTGGAAGGTGACGGCCATTGAGCTAGCTTAGATCGGCGACACACCCCCTACCTGGCGCGCCAGCTGTCGGTATTTTGGGTCCGACCGCACACCCGGGGTTGCCCCTCGAGGTGTTTTTAGGAGTAGGATGGTGTCGCCGACTGTAGCTAAATGGTTCGTGCCAGATACACGAGGAACAATGGACAGTGTTTACAGGTTCGGGCCGCTTTGAGGTGCATAACACCCTACGTCCTGGCGGGTGTGCTTTATGTTACGGGTTACAAGGTAACTCTCTAAAGCTAGAACGTAGAGAGTTGAGGTGGATGGCTGAGTAGTGGGATCGATCTGAAGGGGTGCCCCCTAGGCCTTATATATTCGACCGTGAGGCATTACATGCGGACGTAATAATAATACACCCCTAAGAGATAGTGAACTGATTGAGTCTATCTTCCTATAATTCTGCCGACTTATCCTCGCCTGGCTTTGTTGTACGAGTCTTCAGCGCGGGAAAGTCGGGTCTTCTGTTGTGGTTGCTTGCTCAGTGTCGTTGGGCCTTCCAGGCTTGCATCAATCCGGCCTTATGTCGATCTGCTTCACTGGTCGTTCCTCCCCAGGCCCATGAAGGAGTGACCTTACGATTTATTGGGCCCTTGGGCCTTTCGTGAGGTCTTTTATCCTTCCAGTGGACCTAGGGGATATCTGTCCCCCACACCTAGAAACCTCCAAAACTCGATCCCAAAGTTACAAATAGTTCCATCTCATACATTCATTTATCACAAAAAAGGATCGAGCTAAGAAAGGCCGGATCTAGGCACAAGTTTATAGAAATGGCCCAGAGGGCCGGGTTTTACCTCACCGGCTCACTAGGACCACCGCCAATTGTCCCTACCGACGTCGGCGCGCCCACTCGAGGGGACGCGCTCGCCGGTGGGAGAGACCGTGGGGCCCTATTTTACCGCGCATAGAGCCGGCCAAGCCAGACTCAGAGTCGTTGACCAGGTGGCCGTTAGCCAGATCATGAGAGAGGAAGAGGCGCTCGGCGCCAGCTCCAGGCGACGACAGTCAGAGAAAGAAGCAAGAGAGAAGGTGGGAGGCTGGGAGCCGACCACGGTCGGCTGCGGCTGAGGAAGCGCCACTAGCCAGGTGATGCGGCTGGTGGAGCTAAAATGTCTAGGGTTTGCCCTTACCTCTGATATTCACGGCTTATATAGAGCTTGCTATTGTGCATGGCCAATCCGGACCATTGGATTTCATCCGACGGCGCAGATGAAGACGGGGGGTCACTGGCCGCGCGTGGGCCACTTTGGCGGCCAGGCCCAGGTTGTGGCCTCAGCGCGCCCACCTCCCACGGTCAGGCCGCGTGGGCCGAGTAGACCGGCCCGAAATGACTGGCCAGGCCAAATGGCTCTTTTATATTTCCAGGAAATTAAGTTTTATTTTATTAAGTTTTCTAGATTATCCAACGATGGTTTAAAATTTTAGAACCAGAAATTTTGTAGATCAGACATGGTTATTATTTGGCCAAAGTCAAATATTTAATTCATGCAAGTTCTATGTTTCATTATTTACTTCAGATATCCTAAATATTTTTTGTTTTACTTTACAAAAGTGCACATACTGGCCTACTAGTTGGTCAGATAAGGCAGATTAAACCGCTACATGGTATTTATTACCGCTTACGGTGGGAACAGATTGAAATGATAACTACATTGATGAGATAAATTACTCACTGTGTTTTGAGAAACCCACTAAGCCTATAGAAGGCTCACGTGACCTTAAGATGTTGTAGTACAACATTGATAAGGTCAAAATGGAAAAGATACAAATGTAATGTACTTGTTCACAATAAGAGTCTCATCAAGGATCCTATTGAGGGTGCTATTCTAGAAAATAAGACATTTCATGTTCAGTATAACACCAGTGTAAGGGACAAGTTCAATATAGATTAACTCATGGCATAGTGTGTCTAGAAGGCGGAAAGGTTGATGAGTCAAATAAGTGATTCTATCAATCTTCCCAAATTAAATATCCCTAAACAGAACAAGAACTCTAAGAAAGGTTCAAGAATAAGATCAAGAATAAAATTAAATATCCATTGGGTCTATGGATGGAGGCTTTAAAAACCGCTATGCATATACTCGACAGAGTTCCTAGTAAATCAGTGGCTAAAACTCCATATGAGTTGTAGACTGGCAGACCCACACTCAACTGCTACCACATATGGGGTTGTCTAGCAGAAGCTGGAATATTTAATCCTGGATAGGGAAAGCTAGATGAGAGAACCACTAGCTGCCACTTTATTGGCTAACCTGACAGATCGAAGGGTTATAGATTCTACTACCCAGACAGACAAACCAATTTTATAGAAACTAGATGAAAGTCGCCTAGAGGGGGGGTGAATAGGGCGAATCTGAAATTTATAAACTAAAGCACAACTACAAGCCGGGTTAGCGTTAGAAATGTAAACGAGTCCGAGAGAGGGCGCAAAACAAATCGTGAGCAAATAAAGAGCGAGACACGATGATTTGTTTTACCGAGGTTTGGTTCTTACAAACCTACTCCCCGTTGAGGTGGTCACTAAGACCGGGTCTCTTTCAACCCTTTCCCTCTCTCAAACGGTCACTTAGACCGAGTGAGCTTCTCTTCTCAATCAAACGGAACACAAAGTTCCCGCAAGGACCACCACACAATTGGTGTCTCTTGCCTTGGGTACAATTGAGTATGATCACAAGAAGAATGAGAAAGAAAAGAAGCGATCCAAGCGCAAGAGCTCAAATGAACACAAATGTCGCTCTCTCTAGTCACTATTTGATTTGGAGTGATTCCGGACTTGGGTGAGGATTTGATCTCTTTGGAGTGTCTAGAATTGAATGCTATAGCTCTTGTAAAGTGTTGAAAGTTGAAAACTTGGATGCCATTGAATGTGGGGTGGTTGGGGTATTTATAGCCCCAACCACCAAAATATGGTCGTTGGAAGGCTGCTGTCGCATGGCGCACCGGACAGTCCGGTGCGCCTGCCACGTCACGGAGCCGTTGGATTTTGACCGTTGGAGCTGAAGTCTTCTGGACCACTGGACAGTCCGGTGGTGCACCGGACAGGTCCTGTAGACTGTCCGGTGCGCCTTCTCGCACGTGCCTGACTTCTGCGCCCTCTGGCACGCATTAAATGTCGTTGCAGGTGACCGTTGGCGCGAAAGAAGTCGTTGCTCCGCTGGCACACCGGACAGTCCGGTGCGCCACCAGACACTGTCTGGTGCAACACCGGACAGTCCGGTGAATTATAGCGGACTGGCCTCCAGAATTCCCGAAGGTGAGCAGTTCAGAGTTGGAGACCCTGGTGCACCGAACACTGTCCGGTGGCACACCGGACAGTCCGGTGCACCAAATTAGGGCACACTTCGGGTGACTTTGCTCCCTTGAATTTTGAATCCTTTCTTGGTCTTTTTATTGGTTTATTGTGAACCTTTGGCACCTGTAAAACTTATAGACTAGGGCAAACTAGTTAGTCCAATTATTTGTGTTGGGCAATTCAACCACCAAAATCAATTAGGGAAAAGGTGTAAGCCTAATTCCCTTTCAATCTCCCCCTTTTTGGTGATTGATGCCAACAAACCAAAGCAAATATAGAAGTGCATAATTGAACTAGTTTGCATAATTGAAAGTGCAAAGGTTGCTTGGAATGAAACCAATATATTCTCATAAGATATGCATGGATTGTTTCTTTATATTTTTAACATTTTGGACCTCGCTTGCACCACTTGTTTTGTTTTGCAAATGTTTTGGAAAATCTTTTCAAAGTCAAATAGTCAAAGGTAAATGAATAAGAGTTTTGAGAAGCATTTTCAAGATTTGAATTTTCTCCCCCGGTTTCAAATGCTTTTGCTTTGACTAAACAAAACTCCCCCTTAATAAAATCCTCCTCTTAGTGTTCAAGAGGGTTTTAGATATTAATTTTGAAGAGGGTATACCTATTTGAAATTATATCAACAGTAAGATACCAATTGGAAAAATTCATCATTTCAAAACCTTTTCTTAACTCAAATTTTGAAAATTGGTGGTGGTGCGGTCCTTTTGCTTTGGGCTAATACTTTCTCCCCCTTTGGCATGAATCGCCAAAAACGGATACTTGAGTGAAATATAAGCCCTTTTACTACTTTCTCCCCCTTTGGTAAATGACATATGAGTGAAGATTAGACCAAAAATGAAGAGTTGCTCGGAGTGACGGCGAAGGATGAGTAATTTCGATGGAGTGGAGTGGAAGCCTTTGTCTTCGCCGAAGACTCCAATTCCCTTTAAATCTATGACTTGGTTTGAAATACACTTGAGAACACATTAGTCATAGCATATAAAAGAGACATGATCGAAGGTATATTTATGAGCTATGTGTGCAAAACATCAAAAGAAATTCCTAGAATCAAGAATATTTAGCTCATGCCTAAGTTTGTTAAAAGTTTATTCATCTAGCGGCTTGGTAAAGATATCGGCTAATTGTTCCTTAGTGTTAATATATGCAATCTCGATATCTCCCTTTTGTTGGTGATCCCTTATAAAATGATACCGAATGGCTATGTGTTTAGTGCGGCTATGCTCAACGGGATTATCCGCCATGCGGATTGCACTCTCATTATCACATAGAAGAGGAACTTTGGTTAATTTGTAACCATAGTCCCTAAGGGTTTGCCTCATCCAAAGCAATTGCGCGCAACAATGGCCTGCGGCAATATACTCGGCTTCGACGGTAGAAAGAGCCACAGAGTTTTGCTTCTTTGAAGCCCAAAATACCAGGGACCTTCCCAAGAACTGGCAAGTCCCCGATATGCTCTTTCTATTTATTTTACACCCTGCCCAATCGGCATCCGAATAACCAATTAAATCAAATGTGGATCCCCGAGGGTACCAAAGCCCAAACTTAGGAGTATAAACTAAATATCTCAAGATTCGTTTTACGGTCGTAAGGTGAGCTTCCTTAGGGTCGGCTTGGAATCTTGCACACATGCATACGGAAAGCATAATATCCGGTCGAGATGCACATAAATAGAGTAAAGAACCTATCATCGACCGGTATACCTTTTGATCAACGGATTTACCTCCCGTGTCGAGGTCGAGATGCCCATTGGTTCCCATGGGTGTTTTGATGGGCTTGGCATCCTTCATCCCAAACTTGTTTAGAATGTCTTAAATATACTTCGTTTGGCTAATGAAGGTGCCCTCTTGGAGTTGCTTCACTTGAAATCCTAAGAAGTACTTCAACTCCCCCATCATTGACATCTCGAATTTTTGTGTCATGATCCTACTAAATTCCTCACATGTAGATTCGTTAGTAGACCCAAATATAATATCATCAACATAAATTTGGCATACAAACAAATCATTGTCAAGAGTTTTAGTGAATAAAGTAGGATCGGCCTTTCCGACCTTGAAGCCATTAGTGATAAGAAAATCTCTTAGGCATTCATACCATGCTCTTGGGGCTTGCCTGAGCCCATAAAGCGCCTTAGAGAGTTTATATACGTGATTAGGGTACTCACTATCTTCAAAGCCAGGAGGTTGGTCAACATAGACCTCTTCCTTGATTGGTCGGTTGAGGAAGGCACTTTTCACGTCCATTTGGTAAAGCTTGAAGCCATGGTAAGTAGCATAGGCAAGTAAAATGCGAATTGATTCTAGCCTAGCTACGGGTGCATAGGTTTCACCAAAATCCAAACCTTCGACTTGTGAATATCCCTTGGCTACAAGTCGAGCTTTGTTCCTTGTCACCACACCATGCTCATCTTGCTTGTTGCGGAAAACCCACTTGGTTCCTACAACATTTTGATTAGGACGTGGAACTAAATGCCATATCTCATTCCTAGTGAAGTTGTTGAGCTCCTCTTGCATCGCCACCACCCAATCCGAATCTTGAAGTGCTTCCTCTATCCTGTGTGGCTCAATAGAGGAAACAAAAGAGTAATGTTCACAAAAATGAGCAACACGAGATCTAGTAGTTACCCCCTTTTGAATATCGCCGAGGATGGTGTTCACGGGGTGATCTCGTTGGATTGCTTGGAGGACTCTTGGGTGTGGCGGTCTTGGTTCTTCATCCTCCTTATCTTGATCATTTGCATCTCCCCCTTGATCATTGCCATCATCTTAAGGTGGCTCATTTCCTTGATCTTCTCCTTCATCATTTTGAGCCTCATCCTCATTTAGAGTTGGTGGAGATGCTTGCGTGGAGGAGGATGGTTGATCTTGTGCTTGTGGTGGCTCTTCGGATTCCTTAGGACACACATCCCCAATGGACATGTTCCTTAGCACGACGCACAGAGCCTCTTCATCACCTAGCTCATCAAGATCAACATGATCTACTTGAGAGCCGTTAGTCTCATCAAACACAATGTCACAAGAAACTCCAATTAGTCCAGAGGACTTGTTAAAGACTCTATATGCCCTTGTGTTTGAATCATATCCTAGTAAAAAGCCTTCTACAACCTTAGGAGCAAATTTAGATTTTCTACCTCTTTTAACAAGAATAAAGCATTTGCTACCAAAGACTAAAGTATGAAACATTGGGCTTTTTACCGGTAAGGAGTTCGTATAATGTCTTCTTGAGGATTCGGTGCAGATATAACCGGTTGATGGCGTAGCAAACGGTGTTGACCGCATCGGCCCAAAACCGATCCGAAGTCTTGTACTCATCAAGCATGGTTCTTGCCATGTCCAATAGAGTTCGATTCTTCCTCTCCACTACACCATTTTGTTGTGGCGTATAGGGAGAGGAGAACTCATGCTTGATGCCCTCCTCCTCAAGGAAGCCTTCGATTTGTGAGTTCTTGAACTTCGTCCCGTTGTCGCTTCTAATTTTCTTGATCCTCAAGCCGAACTCATTTTGAGCCCGTCTCAAGAATCCTTTTAAGGTCTCTTGGGTATGGGATTTTTCCTGCAAAAAGAACACCCAAGTGAAGCGAGAATAGTCATCCACAATAACTAGACAGTACTTACTCCCGCCGATGCTTATGTAAGCTATCGGGCCGAATAGGTCCATGTGTAGGAGCTCCAGTGGCCTGTCAGTCGTCATAATGTTCTTGTGTGGATGATGAACACCAACTTGCTTCCCTGCCTGACATGCGCTACAAATCCTGTCTTTCTCAAAATGAACATTTGTTAGTCCCAAAATGTGTTCTCCCTTTAGAAGCTTGTGAAGATTCTTCATTCCAACATGTGCTAGTCGGCGATGCCAGAGCCAGCCCATGTTAGTCTTAGCAATTAAGCAAGTGTCGAGTTCAGCTTTATCAAAATCTACCAAGTATAGCTGATCCTCTAACAATCCCTTAAATGCTATTGAATCATCACTTCTTCTAAAGACAGTAACACTTGTATCCGTAAAAAGACAGTTGTAGCCATTTTACATAATTGTGAATCTGAAAGAAAGTTGTAATCTAGATAGTCTACAAGAAAAACATTGGAAATGGAATGGTCAGGTGATATAGCAATTTTACCCAATCCTTTGACCAAACCTTGATTTCCATCCCCGAATGTGATATCTCGTTGGGGATCTTGGTTTTTCTCATAGGAGGAGAACATTTTCTTCTCCCCTGTCATGTGGTTTGTGCACCCGCTGTCGATGATCCAACTTGAGCCCCCAGATGCATAAACCTGCAAAACAAATTTAGTTCTTGATTTTAGGTACCCAAATGGTTTTGGGTCCTTTGACATTAGATACAAGAACTTTGGGTACCCAAACACAAGTCTTTGACCCCTTGTGCTTGCCCCCAACATACTTGGCAACTACCTTGCCGCATTTGTTAGTTAAAACATAAGATGCATCAAAAGTTTTAAAAGACATGTTAGAATCATTTGATGCACTAGGAGTTTTCTTCTTAGGCAATTTTGCACGGGTTGATTGCCTAGAGCTAGATGTCTCACCCTTATACATAAATGCATGATTAGGGTCAGAGTGAGACTTCCTAGAATGAATTCTCCTAATTTTGCTCTCGGGATAACTGTCACACCCGGTTTTTAGAAGGTAAACCGAATGCGAACCATGTACGTGCCAGGATCAGTTATTCACGTACACAGCAGTTACATAATATGGACATCATCACACAGTGCTCAAAATAGTATTAAAAAGGGATAATAGTCGATTACATCATACGTCTGAGACGTCCATATAGTTCTTACAATAAATCAAAGTGCGGAAAAGAAACGTAGATAACACGGCCTTCACAGGCAGCCGACTGGGGGTTGCCGCTAACCCACACCTAGAACTCGTCGTAATCTTGGAACTCCTGGAAGTCTCCTTCCACAGCTTCATCTTCGCCTGAGCAGTGGTTGCAATGCTGACAACCTGGGGGGGGTTTGGTGTGTAGAGCAAGGGTGAGTACACATCAACATACTCAGCAAGTATCCTGTTTGGCTGTAGTGGACTAGCTTTATGTGGGGATAAGTCAAGCAGTTGCTTTTAGTTGGTCAGGTTATTACTTACTAGTAGAAAGCCAGGTTTTAACATTAACCCAAGTTATTAACCCGATGTACCCTTTCCAAACGGAAAGAATACCACTTACCAGCACCATAGTCATAACCAAAATCATCAATCTCATAACCACCTGTACCACAATGTCTCTGATCAAGTACCACTAATCATTGGAGCTCCCTTGGCCGCTCATAACCGCGAGCACGGCTGATATATCAGTTTCATAACACTCTGCAGAGGTTGTGCACTTTACCCACAAGCCGTGATTCCCTCTTGCCTCGGGCCGATCAAACCCTTAAACACTACCAAGGTGAATAGGCAGGGTTTCACTACGTAGCCTTTACAAAGATTCCCCGGGGCTGTAGCCACCCGTTAGGTTTCCTAAATGCACCGCACTCCTCCCCAAGGGGCGAACCCAAACTTGGCAGAGCGAGCCGCATACACCGAGCCCCATTGACGGCACGACGGCTAAGTGAACTACACCCCGGATCCTCTAATTATTCAGCTAAGGGCACCCCATTCCACCCTCATGGTTGCACTGTTTTCCCGGGCGGTCATCCATAGAACAGGTCCTTACGGAGAGGCACTCGAGAAACCGCTCGAGCCCCCTTGAAAACCACAAGTATAATCATAAAGAAGAACGGGAAAACAGCGTATCATAGATAATCACATCATGTTCATTGATTAGAGTTGAGCAATAGCATCAGACTAAGTAGTAATAATCCGACCCAAATAGGTAAACAAGGACATGGATAACAAAAGCTAGTCAATCCTTAGGTATAAATGTGTGATGCGGGAGGTGAATTAAAGAATGAATAGGACATAGATAGGTCAAAGGACACTTGCCTCCACCAAACGACTGCTGCTCAGGGGCTTCTCCTGCGAATTCCTCGGGCTCTTCGACCGAATCGTTCTCTATGCGAGCGCAAACATACATACATGCATCCACATATTTAATACAAAAGAACAGTACACCATACAAGATAACAAATAAAGCGAATATGCATCAAGTATGACATTCGATAACGCATTTGTTATGGTTAGAAAGAAACGGGGAAAGGTCTCGCAGGGGGTTAAATCTTATGCACTAATGACACAATTGGTTTTTAACAAAATAATTCTGTTATATATATTTATATATACTGATGGAAACCTAATCACTTTTAGTTGATCAACATTGCACAGGGTAAACAATTAACTACGTGAATCAATAACATAACGGAATTTTAAATTAAACTTCCTATTTTCCCATAGCATGAACAGTGATTAGCCTACTTAAAATACAGTAATTATGATCACAGAAAGTAAATAAAATAAAATAAAAAAAATAAAAAAACAGAAGGGGGGGGCGGTTGAACCGGCCCTAGGGCGGTTGAACCGGCCCTAGGCGGGGCGCGCAGGGGGCGGCGGCCGAGCGGCCGAGCAGGGGGGGGGGGGGGGGGGGCGGGGCGGCCGAGCGGCCGAGCCGGCCGAGCCGGCCGAGCCGGCCATGGGGGCGCGCGCGGGGGGGCCGGGGGCGCAGCCAAGGGGCCGAGCGGGCGGGGTGGGGCGGGCGGCCGAACCGGCCATGGGGCCGAGCGGCGAGAGGAAGGGGAGGGAGGATGGGGGAGGGAGGAGAGAGGGAGGAGGGGGGGGGCTTACCGGCGTCGGGGATCGACGGCGAGGGGCGGCCGGCGGCAGGGGGCGGCGCGGCAAGCAGGGGGCGGCGGCGGCTACCTAGGGCAGGGGGCGGGTAGGGGGTAGGGGCGGCGGCCTAGGTGGGGAGGGAGAAAATGAGGGGGGAGAGGGAGAGGGTTAGGGAATAAGGGAAAAAGGGGGGGGGGGCGGCTGGGCCTATTGGGCCCAAGGGGGGGGCGCGCAGGGGCCTGGGTCGGCCGGGGTCGGCCCACGGCGCGGGAGAGAGAGAAAAAGAGGAGAGAAAAAGAGAGGGAGAAAAAAAGAAAGAAAAGATCTTCTCCACATTTTCGAAATCCGATCTTTCTACATGAATGCAATTGCGCTTTCGAAGCAATCAAAAGAAATGCAAGGGCGGCATGGTGCATCAAACAACATAAAGTATTTAGGGTTTTTATATGTACGGGAATTCCAAACCGAATCCCGCTAGAACTTTGGAAAAGGTCAAGGTTTAGCGAAGGGAAAAAGAAAAGGAAAAGGTAACGCCCGAATTTTGGCAAGTAAAGAAAAGAAAAAATTCAACTGCAAAATTCGGGGCGTTACAAACCTATCCCCCTTAAAAGAATCTCGCCCTCGAGATTCAGGGCTGGCTAGCAAAGAGCTCCGGGTACTTGGCCATCAGATCATCTTCACGCTCCCAGGTTGCTTCTTCCTCAGAGTGGTGACTCCATCTGACTTTGCACATTCTGACGGTCTTCCTTCGGGTGACTCTATCTGCAACCTCAAGGATCTGAGCTGGCTTCTCAACATAGGTCAAGTCCTCCTGGACTTCCAGACCTTCCACTGGCAACTGCTCTTCCGGCACACGCAAGCACTTCTTCAACTGAGACACATGAAAGACATTATGCACAGCAGACAAATTCTCTGGCAAACTGAGCTGATAAGCCACTTCTCCTCGTCTCGCAAGAATCTGATACGGACCAATGTAGCGGGGTGCTAGCTTGCCTTTCACTCCGAATCTTCTGACTCCTCTGATCGGTGACACTTTCAGATAGACAAAGTCTCCGACTTCGAAACTCAGCTCTCTTCTTCTTGTGTCTGCATAGCTTCGCTGCCTTGATTGCGCTATCTTCAGATTCTCTCGGACCATCTTGATGTTCTCTTCGGCTTCAAGCAAAATATCTGGCCCGAACACCTGCTTCTCTCCAGGCTGATCCCATTGCAACGGAGTTCTGCAACTCCTTCCATACAGCGCTTGAAACGGTGACATCTTCAAACTGGCCTGATAACTGTTGTTATAGGAAAACTCTGCATAAGGCAATCGCTTGTCCCATCCGGACTGATCTTGCAACGCACAGGCTCTCAACATATCTTCAAGAATTTGATTGGTTCTTTCAGTCTGACCATCTGTCTGCGGGTGATAAGCTGAACTGAAATTCAGATGCGTGCCCAAGGCTTCATGCAACTGCTGCCAGAAATGAGAGGTGAACTGCGTTCCTCTGTCTGACACTATCTTCTTTGGCACACCATGAAGACAGACGATCCGAGACATATACAATTCTGCCAATACTGCACTGTTGTAGTTGGTCTTGACAGGTATGAAGTGGGCTGATTTGGTCAAACGGTCCACTACTACCCAAATGGAATCGTAGCCGGCTCGAGTGCGTGGCAATCCGACTATGAAATCCATACCAATTTCATCCCATTTCCACTGAGGGATCTGCAACGGTTGCAACAATCCAGCTGGTCTCTGGTGTTCTGCCTTAATTCTTCGACAACTATCGCACCTAGCCACATGCTCTGCGATTTCTCTTTTCATTCCGTACCACCAGAATTTCTTCTTCAGATCCTGATACATCTTCTCACTGCCAGGGTGAATCGAATAAGCTGTCTCATGAGCTTCCTTAAGAATCAACTCCCGAATAGACTGGACATTGGGAACACACAAGCGGTCTTTGAACCATATCACGCCTTCTGCATCCTCTCGAAAATCTTTGCCTCTGCCATCTAGAATCAATCGCCGAATCTCACTGATCTTCCCATCATTTTTCTGCGCTTCTTTGATTTCGCGCTCCAAGGTAGGTTCCAACTCAACTGTGACTCCTCGCGAATTGTTCAGAAATCCGAGACTCAACCTGTCAAACTCCTTGGCCAACTCATAAGGCATCGGACGAGCGACCATCAGATTGACTTGACTCTTTCTGCTCAAAGCATCTGCCACTACGTTTGCTTTGCCTGGATGGTAATGAATCTCCAACTCATAGTCTTTGATCAATTCTAACCATCTTCGTTGCCTCATGTTCAATTCTGACTGAGTGAATATGTACTTCAGACTCTTGTGGTCTGTGTAAACGTCGCATTTCTGTCCATACAGATAGTGCCTCCATGACTTCAGTGCGTGAACCACTGCTGCCAACTCTAGATCATGGATTGGGTAGTTCTTCTCATGAACCTTCAGCTGTCGGGACGAGTAAGCCACAACTCTTCCCTCTTGCATCAACACACATCCCAAACCTGTGTAACAAGCATCGCAATACACCGAGAAGGGCTTGTGCACATCAGGCAAGACTAGGACGGGCGCTGTAGTCAACTTCTCTTTCAGCGCTTCAAAGGCCTCTTGGCATTTCTGGGTCCACTTGAACTCAACTTTGTTGCCTAGCAACGCTGTCATTGGTTTCGCAATCTTCGAAAACCCTTCAATGAATCGCCGATAATATCCGGCCATTCCAATGAAACTCTTGATTCCTCGAGCATCCGTTGGCGCTTTCCAGTTTAGAATGTCTGCCACTTTCTTCGGATCCACAGCCAATCCTTCTTTGTTGATTATGTGACCCAAGAACAGGACTTCACTGATCCAGAACTCACACTTGCTCAACTTTGCATACAACTGGTGCTCTCGCAATCTCTGCAATACCATTCTCAAATGATCTGCATGCTCTTCTTCACTTTGAGAATAAACCAGAATGTCATCAATGAATACCACCACGAACTTATCAAGATAATCCATGAATACACTGTTCATCAAGTTCATGAAGAATGCTGGCGCATTGGTCAAACCAAAAGACATCACTGTGAACTCATATAAACCATACTTGGTAATGAATGCCGTCTTCGGAATGTCCGAAGGTCGGATCCTGAGCTGATGATAACCTGACCTCAGATCAATCTTGGAGAACACACTGGCTCCTCTCAACTGGTCGAACAGATCTTCTATTCTGGGCAAAGGATACTTGTTCTTGATCGTGACTTCATTCAAAGCTCGGTAATCAATACACATCCTCTTGGTACCATCTTTCTTCTCCACAAACAAGACAGGGGCGGCCCAAGGCGAGGTGCTTGGCCGGATGTAACCTTTCTCTGACAGCTCATCAATCTGCTTCTTAAGTTCATCCAACTCTGGTCCAGATATTCTGTAAGCTCTCTTGAAGATAGGGGCGGTTCCAGGAAGAAGCTCTATAGCAAATTCAACTTTCCGCTCTGGTGGCATACCCGGTAAATCCTTTGGAAACACATCTGGGAATTCAGACACAACCTTGATACTCTCAATTGGGTCTCCTTCACTGCTATCAACAGCCATCTGATAACAACTTCCTTTCTTTGGCCCAGGTGGGACTAACTCGGTCACCACTTCCTCTCCTATTGGGGACACCAACTTGATTGTCCTTTTATCACAACTGATAACTGCCTGATACTTATCTAACCAATTCATCCCTAGGATGACATCTATTCCCTAAGTACCCATTACTATAAGGTTGGCGGGAAACGCTATCCCCCTTATTTCCACACTTACATTTAAACAAATGCTATCAGCTCGAATTCTACCACCGGCTGAGTCAATTTGAATAGGGGTTGACATGGTAGTAGTTGGAAGATTATGTGCTTCTACCCATGATGCAGTAATGAAAGAATGTGTTGCTCCAGTATCAAATAACACTTCTGCAATATGGGAATCGACTGGGAACATACCTACTGTCATGTCGGGGGTCTCCTGAACTGCTTCAGCCTCCAAGTGGTTCAGCCTTCCATGATTATAGCGCTGTTGAGGGCGGTTGCCTGCTCCAGGCTGAGACACATTCTGCTTTGCTGGGGCATTGGGGCCTGACTGCTGCTGGGCTGCCTTCTTCGGACATTGCATCACCCAATGACCTTGCTCTCCACAGTGGAAACATGCTCTGTTTCCAACTTGAGCTGGTGCTGCCTGACTGTTCTACTGATTTGCTGGGGCAGGAAGACGAGGTGCTTGCTGATTCTGCTTTTGAAACTGACCTCCTGACTGATTGCTCTGACGGTTCTGGTACTGATTCTGAGGATACTGCCTTTGAAACTGCTGGTACTGCTGACGCTGCTGATGCTGCTGAGGTGGACGCTGGTTCTGCCTGAACTGCTGAGGTTGATTGCCTGAGAAACGGGGACGGCTGCTGCTTCCAGGCTGGGGTCCACTGATCTTGCGCTTACGATCTTCCATCTCCTTGCGCTTTCTCTCTGTCATGATTGCTCTGTCAATCAGGTGCTGGAATGTCGGGAAGGTGTGGTTCATCAGCTGATACTGCAGAGGGTCAACCAAGCCTCTCAGAAAACGGTACTGCCGCTTGGCGTCGGTGTTGACATCTTCAGGAGCATAGCGAGACAATTGCAGGAACCTGTCCCGGTACTCACTGACAGACGATGGCCCTTGCTTGAGAGCCAGGAACTCCTCCTTCTTCACTGTCATCAGACCTGCAGGCACATGGTACTGACGGAAGCTACATCTGAATTCTTCCCAGGTGATGGCGTCGGGGTTGGCATGGGTGGCGAGGTAAGACTCCCACCATGACTGGGCTGCTCCTCTCAACAGACGGGGACCATACAAAACTTTCTCCCTGTCATCGCACTGAGCGGTATGCAACTCCCGCTCCACAGTGCGCAGCCAATCTTCAGCATCCATGGGGTCAGAAGAATGAGCGAACGTTGGTGGATGACCTCTCATGAATTCAGCGCGCTTGTCTCTAGGCATCTGAGGCATCTGAGGCTGGGGTGGAGCCTGCTGCTGTTGCTGCTGCTGCTGCTGCTGAATGGCGGCCAGAGTCTGACCGATGGCTTGAACTGCCTGAGTCTGCATCAGAAACATCTGCTCGATCGACATCGGGGGCGGGGGCGGCAGGTGCTGCTGCTGGGGCACCTCATCCTGCGGAGCGGCTCGCTCCTGCTGAGCACGCCTTCCTCCTCTACGCCTGTTCTCTGACATCTGCAGAACGCAACCACACATCAGAACTGATCTGGCAAAGCTTGCAGCATAAGAAAAGAGTATAGAATTCTCCAACAGCACTGAACAGATGAGCATCTTCACTGATCTCCAACACAGACCACACAGCTTCTCAGATAAAGAGGAAAGGAGAATAATGGGTTTCCCAACTATATAACTAACTTTATTAACATAATAGGTAAACCAAAGTGCAGGAGATACCCACACTCTGGTGACAATCATTACAAAAATCCAAACCAAACATAGTTCATCATGACAAACATAAATGCACAGGATATAGCAAACTGCCCTGTCTAACTAAGACTAACTAAGAGCGAGACTAACACTAAGACTGAAGCTTCCATGTATATATTTATTTCGTATTAATTACAAGATCCAACTCTAACGATCTATGGTTCTAGGTTTATCTTGGTCTTGCAGGCGGGATTGCCATAAGACTGGTGTCCACGCTGAGGTGAGCGGTACGGGTGCTGAGTCCCAACGGGAGCGGGGGAACCACCGTCCAGATAACGACGTTCCGCGCGCTCAGCCCGCAGCAGGGCGATCTCAGCACGAGCCCTACTCAGCTCGTCTAATGCATGGTCCAGCTCCGTGTTTAGCACGGCGGCTAGGTTGACTGTGCTGCTCAACCTAGGATTGCCCTCACCGACAGGTGAGACAATCACGCCTCCTGTGCTGCCAGATGAACGGCGGGGGTAATACTTCAGGTCAAGACCGTCAGCTGCCCCACCGAAAACCGAGCAGTAGTGCGAAAGCGCACGCCGTGCAGCATCTTGCATGGCTGCCTCAGCTGAGTCCCGCTCAGAGATAGAATAGTGCTCTGAACAGGCCTCTGCACCCTGGAGACTGTCCTCCGGGCAGCGCACCAAGCAAGTCGCCTCCCAGCGGTCCGGGTAGACCCCGCGACTATGCTGGTAGACCACACAGCGATACTCGACGGACCAAGTATGCCGGTCAAATGCCCGACGTAGCAGGGTGTCGAGCGCATCATGGAAGTGACACCCGCGAGCAGCGTCGCGAGTGATGGGTCGAGCAACCCATCCTTCCGGCTCAGGGTTAGCAGAGAAGTCGGTGTCGTGGCTCGAGCTGTCGTCGCCTCCTCCGTCGTCTGGGTCTCCTCCAGCAGCTACTCCAGAGGCTGGGGCGCCCAGTGGTGGTGCAGGGGGCGGCTCCAGAGGAAGCACAGGGGAGCAGCTCCTCACAGACTCTATCTCCTGGTGGAGCGAGAGGGAAGAGCTCTGCTGCTCCTGTCGTCGACGCTCCTGCTCCTCACGCAGGCGGTGGTGTAGTCTCTCCAAGTGGCTGGACTGTCCGGCCACGGGACGGCGAAGCGGACGCTCAGCAAGGCGGGAAGGTAAGAAGGGGATGACTGACTTTCGTGCAGTGTGTCTAAGTCGAGCCATCTACAAAAGACATCGCAAGCAAAAGGGTGAGAACAGAATTAATATGACCAGCAAGTAATAAGTAAATGAAGGATCAGAATGAAACACAATTTTTTTAGCAAGGTATAATATGTAGTAGAACATAGGTTTGGTCAGTAGGACCAACTTTTGAAGAGATATCAAAGTCAAGGTAGGGACAGAGGTCTATAGTCCTTAGAACGACCATTCTACTCTAGGTTAGCGGTCCTACAGTCAGCACGGCTTTGATACCACTTATGTCACACCCGGTTTTTAGAAGGTAAACCGAATGCGAACCATGTACGTGCCAGGATCAGTTATTCACGTACACAGCAGTTACATAATATGGACATCATCACACAGTGCTCAAAATAGTATTAAAAAGGGATAATAGTCGATTACATCATACGTCTGAGACGTCCATATAGTTCTTACAATAAATCAAAGTGCGGAAAAGAAACGTAGATAACACGGCCTTCACAGGCAGCCGACTGGGGGTTGCCGCTAACCCACACCTAGAACTCGTCGTAATCTTGGAACTCCTGGAAGTCTCCTTCCACAGCTTCATCTTCGCCTGAGCAGTGGTTGCAATGCTGACAACCTGGGGGGGGTTTGGTGTGTAGAGCAAGGGTGAGTACACATCAACATACTCAGCAAGTATCCTGTTTGGCTGTAGTGGACTAGCTTTATGTGGGGATAAGTCAAGCAGTTGCTTTTAGTTGGTCAGGTTATTACTTACTAGTAGAAAGCCAGGTTTTAACATTAACCCAAGTTATTAACCCGATGTACCCTTTCCAAACGGAAAGAATACCACTTACCAGCACCATAGTCATAACCAAAATCATCAATCTCATAACCACCTGTACCACAATGTCTCTGATCAAGTACCACTAATCATTGGAGCTCCCTTGGCCGCTCATAACCGCGAGCACGGCTGATATATCAGTTTCATAACACTCTGCAGAGGTTGTGCACTTTACCCACAAGCCGTGATTCCCTCTTGCCTCGGGCCGATCAAACCCTTAAACACTACCAAGGTGAATAGGCAGGGTTTCACTACGTAGCCTTTACAAAGATTCCCCGGGGCTGTAGCCACCCGTTAGGTTTCCTAAATGCACCGCACTCCTCCCCAAGGGGCGAACCCAAACTTGGCAGAGCGAGCCGCATACACCGAGCCCCATTGACGGCACGACGGCTAAGTGAACTACACCCCGGATCCTCTAATTATTCAGCTAAGGGCACCCCATTCCACCCTCATGGTTGCACTGTTTTCCCGGGCGGTCATCCATAGAACAGGTCCTTACGGAGAGGCACTCGAGAAACCGCTCGAGCCCCCTTGAAAACCACAAGTATAATCATAAAGAAGAACGGGAAAACAGCGTATCATAGATAATCACATCATGTTCATTGATTAGAGTTGAGCAATAGCATCAGACTAAGTAGTAATAATCCGACCCAAATAGGTAAACAAGGACATGGATAACAAAAGCTAGTCAATCCTTAGGTATAAATGTGTGATGCGGGAGGTGAATTAAAGAATGAATAGGACATAGATAGGTCAAAGGACACTTGCCTCCACCAAACGACTGCTGCTCAGGGGCTTCTCCTGCGAATTCCTCGGGCTCTTCGACCGAATCGTTCTCTATGCGAGCGCAAACATACATACATGCATCCACATATTTAATACAAAAGAACAGTACACCATACAAGATAACAAATAAAGCGAATATGCATCAAGTATGACATTCGATAACGCATTTGTTATGGTTAGAAAGAAACGGGGAAAGGTCTCGCAGGGGGTTAAATCTTATGCACTAATGACACAATTGGTTTTTAACAAAATAATTCTGTTATATATATTTATATATACTGATGGAAACCTAATCACTTTTAGTTGATCAACATTGCACAGGGTAAACAATTAACTACGTGAATCAATAACATAACGGAATTTTAAATTAAACTTCCTATTTTCCCATAGCATGAACAGTGATTAGCCTACTTAAAATACAGTAATTATGATCACAGAAAGTAAATAAAATAAAATAAAAAAAAATAAAAAAACAGAAGGGGGGGGCGGTTGAACCGGCCCTAGGGCGGTTGAACCGGCCCTAGGCGGGGCGCGCAGGGGGCGGCGGCCGAGCGGCCGAGCAGGGGGGGGGGCGGGGCGGCCGAGCGGCCGAGCCGGCCGAGCCGGCCGAGCCGGCCATGGGGGCGCGCGCGGGGGGGCCGGGGGCGCAGCCAAGGGGCCGAGCGGGCGGGGTGGGGCGGGCGGCCGAACCGGCCATGGGGCCGAGCGGCGAGAGGAAGGGGAGGGAGGATGGGGGAGGGAGGAGAGAGGGAGGAGGGGGGGGCTTACCGGCGTCGGGGATCGACGGCGAGGGGCGGCCGGCGGCAGGGGGCGGCGCGGCAAGCAGGGGGCGGCGGCGGCTACCTAGGGCAGGGGGCGGGTAGGGGGTAGGGGCGGCGGCCTAGGTGGGGAGGGAGAAAATGAGGGGGGAGAGGGAGAGGGTTAGGGAATAAGGGAAAAAGGGGGGGGGGGGCGGCTGGGCCTATTGGGCCCAAGGGGGGGGCGCGCAGGGGCCTGGGTCGGCCGGGGTCGGCCCACGGCGCGGGAGAGAGAGAAAAAGAGGAGAGAAAAAGAGAGGGAGAAAAAAAGAAAGAAAAGATCTTCTCCACATTTTCGAAATCCGATCTTTCTACATGAATGCAATTGCGCTTTCGAAGCAATCAAAAGAAATGCAAGGGCGGCATGGTGCATCAAACAACATAAAGTATTTAGGGTTTTTATATGTACGGGAATTCCAAACCGAATCCCGCTAGAACTTTGGAAAAGGTCAAGGTTTAGCGAAGGGAAAAAGAAAAGGAAAAGGTAACGCCCGAATTTTGGCAAGTAAAGAAAAGAAAAAATTCAACTGCAAAATTCGGGGCGTTACAATAACCGGCAGGGTATAGAATGTAACCCTCGTTATCCTGAGGCATGGGAGCCTTGCCCTTAACAAAGTTGGACAATCTTTTAGGAGGGGCATTAAGTTTGACATTGTCCCCCTTTTGGAAGCCAATGCCATCCTTGATGCCAGGGCGTCTCCCACTAAAGAGCATGCTTCTAGCAAATTTAAATTTTTCATTTTCTAAGTCATGCTCATTGATCTTAGCATTAAGTTGAGCTATGTGATCATTTTGTTTCTTAATTAAAGCTAAGTGGTCATGGATAGCATCAACATTAATGTCTCTACATCTAGTGCAAATGGAAACATGCTCAATGGTGGATGTAGAGGGTTTGCAATAATTAAGTTCAACAATCTTAGCACGTAAAATATCATTGTTATCTCTAAGATCGGAAATTGTAACATTGCAAACTTCTAAATCTTTAGCCTTAGCAATCAATTTTTCATTTTCGATCTTAAGTCTAGCAAGGGAGACATTTAATTCTTCAATCTTAGCAAGCAAGTTAACATTATTATCTCTAAGATTGGGAATTGAATCATCACAAGCATTTGAATCAACCTTAGTAATTAAACTAGCATTCTCATTTCTAAGGTTGGTAATGACATCATGGCAAATGCTTAGCTCACTAGATAATTTTTCACATTTTTCTACTTCTAGAACATAAGCATTTTTAACCTTAACATGTTTCTTATTTTCCTTAATTAGGAAGTCCTCTTGGGAGTCCAAGAGTTCATCCTTTTCATGAATAGCACTAATTAATTCATTCAATTTTTTTTGTTCCATGTTTAGGTTGGCAAAAAGGATGCGCAAGTTATCCTCCTCATTACTAGCATTATCCTCATCACTAGAGGTTTCATATTTAGTGGAGAAATTTGATTTTACCTTCTTCCTTTTGTCTTCCTTTGCCATGAGGCACTTGTGGCCGATGTTGGGGAAGAGAAGGCCCTTGGTGACGGCGATGTTGGCGGCGTCCTCGTCGGAGGAGGAGTCGGAGGAGCTCTCCTTGGAGTCCCACTCGCGGCACACATGGGCATCATCGCCCCTCTTCTTGTGGTACCTCTTCTTTTCTCTCCTCTTGCCCTTCTTGTCGTTATCCCTGTCACTGTCACTGGATAACGGACATTTAGCAATGAAATGACCGGGCTTACCACATATGTAGCACACCTTCTTAGAACGGGGATTGTAATCTTTCCCCTTCCTTTGCTTGAGGATTTGGTGAAAGCTCTTGATGATGAGCGTCATCTCCTCATTGTCGAGCTTAGAGGCGTCGATGGGTTGTCTACTTGATGTAGACTCCTCCTTCTTCTCCTCCGTCGCCTTGAATGCGACCGGTTGTGCGTCGGGCGTGGAGGGGCCATCTAGCTCGATAATTTTCTTTGAGCCTTTGATCATCAACTCAAAGCTCACAAAATTACCTATTACTTCCTCGAGAGACATTAGTGTATATCTAGGATTACCATGAATTAATTGAACTTGTGTAGGGTTAAGGAAAACAAGTGATCTAAGAATAACCTTAACCATCTCATGGTCATCCCATTTCTTACTCCCGAGGTTGCGCACTTGGTTCACCAAGGTCTTGAGCCAGTTGTACATTTCTTGTGGCTCCTCCCCTTGGCGAAGCCGGAAGCGACCGAGCTCCCCTTCGATCGTATCCCACTTGGTGATTTTGGTCACCTCGTCTCCTTCGTGCGCGGTCTTGAGCACATCCCAAATCTCCTTGGCGCTCTTCAATCCTTCCACCTTGTTATACTCCTCTCGACTTAGAGAGGTGAGGAGTATAGTGGTGGCTTGGGAGTTGAAGTGCACGATTTGGGCCACTTCGTCCTCATCATAATCTTCATCCCCTACGGATGGTACCTATACACCAAACTCAACAACATCCCATATACTTTTGTGGAGTGAGGTTAGGTGATATTGCATCATATCACTCCACCTAGCATAATCTTCACCATCAAACATTGGTGGTTTCCCAATGGGACGGAAAGTAATGGAGTATGTTTAGGAATGCGAGGATAGCGTAGGGGGATATTACTAAACTTCTTGCGCTCATGGCGCTTAGAAGTTACGGACGGCGTGTCGGAGCCGGAGGTGGATGGCGACGAGGAGTCGGTCTCGTAGTAGACCACCTTCCTCATCTTCTTCTTCTTGTCACCGCTCCGACGCGACTTGTGTGAAGGGGATTCCTTTTCCTTCCCCTTGTTGCGGGACTCTCCCGATGGAGCTTTCCCGTGGCTTGTAGCGGGCTTCTCGCCGGTCACCATCTCCTTCTTGGCGTGATCCCCCGACATCACTTCGAGCGGTTAGGCTCTAATGAAGCACCGAGCTCTGATACCAATTGAAAGTCGCCTAGAGGGGGGTGAATAGGGCGAATCTGAAATTTATAAACTAAAGCACAACTACAAGTCGGGTTAGCGTTAGAAATGTAAACGAGTCCGAGAGAGAGGGCGCAAAACAAATCGTGAGCTAATAAAGAGCGAGACACGATGATTTGTTTTACCGAGGTTCGGTTCTTGCAAACCTACTCCCCGTTGTGGTGGTCACTAAGACCGGGTCTCTTTCAATCCTTTCCCTCTCTCAAACGGTCACTTAGACCGAGTGAGCTTCTCTTCTCAGTCAAACGGAACACAAAGTTCCCGCAAGGACCACCACACAATTGGTGTCTCTTGCCTTGGTTACAATTGAGTATGATCACAAGAAGAATAAGAAAGAAAAGAAGCGATCCAAGCGCAAGAACTCAAATGAACACAAATGTCACTCTCTCTAGTCACTATTTGATTTAGAGTGATTCCGAACTTGGGAGAGGATTTGATCTCTTTGGAGTGTCTAGAATTGAATGTTATAGCTCTTGTAAAGTGTTGAAAGTTGGAAACTTGGATGCCATTGAATGTGGGGTGGTTGGGGTATTTATAGCCCCAACCACCAAAATATGGCCGTTGGAAGGCTGCTGTCACATGGCGCACCGGACAGTCCGGTGCGCCTGCCACGTCACGGAGCCGTTGGATTTTGACCGTTGGAGCTGAAGTCTTTTGGACCACCGGACAGTCCGGTGGTGCACCGGACAGGTCCTGTAGACTGTCCGGTGCACCTTCTCGCGCGTGCCTGACTTCTGTGCCCTCTAGCGCGCATTAAATGCCGTTGCCGGTGACCGTTGGCGAGGAAGAAGCTGTTGCTCCACTGGCACACCAGACAGTCCGGTGAATTATAGCGGACTGGCCTCCAGAATTCCCGAAGGTGAGCAGTTTGGAGTTTGAGACCCTGGTGCACCGGACACTGTCCGGTGGCACACCGGACAGTCCGGTGCGCCAAATCAGGGCACACTTCGGGTGACTTTGCTCCCTTGAATTTTGAATCCTTTCTTGGTCTTTTTATTGGTTTATTGTGAACCTTTGGCACCTGTAAAACTTATAGACTAGGGCAAATTAGTTAGTCCAATTATTCGTGTTGGGCAATTCAACCACCAAAATCAATTAGGGAAAAGGTGTAAGCCTAATTCCCTTTCACTAGACATGTCATTTTCTTAGAGGATGACATGATCAAGGGGTGTAAGGTACTCAGAGAGGTTGACCTTTAGGAAAAGAGGACGTATGTCCCGTTTCCGATGGTTGAAGAACCATACTTCTCGATAACCACTGTGGTTCCACCAACAGTCAAACCGATTGTGGGTGAAACCCTTGCTGCAAATATGGCATCACCTAGTGCAACTACTACATAGCAAGTAGCTTCACCTTCTACGCATCTTGGCCCTGAGCCGGTTACACATGAAAGTTTAGAAGATAGTGGTAGTGTTGCGCCAAGTGATGCACCATTGCAGGAGCCCTAGGTAGAACATGAACCAAAACCAGAACCAAGTCTCAGGAGGTCACAGAGGCATAGAAAATCTGTGATCCCTGATGACTATGAAGTCTATGCAACAGAAGACACAGGAAGTGATGAGATTTATGAGTGAGGACATTGATACAAAAGGTGATCCCACTACATATGAAGCTGCTATGAGAAGCGCATATTCATCCAAATGGTTATCGGCCATGGAAGATGAATTAGAATCCATGAGAATGAACAAAGTTTAGGACTTAGAAGTCATTCCCCAAGGAGCCAAAACAGTAGGCTATAAGTGGGTTTACAAGACCAAGCGTGACTCCAAAGGGAATATAGAAGTATACAAGTCTAGACTTGTGGCCAAGGCGTTCACATAGAGAGAAGGCATTGACTATCATGAAACCTTCTCACGTGTCTCAACGAAAGATTCATTCCAGATCATTATGGCATTAGTGACCCATTTTGATCTAGAGCTCCATCAGATGGATGTAAAGACATCATTCCTATATAGAGTTAGTAAAAGAAAACATGTTCATGGCACAACCAAAGGGTTTTGTCCTAAGAAATAAAGAACACATGGGATGCCACTTAAGGAGGTCTATTTATGGATTAAAACAAGCCTCCAGACTATGGTACATCAAGTTTAATCAGTCTATCAGAAAGTTCAGTTTTGAGGAAAACAAGGAAGATGATTGCATTTATGCAAAGTTTAAGAAAGGAAAGTATATCTTCCTTGTTCTGTATGTTGATGACATACTTTTAACTTGTAGTGATAAGGATCTACTGGTGGGAAGAGACAGTTTTCTTTCCTCAAACATTGATATGAAAGACATGGAGAAGCCTCTTATGTTCTAGAAATAGAATTTCACAAAGATAGACATAAGGGAGTATTAGAACTCTCACAGAAGTCATACATAGAAAAGTACTAAAGAAGTATAGTATGCATCAGTGTAAGGCCACACATGCGCCAATAGTCAAGGGTGATTAGTTTGGGAATCATCAGTGTCCCCAGAACAAGTGTCAGAAAGATCAGATGAAGTAAGTACCATATGCTTCTACTATCGGAAGCATTATTTATGCTCAAATATATATTCGCCCTGACTTAGAATTTACAACCGGGATGCTTGGGAGATATCAGACAAACCCAGACATAGAACACTGTTAAGCAGTTAAGAAGGCTCTAATGTACCTCCAAGGTACTAAAATGGTCTCATGCTAACATACAGAAGATCTAGTTCCCTACGAATAGTTGGCTATGCAGATGCTGACTTAGGAGGTTGTAGAGATACATCGAAGTCTACTCCGTGGTATGTATTTACACCCTCTGGGGAGTTTTTTCTTATAAGAGTTGCAAACAGACAACGATAGCATCATCGACAATGCACGCTAAGTTTGTAGCTATGCATGAGGCAAATGGATAGGCAATATAGATAAAGAAATTCGTACCCGAATTAAGAGTGGTTGATAGCATAGGGCGACCACTAAGAATTTACTACGATAATGAGCCAGCGGTATTTTAGTCCTATAAAAACAAGTCATGTGGCACTACTAACTTCATTGACATTTAGTGTTATGTTGTTAATGAGTAGATTCAGGATCAAGCCATAAAAGATGAGCATAACAGAAGATAGCAGATGCTAGCGGATCCGCTCACAAAAAGGTGGACAACACGTAGTCAGCATGGGTTTAAGGGAGTGCCTATGATCTTGAATCATAGGGGCTACAGATTGCAACCAAATAAAGTATCTTTCCATTCTGAAGCATGCGAGAGTCAATGAGTGCGGTGATACTTAATTGACCATTATCATGCATTGGTCTCTATGTGTAAACTTGTCGAGGGATGGAATCCAGAAAAGTTGAGTATAAGGAATGTAGAGAACAAAGGAAAGATTGTTGGGTGTGTCCTCTGTAGTCGGTCAATAGAGACTAGATTGGGCTTAACCCAACTAATCGTCTCTTTAATCGGGCCCTTGATTGGGAGGGCCCACGCTAACCTCGATTGGAGCCCCCGTGCACACGACGCTATAAATATAGGACTAAGGGGTCGCAGGAAAGCCTAATGCTAGTACCTCACCCCCCAAAACCCTAATCCCCAGAGGCCCCCATCGCCTAAGCGTTGGAGTGTCTGGAAGTGCGACAACCCACAACGGCTCGGATCCCGATGTCTGCTGCTCCTCTGCAGGGCAACAATTGACGACAACAACAGCGACAACTCTCCAACAACAACAACGAAGGTGTGTTTCCCTATTTCTCTCAGTAGAACAGATCTACTCATCATCGAGGTTTTCCTTCTAGTTACAGATTGGTATTTTAGGGACACAGGAATCAATCCTAGGCACCATAGAATCTAACAAGCTGCCCTTAGCTCCCCTGTCCCGCCCTAGGGAGGAGAGGAGTTGTATCTCTATCTCATCATCAGCTTAATTGGTCTCCAGCTACCATCTCCTCGAGCTCTCGTCCATCGTGTTCGTGTCCCTCATTCACCTGGTGCTTCTTTTCTTCATCGTTAGGCCGTCTCGGCCAAACATTATCTGCATGCATGAAAAAATAGCAATTTAGGGGTCAAGCAAGCAATCAACATTCCATGCTAGTGGAAGCCATAGACAACCGATGGTAAACAAAAAGAAGTGTTCTGTCTATTGAGGACAAAAATTGACCGAGCGGACGGTCTGCAGCGGTGGCGCGGACGGTCCGTGCGTGCGCAGAATCAGTTAGAGTTCCAAGTTTCTTGCGGGATTTGTTAGCTAAATCTGCGGGATTAACTCGGGAAACGACTTGTAACTGGTCCAGACCTCCCCTTTATATAGATGAAGGGCTATGGCCGATTGAACCCCCCACAATCGATCAAATCAAATCTATTTAACAGTTTTACCTTTTGGTTCTTCCAATTCCTAGGAGTAGGAGTAATTTAGCCATAGTATTAGATCTAGTTTAGTCTTCCACAACAACCTCTCTTCGACTCTACGCTGATTAGAGGAGCATCGGGCGGCCTGCCGACCCAGAGCAACGCCTTGGAACACTTCCCCTCGACGGAATCTCTCCCGAGACGAGTTCTAGGGTTCTTCACGGAGAAGAAGACCTTCTGCGCTATCGCGAACCATTTGGCCCTAGGCGCAGACCGTCCAGAAGCGTGTAGAGGAGGAGTCGCTACTACGCCAAGTCGCGGAACGTCCAACCCAGTGTCGCGGACAGTTTGCGCCTCCGCAGAGAGCACCGCCAAACGGTATGTTCCCGTGTTTGGCGCCCAACACTGTCATGTCAATTCAATGACTATTCTATCATCTGTACAGTGTGCTGTTGTATTTAATTCAAGTGTAAGTCCATGTTTGTTTCACTCCTAAATTATATAAGCTGGATTATGATGGAAGGGTAGAAGGGTAAAATATCACTTTAAGATCACAATTAACCTGAAACTAGCTTATTTCAGCTTATTTGTGGTCCCAAAGTGATATTTTACCCTTATTTTTGGTCCTAAAATGACATTTTATCTTCCTATCCTTTTACCATAATCCAACTAATCTAATATAGAAACAAACTGACCCTAAGTACATAACAGTGAGGAGTTCGTATCTATTTCTACGAATGTAATGAAGAACATATATATTTCTCAATGGTAAGACAGAAAATGAATCGGATAAGTGGATCCATATTGTAATTTGGTGAGTGTGTAAGACAGTAAGCATGTCAACTGAAACTGGAAATGCATATGATTCAATGACGATCAAAATTTCCAGCAACCATGCATATATATGCTGCATTTGATCCATTCATGAGTAACCATAGGTAAAAGGTACGCGCACATACCGTCTGGTGAAAGGTCACCCAAGAGCGTAGGTGGCGGTGGCAGCTCCCAGGCATGAACGATGGGGCGGGAGGATTGTAACGTTACTTGATCACGGTCTATAAGGCATTCCTTGCAGGCGATGACCTGCTTCTTTCGCACGTCCAAGCCGAAGAGCTTGGAGCCCTGGAAGAAGTAGACAACGCAGTGATCGTTGGGGTCGACGAGGGCGACGTGGGGCACCTCGCCCCGCGGCAGGGCGGCGTGGGCGTAGGTCTCATTGTCCCAGATTTCGGCAAAGGGCACTTCGTACTCTTATGTCCAGGGGTCCGGGCGCTCCGGGTCTTCGAGCGTCCACATCCTGACGGTGGGGTTAGCCGGTGCGTCGACGAGCACGTCGTCGTAGGCGAGCCCGTGGATCTCGACGAATCGCAGCTGGCCCTCGCTGGGCCTGACACAGCGCCGCTGGTGGATGAGGGTCCTGATGCGGGGCTCCAAGGCGACGTAGCCGTGGCAGTCGGCTGGAAGCCGGAGGTAGCGCAGGCGCAGCTCTTGGAGGACGGGCGTGAAGGGGTCACAGAAGAATATGCCATGGGCGAGGGCGACCCACCAGAGGCGGCCGTCGTGGGCGAGCACGCCATTCTCGGATAAGGGGTTGTACAAGTGGGCCGTTTGCCGGGTGATTTGCAAGGCGAACCACTGGTGTTTGGCGGTGGAGTAGCAGAGGAGCCTGTTGGGGTTGTGGAAGGAGGTGGTGGGTTGAAGCTGGGCTACCACGTAGTGGCCGCGGTGGTACGGGTCGGCGATGAGGCCGATGCTGAGGTGGGGGCGGATGTAGATGCCCGGCCTACTCCAAAGATAGGAGGGCAGCGGGGGCAGGATGGTTACGGTACAACGGTGCGTGTCGCAGAGGAAGATGTCCGGGCGATTGCCTTCGACGATCTGGAGGAGGATGCAGGCGGAGCGGTTATTGGCGGCGAGGACGTAGGCGGACAGCGGCGAGGACGTACGCCTGGTGTTGGTGGAGACGCGGGGGTGCAGCAACAGGTACGAGGGTAGCGGCGGGTCTTTGAGCTCGAGCAGCATGTCGGTGCCGTGGACGATCTCCTGGGCCCGATCGTCCTCGTTGCCGAGGAGGACGGCATCGGAGACGAGGGCCACCCACTTGCGCTGCGGCTCCGACTCTGGCAGCCACTTGCGCTGCGGCTCCGACTCTGGCTCCTGCAACGCTTCCTTGCCGGCACGCGAGCACTGCACCAATTCAATCTCCGACATGGCTTGTGGCGATGGCGAGGCGCTGCACTGGTTGAGGGGGGCCGGGGAGGGGTTGGGGTGGGAGGGGCCGAGGGGGCGACAGTTGTGTTGGTTTGATTTGAACTCGTGATCGGCGTGACTGCTGTATGCAAGTATGCAACAGGCAGGGACGGGTTTTTTTTATAGATGGAAACATATCCAATGTACATTAACTTTTAGTGCACATAAAGTATATATAAACTAACAAAGTTTATAAAATATTCTAAAGAAATTCATATATATTCTTTCCATCCTAGTATATATAAAATTTTAAGTTCAAATTCGATATATTTTAGCTGTAATAAAAAAAACTTTTTAGCCGATTTTCTAATTTAAATTTATCAGAAATTTTGTCTTTTTTATTACTACTAAAGTATAATAAATTTAAACTTAAATTTTATATATAGTTAGAGTACGATAAAAATATGCATGTATGCTTTTTTATATTTATTTGTGAACTTTATTAGTTCATATACAACAAATATGCACTAAAAATTTATGTGCACCGAATATGTTCCCTTTTATAGACAGGGTCAGCGTGGTGCACTGCGCATCCATAGCATCAGGAGACAGGGCCACACGGCGTTCATTCCTCTGCTCCCAACTAGTGCTGCGAATATGGGCCAGCACGAACACAGCAAAAAACAAGAGTCCAAAGCAAACATGGCCCGACACGAAATAATGTATGTCAGGCTAGCACGGCCGAAGATGGGCCTAGGTCGGGCCTAGTCCGCACATATGGGCCGGGCTTGGGCGGGCACGGCCCAACGAAGCACATATTATGTAATTTCTTTATTTCAGTAAGTTTTTTTCGCTTTTTCTATAATTCAGTTGTTTGATTTTTATGCTATGTAAGTTCTATCAATTTGTCTTCAAGATCTATGCGGCGTGGAGCTTGGATAATATTTGAATTGGATGTGATCGATCATGTGGTAAAACCTAATGTTTCTGGACATGTTTTCTATTTTAGACACTTTTGCATTTCATTGGTTCCGAGTTAGGATATAAAATGGAGGCGGCATCCTCGAGCTCATCGCAGCGCGACGACCGCTCCGGTGGAGTTCTGGATCCTAGTTGCGGACACGGTCGAAGGTCTCCAAGCATCCGCTGAGAGATCCTTTGAACCGTGGTCACTCTCTTTTCTTCGCCTTTATAGCTCATGTGTGCCTTTTGTTGCTCCAAATATCGAATCCCCTTTCTAGATGCTCGATTAGCTTGATTGATTTTATCCTCTAGCTCGAGGAGGCCATAGGGTTAGACGCTCGTGGTGTTTTTGTTTCGCATCTTCGTAGGGTATGTTGTGCGCGAGGGGATGACCGAGAGACATCGATCTATTTTGTGCTGGTGATTTTTTATGTGAGAATTTCCTGTCCTATAGCAGTAGCAGATCCCTCAAAGGGACGTCCTAGTTTGTGTTGTGCTCTAGTGAGGTCTCGTGTGGTGCGAGGTCATCGTCGTAGTAGGTACATCATAGTTTTTGTTGTTGCTTCATCGGCATCAGCGTCGATATGGTGGGTGTGAGCTATTAGTCGCCCAGGTGTCTGCCGCGATGGCTCCTATAGGTGCCTTTGCAGGTCCTCTATTGTGCCATCTGTTTGCTTCATGGCTTGCTTTCTTGTTGTTCTCAATACCCCTACTACACCCTCCCTATCCTTTTCTTATCCGACATTCTCTTTGTGTTGTTTGAAGCTAATATAGAAAGTTGGTACCTAAATCAAAATATTAGAAGGTATTCAAGTATGACAATTATCTAGGGCATTCCAGTATATTTTAAGAAACTAAGACATTCAAATTAGCGAAAAGTGGAGGAATGTTTTGAGAAATGGCTTAGGAGTTGGAAAGGAACCCATCTATTCGTAGGGACACGATTAACACTGATTAACTTAGTGGCCAGGAGCCTACCAGTGTATATCATATATTTCTTTAAAATTTTGAAGCAATTCTTGAAAATGGATTATTTTCAATTGAATCTTTTGGCAAGGGGACGAACATATGGAAAAAATATTGGCTTGCTATGTGGAGTATACTCAGTCAGCCTAAAGATCAAGGTGGTCTAGGGATTCATGATTCAGGAACCAAAAATATTACTCTACTTAGTAAATGGCTTGTTAAGCTTATTCCTTCATATGAGACTTGGCAATAATTGATTCATAACAAATACCTAGGAACTACCCCCTCTATCCCAAGTTGAATGGATACCAAGGGATCCACATTTTTGGGTTGAATTATTGAAGGTCAAGCGAAGTTTCATACATTTTGGTTCCTTCAAAGTTAAGGATGGATCAAAGATAAGCTTTTGGGAAGACATTTGGTTGGGCTCAACACCATTACAAGTCCAATATCCATAAATTTATAATATTGCATGGCCTAAGAACATAACAACTGTTGATGTTTTAGGCTCCTCCCCACCTTGATCCATCCTAAGCAAAGGTATTACGGGGTCTTCGACATGGCTCCAGAGCAAAATTCTAAGGAAGAGCTAGCTAGAGCCTACCAAACACCCCAACTCAAGAGTTGCAAACTCTATGGAGTTTTGAGAGCCATAATACAAAATTTTGGAATACCTTTTTTGCTACTCCGAAATTGTGATATCCTAGCCTCTGGGATGGTGATATCCTGGCCAAAGGCTTAATAGAATTAATAGAGTATCCATACCAACAAGGTGCATCTTCTTTTTCGGAAGCCTATCTCGAAAGAACCTCCAAGTTAAGTGTGCTTGGCTTGGAGCAATTTGGGATGGGTGACTGACCGGAAAGTTTTCTTAGATGCACATGAGTGAGGACAAAGTGTGCACAAAAGACTCGTGTTGGTCTGTGGGGACAATATATGTTCTTAGATAGCTACCTGGAGTAAGTACCGCCAATCCGGGAGTGGACGGAGTGTTACAAGTGGTATTAGAGCTGACTCTCGCGCTTTCACGGACGTGTGTGGGTTAGGGGTTCTGGTATATGGCGCATGACGCATGTGGGCCCAGAGTGGTCACATGGCATGGCATATGACGACACTAGACACACAGACGTGGCTAAGAGGGGAGGTTCCTGGATTGGGGTTGACCGACGATGGCGTCGGTCTTCTAAGGGGGTGGATTGTGATATCCTGGCCCCTAGGATGGTGATATCCTGGCCCAAGGCTTAATAGGATTAATAGAGTATCCATACCAACAAGGTGCATCTTCTTTTTCGGAATCCTATCTCGAAAAAACCTCCAAGTTAAGTGTGCTTAGCTTGGAACAATTTGGGATGGGTGACCGACCAAGAAGTTTTCTCGAGTGCGCATGAGTGAGGACAAAGTGTGCACAAAAGACTTGTGTTGGTCTATGGGGACTATGGGGGACGGATATCCCCCGGGTCCACTGGAAGGCTAAAAGACCTCGTGAAAGGCCTTGGGCCCAATAGTTCGCAAGGTCATCCCTTCGTGGGCCTGGGGAGGGACGTCCGACGAAGTGGATTGACACAAGATTGGATCTACGCAAGCCCAAACGGCCCGATGAATTTGAGCAGCAACCGCAACAATGATCCGACCTTCCCGTACAGTGTCCTCATACATCGGAACTCAACAGAGATAGGTCGGTAGAATTATAGGAAGATGGGCTCAGTCGGTTCACTATTACTTAGGCTCACATTGTTATCATATCTGCATGTAATGTCGCACGGTCGAGTATATAAGGCCTAGGGGGCATCCCTTAAAAATATATCTCACTACTTAGCCATCTACACAGTTCTCTAACATCCTCGATACTAGAGAACCCCCTTGTAACCCACCACATAAAATATCCATGCCAGGACGTAGGGTATTACGCATCTCAAAGCGGCCTGAACCTGTACAAAATTGTCCACTGTCTCTCGTGCACTTGGCACGAACCATCGAGCTACAGTCGGTAACACCATCCTACTCCAAAAAGCACCTCGAGGGGCAACCCTGGTGCGCGGTCGGACCCAAAACACCAACAGCTGGCGCGCCAGGTAGGGGGTGTGTCACTGATCCAAGCTAGCTCAATGGCCATCATCTTGCAGCACAAGATCGTCCTCCGCCCCAGGTCCACGTTCTGCTTCGGAACCATTTCATCCATGGCAGATGAAGAAGGAACTCTACATCGTATCGCGGATCCGCCAGAGAGAAAGCTTTCCTCAACAAACTCCGGAAAAGCCGGAGCGAAGCAGGAAAAAGCGCGACCTCCAGCGCTCCGAACAGAGACTCCCTCCTGCAAGCCAGGAACAGAGGGTCCATCTACCCGGAGAACTCCGCTGTCCACCTCTTCCACAGAGACATGGACATAGATCACTAGGAGAAAGGAG
The DNA here is from genome assembly GCF_902167145.1 of Zea mays. NCBI lineage: Eukaryota > Viridiplantae > Streptophyta > Magnoliopsida > Poales > Poaceae > Zea > Zea mays. The sequence continues at coordinate 55,045,170 of NC_050097.1, forward strand.
GCGAACAAGGTCAAGATCGTCAAACTGCTCTTCTGGTACCTCCGCCCTCAAAGGAGAATAGAAAGAAGCTCGTCACTACAACGGTTCCATTATACCCCGACGTCCTCTTCATCGGGGGAAGAGTGGAATCAACTCCCATCTCCGACGATGAACCAACCGCGCCAGGAGAAGAACCTCTTCAGCGAGAATCTCGCCGACGAAGGAACCGACGCCGAAATATTCGGCGACATCACGAAGCTGGAGAGCGGGACCCGGCGCAGCTCGTGTCACGAGATGAGGTCTCGGAGATGGGAGAGACTCCAGAAGAACGGGTCTTCAGGGAAAGGAGGAATTCCCGACGATGTGATCGTCGGCAACCTCAAGAGCGGGCTGAGCAGGAAGCAAGACAACGCCAAGAGAATCCTCTTTTCAGATGAAACCTGAAGCCCGACTTCGCCCGAGCCATGAACACACCGAGTGAGGTTGGTGGAGTATTGGCTCGGATAGCCGATGGCCTCCCCCGGACTCCGGACGCCGAGGGCTATCGGTGGCTGTTCACTCGGGCAGCTAATCATCTTCTACCTCTCGCTCATCCGCCGAGTGATCTACGACACGCCATCAACAGTCGGCGAGACGCACGGAGCTCCATCAACGCCTCGCGCGAATGCCGACACGAGAACGAGATCCGGCGCTGAGAAGAATATGATCGGGATCACGACATCCCTGCGCGGAGTCAGGCCACTAGAATTGAGTCGGCAACGGCTTCGACTGGTGGCACAACCCGGGGACGGTCGAGGCACCACGACAACAACTCCCCTCCCCGGGATAGACATCATCATCGACGATAGGAGGACACGTGTGGAGTATCGACGCTCACTCCACGCCTCAGGGCCATTCAATGGCCCCCTAACTTCAAAGTCTCCAATGTCGACAAGTATGAGCCTAAGCAGGATCCGGGAGGCTGGTTGGCCGTCTACACCACCGCCACCCGAGCCGCTGGGGCAACCGAAGATGTGATGACCGCATACTTGCCCATCGTCCTCGGATAGGATGCACTGCAATGGCTTCGACACCTACCCCGACACTGCATCGACGACTGGAGTGACTTCAGTCGACGCTTCACCGCCAACTTTCAATCTCTCTCCGACAAACCGGCGCAGCCATGGGACCTCAAATCCATCAAGCGCTGAGGAGATGAAACTCTCCGGTCATACCTCAAGAGATTTCAGACCATGAGAAATCGTATCCCCGAGTTTGCGAAAGCGGCAGTGATCGAGGACTTCTACCGGGGATCTAATGACTCGGCCTTCGTCCGAGCCATACTGCAAAAGGCGCCGACTACCTCCGAGCAGCTGTTCCGGGAAGCCGATCTCTACATCACCGCTGACGAACGAGCTCAGGACCTCATCGGAGCAACAAAGCCTGCACCGGCGGCACCACGACACGACACGAACCAACAACCTGACAAACATTGGGAGAAGAGGCCTCGTGAAGAAGTCCACGCCACCGGACCACCCGCCTCTCGCGCCCGAGGAGGACCTCACGGAGGCGAACGTACACTGAACGACATCCTCGACGCCTAGTGCCCGTACCACAAAGACATGCGCCACACCCTCAGGAACTGCAGAGACTTTAAGCACTCCGTGGGGAATGGCCGACCCTTCCAACCTCTGCCACCTCCCCCACCACGAGGAGGACCTAGAGAACCTCGACAACCTCAACAGCAGGAGGGGGAGGAGGCGGAGTGTTCCCGCGCGTCGATGGAGAAGTCAACGTCATCTTCGGTGGACATGGGTTGCAGGAAAGTAAGAGGCAACAGAAGCTCAACGACCATCAGATACTGGTGGCAGCCACCGGCCCTCCCGCCCCATATCAATGGTATGAGCACCCGATTACCTTCACTCGGGCAGATCAGTGGCTCAACTTCGATCACCCGGGCAAGTACCCGCTCCTCATCGACCCGGTGATCCGAGAGAGCAGGGTGAAGAAGGTGTTAGTGGACGGGGGAAGCAGCATCAACGTCACCTTCCCCCGGACGCTTCAAGGCTTAGGAGTTCCCCTCAAAGAGATCCACAAGTCAGACACTCCTTTCTTCGGCATCATGCCGACTGAAGGATAATATCCACTCGGACACATCTACATGTCGGTCACCTTCGGAACTCCGGAAAACTACAGAACCGAGTTCCTATGGTTCAAGGTGGCGAACTTCGACTGCGGATACAACGCCATCATCGGCAGGCCTGGACTAGCGAAGTTCATGGCCATTCCACATTATATGTACATGATATTGAAGATGCCAGTACCACAAGGAATCATAACTGTACACGCTGACTTCCAAGGCGCCACAGAGTGTTTCCGAGTGGCCATTCAGGCGGCCCTCACCACCAAGCCATCGGCAACTTCTTCTGCGCAGGCGAACTCAAAACCTGAGCAAGACCTCGCGGTACCCACGAATGAAGCTCAAGCCGTGACCTCTATGCGGCCGACTGAAGAAACCAAGAGAATCAACCTCGGGTTCACCGATGAGTGCAAGACTGCCATCATCAGTTCCAGCCTGAATGACAAATAGGAAGGCGCGCTCATCCAGTTTCTGCAAGATAACCGAGACGTATTCGCATGGCAACCTGCGGATATGCCGGGAGTCCCGAGAGATCTGGTCGAGCACAAACTGAAGGTTTACCCCCAGGCGAGGCTGATCCGACAAAAATTACGTTGTTTCACGCCCGACAAGAGAGAAGCCATCCGTGCAGAGCTGGCTCGCTTGGTCACGGCAGGATTTATTAGAGAAGTGTTACATCCGAGTGGTTAGCAAATCCTGTTCTTGTACTCAAAAAGAATAAAGTGGATTAGCGCATGTGCGTCGACTACACGGATCTCAACAAACACTGTCCGAAGGATCCCTTCAGACTTCCCAGAATAGACCAGGTGGTAGACTCAACCGCCGGGTGTTCTGTGTTGTCTTTCTTAGATTGCTATTCCGGGTATCATCAGATCAGCTTGGCAAAAGAAGACGAGGAAAAAACATCATTCATCACCCCGTTCGGGGCTTTCTGCTATACCTCCATGCCGTTTGGCCTCAAAAACGCTGGAGCGACTTTCCAGAGAACCATTCAAACATGCTTAGCCGACCACTGGGGCAAGCGTGTGGAAGCTTATGTGGATGACATGGTGACCAATAAGGAAAACTCAGAAAATTTCATTGAAGATTTACAGCTGGTCTTCAACAGTTTGCGGCGATATCGATGGAAGCTTAATCCTGAAAAGTGTGTCTTTGGAGTACCAGCAGGAAAATTGCTCGGGTTTATTGTCAGCCACCGGGGGATTGAGGCTAATCCAGAAAAGATCGAGGCTATCATGAGAATGGAGGCACCACGATCACAGAAGAAAGTTCAAAGACTTACTGGATGCATGGCAGCCCTAAGCAGGTTCATATCAAGGTTGGGAGAAAAAGGCCTACCATTCTACAAGTTGCTCAAGAAGGTAGACAAGTTCCAGTGGACTTCAGAGGCTCAGGAAGCTCTAGATGCCCTGAAGAAATTCCTGACAACACCACCAGTGCTAAAGCCGCCTCGCCGAGCCACGCCGAATCAACCGGCCGAAGATCTGCTGTTATACATCTGTTGCTTGACTCACGTGGTGAGCACCGCGTTGGTAGTCGAGCGAGCAGAAAAAGGACATGCATACCTAGTACAACATCCCGTCTATTTCATCAGTGAAGTCCTAGGTCCCTCAAAGTAGAAATATCCTCAAGTTCAAAAACTATTGTATGCAGTACTTCTAACTGCACGCAAGCTCTGTCACTACTTTGACGATCACAAAGTCATAGTAGTCACTAGATTTCCAATAGGGGATATTCTCCACAACAAAGAAACCATCGGAAGAATAGCCAAGTGGGCCTGTGAGCTGGGAGCTCACGACATTGAGTTTCGACCTCGTACTGCAATCAAGACTCAAGCACTAGTTGACTTCGTATCAGAATGGACCGAGCAACAAGTGTCAGATAACCCGAAGACTGCAGAAGTATGGCAGATGTATTTTGATGGCTCATTAAAGCTGTAGGGGGCAGGCGCAGGAATCCTCTTCATTGCACCTGGAGGTGAACAACTCAAATATACTCTTCAGTTACTATTCTCATCATCCAATAATGCAGCAGAATATGAAGCTTTGATTCATGGGCTAAACATTGCCATATCACTGGGCATCAAGAGACTGATGGTATATGGAGATTCACTGGTGGTCATAAGTCAGATAAACAAAGAGTGAGATTGCTCGAATGACTCCATGGGAAAATACTGCACCGCCGTCCGAAAGCTAGAAGACAAATTCGAAGGGCTAGAATTTCATCATGTGGAGAGAGATCGCAACGCGGCAGCTGATGCGTTGTCAAAGCTAGGATCCAGTCGGACTCAGGTCCCGCCTGGAGTTTTCGTCCAAGAAGTACTACGCCCGAGCATTTCATTAGATTGGGCAGAAGAGTGCAATATTCTGAGCCAACCAGAGTCAGATTCTTATGACTGGAGGGAACCAATCAACAGATATATAAAGAATGAGGAGGAGCCGTGTCGGTGTTTTGGGTCCGACCGCACACCCGGGGTTGCCCCTCAAGGTGTTTTTAGGAGTAGGACGGTGTCGGCAACTGTAGCAAAATGGTTCGTGCCGATCGCACGAGGGACAATGGACAAGATTTACAGGTTCGGGCCGCTTAGAAGTGCGTAACACCCTACGTCCTGGTGAGTGTATGAGCGTGGTTACAAGAGAATTCTCTGGATAGATGGCGCAGAGAGTTTTTGTGGGTGGCTAAGTGGAACAGGGTCGATCGATCTGAAGGGGTGCCCCCTAGGCCTTATATACTCGGTCGTGGAGCAGTACATGTGATACGATAACAACAAGTAGCTAAAAGATAGTGAACCTCTTGAGTTTATCCCTACGTAACCTTCGCCGACTTATCCTCGCATGGCTCGGTTGCATGAGGGCTTCAGCGCGGGAAAGTCGGGTCTCTGTTGTGATCCATTCGTTCGACGTTGTGGGCCGCCTGTGTTTGCACTAATCAGTCTCACGTCTTCTTTGTTGGCTGTCTTTCCCTAGGCCCACGAAAGAATGACCTTACGAATTATTGGGCCCTTGGGCCTTTCGTGAGGCCTTTTACTTCTTTAGTGGACCCAGGGGATATCTATCCCCCACAAGCCCCCGATCTTTGGGTTGATTTAGAGGTAATCAACTCAAAGATCCAAGGTCCAAAAAATGATTCCCTGCTGTCTTCTCTGGTTTTGATCACTCGTCCGACCAAAGTTTGGCTTTGTGCTCGTGCCTTAGAGGTCGGCATTTTAGAAGTAATGCCGAGCGATTGAGCACGTGGTCGGCGTTTTAGAGGCAGCGCCGAGTGATTGAAGGTCGGCGTCGGCATTTTAGAAGTAATGCCGAGCGATTGAGCACGTGGTCGGCGTTTTAGAGGCAGCGCCGAGTGATTGAATGTCGGCGTCGGCATTTTAGAAGTAATGCCGAGCGATTGAGCACGTGGTCGGCGTTTTAGAGGCAGCGCCGAGTGATTGAAGGTCGGCGTCGGCATTTTAGAAGTAATGCCGAGCGATTGAGCACGTGGTCGGCGTTTTAGAGGCAGCGCCGAGTGATAGCCAGCTTCTCAAGTTACTTTAAGGAAAATGACCGAGTGATGAGGTGGCACATTGGCTTTCTTGGAAATAACTGTTGGATATCCACGTGGCATGCTGGGATTTCGGAGATGACCGCCGGGTGATGACTGGGCACTTTTGAAAAGGTATCTGGCTCAAGAATATCCCTTAAGAGTCGCGCTTTTAGCCGTCTTTGCTTTCCGTGCCCTAGTTCTTGCATTTCCGCATCTGAGTCTTTTCTGCCACTCGCCTCCTGCTCTGTTTCGCCAGCGAGAAGCAAGATGGCGCCCAAGAGGAAGACTGCGAACTCGTCTGCCGCAGTGATCCCCGCCATCGACCCCAACAGTCAGTTACCCTTCGCAGGTAACCATATGTCTGTGATTTCTGAAGTTGAGCTTCTCCGCCTTGTCTCCATCGGGGTTCTCCCTCCACGGGAACTCTGTTCTTGGCGTTCTTGCCACGGGACTACTGTCCCAACCGAAGATACCCACGAGTCAGTGGTTTACACTCCTTTCCTTCTTCGCGGCCTCGGCCTTCCCATATCTCCTTTTTTCCGTGGCATCCTTGATTTTTATCACATCAACCTGACTCACTTGAACCCTAACTCCATTCTCCAAATCTCTATTTTCGTTCACCTTTGCGAAGCTTATCTTGGCGTGCTGCCGCATTTTGGCTTATGGAAGTATCTGTATCACTGCCGTCCTGGGATGGCCGGGGGGCAACATCAATTGGTCGGTGGTGCCAGTTTAGAGATGCGCCGGGGGCGGAAGACCGAGTATCTCGAGATACCCCTCAAAGACAGCATTAAAGGTTGGCGTCTGGAGTGGTTTATAATGGATAATTATGGAAATTCTCTCCCTTCCCGCTCAGGAAGACAGCCGGACGTTCGTACTCCGAGTTGGACTGAGTCTCCCACGGACCAAGAAGTGGCCGAGGCAGGCGTGTTGCTTACTAAAGTTGGATTACTGAAAGAAAGAGGTCTGACTGCCGAAGCTGTGGTCACAGATTTTGTTTTCAAAAACATTCAGCCGCTGAAGGACAGGGCCTATCCGGCATATCTTTACCGAGGGCTGGCCGATTCAACCCGAGTTACTAATAGGAGAATTCCTTCTGTTGATTTGGTGAGCCGACTCGAAATGATTCACAGGGGTAAAGTTTCGAACGTTGGAGCTCCAGTGGCATACTCGGTTTGGAACCTGCCTTCTCCCAAAGATTTCACTCTTTTTGTGTCCAATCCGCCCGTGACAGATAGCAATTTGGGTCTTAGAGTGCGACCTTCTGCTGAAGAGGCCCGTTCCTTAGTTGCTTCGCTCGGGGAAATACCTGATGATGAACGGCAGATTTATTTTGAAGTGCCCCTGAACCCTAGCGATGCAGACATAAATGACATGCTCGATCTGCTAGCTGAGGATTCATCTGATACTGCTCCTGATGGTACATTGGCAGTGGTGCCCCTTCCAGAGGTTGATGCGACCTTGGATGTCTCGAAACCTGTCAATACTCGCCCGAGGCGTCCTAGCCGAACCAGTCAGCCCGAGCCTTCTGCTGATGAGCAGAAGAAGAAAAGAAGACGCCTCCGGCGAGTGTCCAGCTTTGACGAGGATGCCAGCACCTTAGCTCCTGCTGCCGAAGAAATGACTGCAAATGGCCTTGCTGACATTGATCCCAATGGGTGTGCTCCGCCTGCTGCTGACCCCAATGAGGATGCTGTTTGTGCTGTTGCTGTGGAAGATGAGGAGGAAGAGAATGAAACTCCATTAACTCGGAAAAACAGTCGGCAGTTCGTCGCTAGCGGTGGTAGTAGTGGGGTTCCTTCTCTTGCCTTGTCTGCTCTTATTGGTCTGCAAGAACTGTCCATGGCCAATTTTGATCAAGCTCTAGAGGATATGGTCCCTGAGAACTTGTTGTTGGAACCTGCAGACGTTGATGCAACAGAAACTTGTGCAGCCGTGCTAGATGCTGGGTTGAGGTCGTCCCGTGCCTCGTCGACCTTAGAGCACGATCTCGAGGGTCGGGATGATGATTTGGATCGTCCTGATCCTATGGAAGTAGCTGAAGGCCCGTCAACCTTAGAGGTGGTCACGGCAGAGAGCTTGGATCCCTTGAATAGCGCTGACATGTGCCCAGCCCCCGAGGGTGTCGCCGGGGAGGACTCAGCTCAGGTGAGGAGTGTAGGCCACTACCCAGCCCCCGAGGGTGTTGCCGGGGGTGACCCGGCTCAAGTGGGCAGTGCCAACCTTGACCCAGCCCCCGAGGGTGTCCGAGCGGGGTCTCCCTCCTGCACTTCCATGGATGTTCATGTGGGTTCACCTCCACACTCTGGCGGCATGATGGTGGCTCAAACTCCGGATCAGGGGGTCGCTTTGGAGGGCAGCATCCCCACTGGTCTGGCGTTAAGCTCTGCTGAATGTACTGAGCTCGTTCCTGCTGGTCTGCTGCAAGCTGCTTCGAGTGGTGGCCTGGCACCTGGTCATCAGCTGATTTCTCCTGACTTGGGGATCCCTTCGTTTTTCTCCAACCTCCAGGTGCTGTGCTGTGCTTTAGTTTGATCTTTATGTTGCATGAATTGTTGCCATTATGCTCATCCGCTCTTCTTATCAGGCTTTGGTGGATGGAATGGTCGGCCAGCTGAAGTCGCAGGGTGCTTCCATCCCGGAGGTGGCTTCATCTCTTGAGCGTTGGAATCCGGTGTTGCTTCGGGGTCGTGTATCTGAGTTGGAGGCCACCAATGCTGGTTAGTGTCCTTTCTTCTTCTTCTTTGTTCTTGCCCGTGGGTTGTTTTACCTTCTGACCTCATTTTGTTTGAATACCTCTTGATAGGGATGACTCGGCAGATCACAGTTCTTGAAGAAAAACACTCTCAAGATCAAGCTGAAATGGCTCGACGATGCGCTGACTTCGAGGAGAAGTATTCTCAAAGTCAGATCGAGTTGAGTCAGGTCTCTGCGGCTTTGGATGATGCCAACGCTCTGAGTTCTTCTCTTCATGCTCAGCTTGACTCTGAGAAGGTAACTTACGAACCTGTGCTTCGCCTTATCGTGCTCTTGGATTCTGAATGAGTTGATTTTTGCTTGTAGGAAGAAAAACACATCCTTGCTGCTTCTCGCGACAACTTGGACAGATTGTACCGAGATTCCAGCAACTCGCTGACCATCTTGGAGAGGAGCCACCGTTTTACGATGGAGGAGCTTGACAATCAGCACCGTCAACTGCAAGAATCCTTGGACGAAGTGGCCCGCCTTACACAGTTGCTATCGGCAAAGGACGCCACCATCAAGGGACTCCGAGCTTCTAAGAAATCCATTGCTCAGGAGTTAGAAACTGCTCAGCAGGCTGTTAAAGTTGCTGAAGAAGCTGCTGTCACTTTCAAAGCTCAGCGCGATAAGGCCCTGGACAAGGCCATTCGGGCGGGACGGATCTTGATGAGAAGACCCGGTGTGGTTGTCCCTGAAGATATAAGAGCCGACGTGAATGCTGCCCCTGATTCCTCGAATCGCCCTTCTTCGTCAGTCGTTCCTGAGAAAGACATTGGAAAATAAAGAAACAGTTCGCGTGCTCTGGGCGCGCAGTTAGCATGATCAAGTACTCGTTAGAGGTTATCGGCTTATCATTCGAATGACGTTATTACTCCCTTATTGTATCAGAATTTATTAGTTTGCAAGTTTGTGGTTACGCTGCACGATGATTTATGAAGTTTGTTTGTGGGATATGGAGATCATCCCTTGAACTGCATAAGCGCGAGTATGCTATACTGGTTTAAGCCGTCAATTACTTTTAGCCGGTAACTTCCGTTAGTAGGGCATAGTGGTCACCCCCGGTAGAGTAAGCGTGAGCATGTTGCACCGCCTTAAGTCGTTGCCAACTTAAGTCGATTGCTCCGTTTGTAGGGCATAGTGGTCACCCCGAGTAAAGTAAGCGTGAGCATGTTGCACCGCCTTAAGTCGCTGCCGACTTAAGTCGATTGCTCCGTTTGTAGGGCATAGTGGTCACCCCGAGTTAAGTAAGCGTGAGCATGTTGCACCGCCTTAAGTCGTTGCCGACTTAAGTCGATTGCTCCGTTTGTAGGGCATAGTGGTCACCCCGAGTTAAGTAAGCGTGAGCATGTTGCACCGCCTTAAGTCGTTGCCGACTTAAGTCGATTGCTCCGTTTGTAGGGCATAGTGGTCACCCCGAGTTAAGTAAGAGTGAGCATGTTGCACCGCCTTAAATCGTTGCCGACTTAAGTCGATTGCTCCGTTTGTAGGGCATAGTGGTCATCCCGAGTTAAGTAAGCGTGAGCATGTTGCACCGCCTTAAGTCGTTGCCGACTTAAGTCGATTGCTCCGTTTGTAGGGCATAGTGGTCACCCCGAGTTAAGTCAATCATAAATGAGCCAGGTATCTTTGAAATCTTTCTTTATTGATGACGTGTTTCCTTTATACAGAATACATGGTCACCCTGGCTGTTTTGAGATACAGCTAGGGGTAAAACTTTCGGAGGTGCTCTATGTTCCAGGAGTTCCCGACTTCTGTGCCATCCATTTGGGTGAGGCGATATGATCCGGGACGAGTGACTTCTGCTACTATGAAAGGTCCTTCCCATAAGGGTGATAACTTGTGCCGTCCCTCCCCCGTTAGAATTCGGCGGAGGACGAGGTCTCCCATCGAAAAGAAACGTTGCCGCACAGCTTTGTCGTGGTAGCGCCTTAGAGTCTGCTGGTATCGCGCTGATTGAATCACTGTGTTCAGTCGTTCTTCCTCAAGTACGTCAATATCCTCCAGCCTAGTGGCTTCGGCTTCTGCTATGCTTTCGAAGATCAATCTTGGCGCCCCAAACTTGAGATCAGCAGGTAGCACTGCTTCCGACCCATAGACCATGAAGAAAGGAGTGTTTCCATGCAGGGCCCGGCTAGGTTGGGTTCTCAAGCTCCAAACAACATAAGGCAATTCTCTTATCCATTTTCCTGCGAATTTTTCATTTTTATCAAAGACCCTTTTTCTAAGTGCCTCCAATATCATTCCGTTGGCTCGCTCAACCTGCCCGTTGGCTCTTGGATGGGCTACAGATGCATACTTGATCTGAATGCTTTTTTGCTCGCAGAAGTCAAAGAATTCTGAACTGGTGAAGTTGGATCCCAAGTCAGTGATGATACTGTTTGGTATCCCAAATCTGAATATTATGCTTTGTATGAATTCCACGGCTTTAGCAGAGGTTAAAGAGGCAATGGGCTGGAACTCTATCCATTTAGTGAATTTGTCAATTGCCACTAATACATGGGTGTATCCTCCTTGAGCTTTCTTGAAAGGTCCAATCATATCCAATCCCCAGCATGCGAAAGGCCAAGTTACTGGTATGGTTTGTAGCTGCTGTGCTGGCATGTGCTGTTGCTTTGACAGGTATTGGCAAGCTTCGCATCTCCGAACTAACTCGGCTGCATCATTCTTCGCCGTCGGCCAATAGAATCCTGACCTGAAAACCTTTCCGACTAATGTTCTGGATGCTGCATGTACTCCACACTGCCCTGCATGGACTTCCTCCAGAAGTTGCTTCCCGGTGGACGGGAGAACGCACTTCATGAGGACGCCTGACGCGCCCCTCCTGTATAATACCTCCCCAACGAGTGTATAGTGAGCTGATTGTCTGGCAATGCGCTCTGCCGAGTTCTTGTCATCTGGCTCTTCTTCATTCTTTATATACTTGACAATCGGTTGCCTCCAGTCATCAGAGTCTGACTCGGGTTGATCTATGATAATGCACTCTTCTATTTGATCCGTCGAGATGCTCGGCTGGAGAATTTCTTGCACGAAGACCCCGGGCGGGACTTGATTCCGACCGGATCCAAGCTTGGACAGTACATCAGCCGCCGTGTTCCGATCTCTTTCTATATGATGAAACTCCAGACCTTCGAATTTATCTTCTAGCTTTCGGACGGCGGCGCAGTATCTTCCCATTGAATCACTTGAACAATCCCATTCCTTGTTTATCTGACTGATGACTACCAGAGAATCTCCGTACACCATCAGTCTCTTGACACCCAGTGATATAGCGATGTTTAATCCGTGTATCAAGGCTTCATACTCGGCTGCGTTGTTAGAGGCCGGGAATAGCAATTGGAGAGCGTACTTGAGGTGTTCGCCTCCAGGTGCAGTGAAGAGAATTCCTGCTCCTGCTCCCTGCAGCTTCAGCGAGCCATCAAAATACATTCGCCATACTTCTGCGGTTTCTGGATTATCCGGCACTTGCTGTTCTGTCCACTCTGATACGAAGTCGACCAGTGCTTGAGTTTTGATGGCAGTGCGAGGTCGGAACTCGATATCATGGGACCCCAACTCGCAAGCCCACTTGGCTATTCGGCCAATGGCTTCCATGTTGTGAAGAATGTCCCCTATTGGAAAACCAGTAACTACTGTGACTTTGTGATCGTCAAAGTAGTGGCGCAGCTTGCGGGCAGTTAGAAGTACTGCATATAATAGCTTCTGAACTTGAGGATACTTTTTCTCTGATGGGCCTAGAACCTCACTGATGAAGTAGACAGGATGTTGTACCGGGTAGGCATGCCCTTCTTCCGCTCGCTCGACTACCAACGCAGTGCTCACCACGTGAGTCGTGCAAGAGATATATAATAGCAGATCTTCAGCCGGCTGAGTCGGCGTAGCTCGCCGGGGCGGTTTCAATACTGGCGGTGTTGTCAGGAATTTCTTCAGTGCATCTAGAGCTTCTTGTGCCTCTGAAGTCCATTGAAACTTATCCACCTTCTTCAGCAGTTTATAGAATGGCAGACCTTTTTCTCCCAGCCTGGATATGAATCTGCTCAGGGCTGCCATACATCCAGTGAGTCGCTGAACCTTCTTTTGCGATCGAGGAGCTTCCATCTTCATGATAGCTTCAATCTTATCTGGATTAGCTTCAATTCCCCGGTGGCTGACAATAAATCCGAGTAACTTTCCTGCTGGTACCCCGAAGACGCATTTCTCAGGATTGAGCTTCCATCTATATCTTCTCAGGCTGTTGAAAACCAGCTGTAAATCTTCAATGAAATTTTCCGGATTCTCCGTTTTAATCACCACGTCGTCTACGTAAGCCTCCACACGCTTGCCCCAGTGATCGGCTAAGCATGTTTGAATAGCTCTCTGATAAGTCGCTCCAGCGTTTTTGAGGCCGAACGGCATGGAGGTATAACAGAAAGCACCAAACTGGGTGATGAACGCCGTTTTTTCCTCGTCTTCTTTTGCCAAACTAATCTGATGATACCCGGAATAGCAATCTAAGAAAGACAGCATCGAACATCCAGCGGTGGAATCCACCACCTGATCTATCCTTGGGAGCCCGAAGGGATCCTTCGGACAGTGTTTGTTGAGATCAGTATAGTCGACGCACATGCGCCAATCCACTTTATTCTTTTTGAGTACAAGAACAGGGTTGGCTAACCACTCGGGGTGTAATACTTCTCTAATAAATCCGGCCGCGACCAAGCGAGCTAACTCGGCACGAATGGCCTCTCTCTTGTCGGGCGTAAAACGACGCAGCTTTTGCCGGATCGGCCTCGCCTGAGGATAGACTTTCAATTTGTGCTCGGCCAATTCCCTCGGGACTCCCGGCATATCCGCAGGTTGCCATGCGAATACGTCTCGGTTATCTTGCAGGAACTGGACGAGCGCGCTTTCCTATTTGTCGCTCAAACTGGAGCTGATGATGGCCGTCTTGCGCTCATCAGCGAACCCCAGGTTGATCCGCTTGGTGTCCTCAGTCGGCCGCATAGAGGTCGCGGCCTGAGCTTCGTTTGCCGGCACGGCGAGGTCTTCTTCAGGCTTAGAGTTCGCCGGTGTAGAAGGAATCGTTGACGGTTTGGTGGTGAGGGCTGCTTGGATGGCCACTCGGAAACATTCTGCGGCGCCTTGGAAGTCGGCGCGCACAGTTATGATTCCTTGTGGTCCTGGCATCTTCAGTATCATGTACGTATAGTGTGGGATGGCCATGAACTTGGCCAGCCCTGGCCTCCCGATGATGGCGTTGTACCCGCAGTCGAAGTTCGCCACCTCGAACCTCAGGAACTCGGTTCTGTAGTTATCCGGAGTCCCGAAGGTGACCGGCATGTAGATGTGGCCCAGCGGGTATTCCCCTTCCGTCGGCACGATGCCGAAGAAAGGAGTGTCTGACTCGTGGAGCTCTTTGAGGTGAACTCCCAAGCCTTGGAGCGTACGGGGGAAGGTGACGTTGATGCTGCTCCCCCCGTCCACTAGCACCTTCTTCACCCGGCTCTCTCGGATCACCGGATCGACGAGGAGCGGGTATTTGCCCGGGTGGTCGAAGTTGAGCCATTGATCCTCCCGAGTGAACGTGATTGGGTGCTCCGACCACCGGTACGGGGCGGGAGGGCCGGTGGTCGCCACCAGTATCTGGCGATCGTTGAGCTTTTGTTGTCTCTTGTTCTCCTGCGACCCATGTCCACCGAAGATGACGTTGACCTCCCTGTCAACGCGCGGGAATGCTCCTCCTCCCCCCTCTTCCGGCTGATGGGGCTGTCGTGGTTCATCTGGTCCTCCCCTTGGCGGAGGAGGTGGTAGAGGTTGGAAGGGTCGGCCATGCTCGACGGAGTGCTTGAAATCCCGGCAGTTGCGGAGAGTGTGGCGCATATCCTTGTGGTACGGGCACTGGGCGTCGAGGATGTCGTCCAGCGTGCGTTCGCCTCCACGAGGTCCTCCTCGGGCGCGAGAGGCGGGTGGTCCGGCGGCGTGTACCTCTTCGCGAGGCCTCTTCTCCCAGCGCTTGTCGGGCGGCTGGTTCGCGTCGCGTCGTGGTGCCGCCGGTGCGGGCTTTGCTCCTCCAATGAGGTCCTGGGCCCGCTCGTCAGCGGTGATGTAGAGGTCGGCTTCCCGGAACAGCTCCTCGGAGGTAGTCGGCGCCTTTTGCAGTATGGCTCGGACGAAAGCCGAGTCGTTAGATCCTCTGTAGAAGTCCTCGATCACGGCCGCCTCCGTGACCTCGGGGATGCGGTTTCTCATGGTCTGGAACCTTTTAAGGTATGACCGGAGAGTCTCATCCCCCCGGCGCTTGATGGATTTGAGGTCCCATGGTTGCGCTGGCTTGTCGGAGAGAGACTGGAAGTTGGCGGTGAAACGTCGACTGAAGTCTCCCCAGTCGTCGATGCAGTGTCGGGGTAGATGTCGTAGCCACTGCAGCGCGTCTTGCCCGAGGACGATGGGCAGATACGCAGTCATGACGTCCTCGGATGCCCCGGCAGCCCGAGCAGCGGTGGTGTAGACGGCCAACCAGCCCCCTGGATCCTGCTTAGGTTCATATTTGTCGACATTGGATACCTTGAAGTTGGGAGGCCATTGGATGGCCCTAAGGCGCGGAGTAAGGGCAGATACTCCGCACGTGTCCTCCTGTCGTCGAGGATGTCGTCTGTCCCGGGGAGGGGAGTGGCGGTGGTGGTTCCTCGACCGTCCCCGGGTGGTTCCACCAGTTGAAGCTGTTGCCGACTCAGTTCGGGTGGCCTGGCTTTGAGTCGGGAAGCCATGATCTCGGTCATACTCCTCCCGACGGCGAATTTCGTTCTCGTGCCGCCGTTCGCGCGAAGCATTGATAGAGCTCCGCGCGTCTCAGCGACTGTTGATGGCGTGTCGCAGATCGTTCGGCGGGTGAGCGAGCGGTAGAAGATGGTTGGCTGCCTGAGTGAACAGGCGCCGGTATCCCTCGGCGTTGGGGGTCCGAGGAAGTCCGTCAGCTATCCGGGCTAGAACGCCTCCGACCTCGCTCGGCGTGTTCATAGCTCGGGCGAAGTCAGGGTTCAAGTTGCGCCCGAAGAGCGGATTCTCGCGTCGTTGCCTTGCATCTTGCTCGGCTTGCTCCTGAGTCCGACGGTGATCACGTCGTCGGGAGTTCCTTCGTTCCCTGAAGACGCGTTCTTCCGGAGTTTCTCCTATCTCTGAGACCTCGTCTCGCGAGACAGGCTGCTTCGGATCCCGTTCTCCAGCTGCGTGATGTCGTCGAACGTTTCTGCGTCGGTTCCTTCGTCGGCGGGATTCTCGCTGAGGCGGTTCTTCTCCGGGCGCGGTCGGTTCATCGTCGGAGACGGCGGGCGACTCTGCCCTCCCGATGAAGAGGACGTCGGGGTAGAACGGTATTGCTGCCGCGGCGACTTTCTTTCCGTTCTCCTTTGAGGTCGGAGGAACGGGAAGAATGACTGGCCTCTCCCTGATCTCCTTCCTTCTCATGACCTGTGTCCATTCTTTCGTCGGGGAAGTAGACAGCGGAGTCTTCTGGGTCAGCGAGCTTCTAGCTCCAGCCTCCCCGGAGACGATCTTGTTCCGAAGAGCCGGAGGTAGCGTTTTTCCAGCATTTTCGGAGTTTGTTGGAGGAGACTTCTGTTCCGGCAGATCCGCGAGGCGGTGTAGGATTCCTTCTTCGTCCGCCACGGATGAGATTGTCCCGAAGCAGAATATGGATCCGGGACGCATGGTGATCTTGCTGTGGAAGGTGACGGCCATTGAGCTAGCTTGGATCGTCGACACACCCCCTACCTGGCGCGCCAGCTGTCGGTGTTTTGGGTCCGACCGCACACCCGGGGTTGCCCCTCAAGGTGTTTTTAGGAGTAGGACGGTGTCGACAACTGTAGCAAAATGGTTCGTGCCGATCGCACGAGGGACAATGGACAAGATTTACAGGTTCGGGCCGCTTAGAAGTGCGTAACACCCTACGTCCTGGTGAGTGTATGAGCGTGGTTACAAGAGAATTCTCTGGATAGATGGCGCAGAGAGTTTTTGTGGGTGGCTAAGTGGAACAGGGTCGATCGATCTGAAGGGGTGCCCCCTAGGCCTTATATACTCGGCCGTGGAGCAGTACATGTGATACGATAACAACAAGTAGCTAAAAGATAGTGAACCTCTTGAGTTTATCCCTACGTAACCTTCGCCGACTTATCCTCGCATGGCTCGGTTGCATGAGGGCTTCAGCGCGGGAAAGTCGGGTCTCTGTTGTGATCCATTCGTTCGACGTTGTGGGCCGCCTGTGTTTGCACTAATCAGTCTCACGTCTTCTTTGTTGGCTGTCTTTCCCTAGGCCCACGAAAGAATGACCTTACTAATTATTGGGCCCTTGGGCCTTTCGTGAGGCCTTTTACTTCTTTAGTGGACCCAGGGGATATCTATCCCCCACAAGCCGGATGACAGAAATGCAGCAGAGCGCATTGCAAGGCAGTCAGCTCACTATACTCTCATTGGGGAAACACTATACAGAAGGGGCGCAACAGGAGTCCTCATGAAATGCATTCTTTCGGCTACTGGGAAGCAACTGCTAGATGAGGTCCACGCTGGGCAATGCGGGATACACGCAGCATCCAGGACTCTGGATGGGAAGGTCTTCAGGTCTGGTTTCTACTGGCCAACGGCAAAGAGTGACGCAGCCGAGTTAGTCCAGAGATGTGAGGCTTGTTAATACTTATCAAAACAGCAACATCTACCAGCACAACAACTGCAAACCATACCTATAACATGGCCATTCGCGTGCTGGGGACTCGATATGATTGGACCCTTCAAGAAAGCTCAAGGAGGATACACTCATGTACTGGTTGCTATTGACAAATTCACTAAGTGGATAGATTACAAGCCCATTGCTTCTCTAACTTCAGCTAAGGCAGTGGAATTCATACAAGACATAATATTCAGGTTTAGAATACCGAATAGCATCATAACTGACCTGGGATCCAATTTCACTAGTTCAGAGTTCTTTGATTTCTGCGAACAAAAAGCATCCAGATCAAATATGCATCAGTGGCACACCCAAGAGCCAACGGGCAGGTAGAAAGAGCCAACGGAATGATATTGGAAGCACTCAGAAAGAAAGTCTTCGACAAGAATGAAAAGTTCGCAGGAAAGTGGATCAGAGAGTTGCCGTATGTGGTCTGGAGCCTAAGAACTCAACCTAGCCGAGCTTTGCATGGAAACACTCCCTTCTTTATGATATATGGTTCGGAGGCAGTGCTACCTGCTGATCTCAAGTTTGGGGCACCAAGATTGATCTTCGAAAACATAGCTGAAGCTGAGGCCACTAGACTGGAGGATGTTGATATACTAGAAGAAGAACGATTAAATACAGTGATTCAGTCAGCCAGGTACCATCAAACTCTGAGGCGCTATCATGATAAGGCCATACGCCATCGATCCTTCGCAGTGGGAGATCTTGTCCTCCGCCGAATTCTAACGGGGGAGAGACGGCACAAATTGTCGCCACTATGGGAAGGACCATTCATAGTAGCAGAAGTCACTCGGCCTGGATCATATCGTCTTACTCAAATGGACGGCACGGAAATAGGGAACTCATGGAATATAGAGCATCTCAGGAAGTTTTACCCCTAGCTAGATTTCAAAAGCTATTGGGACGGCATTGTACTCTGTAATTGGAAAATACACCATCAATAAAAAGACTTCATTCTCAAAGGCACTCGAACTGTTTATTGACGATCTGCATGCTTACTCGACTCAGGGTGACCACTATACCCTACTAACGGAGCAATCGACTTAAGTCGGCAATGACTTAAGGCGGTGTGACATGTTCACGCTTACTTAACCCAGGGTGACCACTATACCCTACGAACGGAGCAATCAGCTTAAGTCGGCGATGACTTAAGGTGGTGTGACATGCTCACGCCTACTTAACTCAGGGTGACCACTATACCCTACTAACGGAGCAATCGACTAAAGTCGGCGATGACTTAAGGCGGTGTGACATGCTCACGCTTACTTGACCCAGGGTGACCACTAGACCCTACTAACAGAACAGTCGGTTTAAGTCGGTAGTGACTTAAATCGGCACGACATGCGCACGTCTACTCGATCTAGCATAAGCACGCTTGCAATTACTCATCTTAGGGCGATCTCTATGCCTCGCGAAATAGAAAGAAGTTTCAAAACCATCACACTGCACTTACTTCTGCGATCGTAACAATTGTTGAATTCAAACAACAGAAAAATAATAATAGCATTCAGTACCGAGAACACTTTCTAACAGAATTGACCACATACACAATGCATTCAGTGTTTCTACTTGGTAATGTTTTTCTCAGGAGCAACTGATGAAGAAGGGCGACTTGAAGAGTCAGGAGCAATGTTGACATCAGCAATTATGTCGTCAGGAACAATCACACCGGGCTTCTCATCAAGATCCGCCCCGCACGAATGGCTTTGTCCATAGCCTTGTCGCGCTAAGCCTTCAAAGTAGTGGAAGTGTCTTCAACAACCTTGACACCCAGATCCTTGATGACAGAATCTTTGCTCGACACCAATTGCCTAAGGCGAAGGATTTCATCCTGGGACTCTTACAGCTTGTGGCGGTGATTATCCAAATCCGCCATGGTAAAACGATGGCTCCTTTCCAAGATAGTCAAAGAATTGTTGGCGTCACGATACAACTTATCAAGGTTATCGCGAGAGGCTGCAAGGTCATGTTTTTCTTCCTATAGACAAGAATCAGCTCTCAAACACCAAGCAGGAAGTAAAAATGCAGCAGAGAAAGTCAAGTAAACTTACTTCATTAGCCACCCTTTCAGAGTCAAGCTGAGCACTAAGAGAGGAATTCAATGAGTTGGCATCATCTAAAGAAGCAGAAACCCGGGCCAGGTCCATCTGACCTTGAGAATACTTCTCCTCGAGCTCAGAGTACCGCCGGGCCATATCTAGCAAAAAGCAGTCGAAGAATGATATTCAGTTAAAAAAGCAGATTAATCAAGTAGCCAAGGAGGAAACAAAGGCACTAACCAGCATTTGTCATCTCCAAATCAGATACCCGCCGCTGAAGCAGCATCGGATTCCAATGCGTCAGAGATAGAGCTCTTTCTAGGACAGAGGCACCCTGTGATCTCAGCTGACCAGCCATCTCGTCAACCAAAGCCTGATATTGAAAACGAATGAGTGCAAAGACAGTATTTCGCCTGGAGTATAGCCAGATCGGGAAAAGCCAAATTACCTGAAGATTGGAGAAGAATGAAGGAAGCCCCAAATCATGAGAAGCTAGTTGGTGACTCGACGAAGGAATATCAACCGAGGCAATCTGAAGAGCATCCTTGGGGATCAACTCAACATCACCAGCAGGAACCAAAACTCTAGCGTCAGGTGCGCCGGTCTCTAAGGCGACTTCCTGATTTGAAGCATGTGCTGCTACCATACAATCAGAATGTGGAGGAGAAGACCCGACGTGGACATCCATGGAGGTATGAGAAGGGGAGCCCGCTCGGACACCCTCGGGGGCTGGGTCGCAGCTAGCATTGCCCATCGGAGCCGGATCACCACCGGCAGCACCCTCGGGGGCTGGGTTGTAGCTCGCGCTGCCCACCCGAGCCGGATCATTACCGGCAACACCCTCGGGGGCTGGGTAACCGCTGGCGCCATCCATGGGGACCGGGTTCTCTACAGCAGCCACCTCTAAGGCTAAAGGATTCTCAGCCACCTCCATGGGAATGGAGCAACCTAGACCAGCTTCTTGACTTTGAAGACCGCACTCCAAGGTCGACGAGGCACGAGACGCTGCTCGGGATAACTCTAACCCCACATCTGGAATGTCAGTGCAAACGTCCATCATACCACCATCTGTTGGCTCGGATAGCAGATCTTCAGGAACCATATCCTCGAGAGCCTGATCAAAATTTGCTATGGACAACTCTTGCAGACCAATGAGAGTAGACAAAGCTGGAGAAGGAACATCACTACTCTCACCACTGACTAGGTAGCGCCGACTATTTTTCCGAATTAAGGGGATTTCCTCCTCTTCTTCCTCATCCTCATCAACAATACGAACAACACACCCATTGGGATCAGCTCTGGCTGGATTACACCCATTGAGATCAGCATCATCAAGGTCACACCCATTGGGATCAGCTCGAGCAGGATCACATCCAGTGGGTTCAGCATCATCGAGGTCACACCCATTGGGGTCAGCGTCAGCAGGGTCACACCCAATGGGGTCAGCGTCAGCAGGGTCACACCCATTGGGATCAGCTCCAGTAAAAAGTTCCACTGGTACTTCTTCAGCAGCAGGAACAGAAGGGCCGGCATCCTGATTCAAACATGACACTCGCCGAAGCCTCCTCTTTTTCTTCTTATTCCCCTCGGCAGGAGCAGTTGGATGACTGGCCGGGTGAAGGCGCTTTGGGCGAGCACCATCAGATTTTTGAGCATTCAAGGTTTTTTCGGGCTCTGGGATAGTTGCAACAGCTATGGTTTCAGCAGGGACGGAGTCAAAAGAATCCTCAGCCAACATGTCCAGCATAGCACTTATCTCTGCATCGCTTGGGTTTATAGGCATCTAAAAGTGAACTTGCCTCTCATCATTGCGGAGATCACCAAGTGAAGCAACCAGAGCCTCAACTTCTTCGGGAGAGGGTCGCACTCTAAGACCCAAACCACTATCACTAGCAGGAGAATTGGACACAAAATTGAAAAAAGTCTTGGAAGGTGGCAGATTCCAGGTAGAATATGCAACAGGAGCACCAATATTCGATACTTTGCCTCTAAGAATCATCTCCAGTCGGCTTACCAAATCCACAGCAGGAATCCTCTTGTTGGTAACCCGGGTTGAATCAGTGACACCACTATAAAAAATAAGCCGGGTACGCTCTGTCCTTCAGTGGCTGAATGTTCTTAAATACAAAGTCTGCAACTATAGCTTCAGCAGTCAGACCTCTCTCCTTCAACAAACCAATTTCGGCAAGCAGAACCTTGGCCTCTGTTATCTCCAAGTCTGTAGGGGATTCAGTCCAACTTGGAGCGCAAACATCTGGCTGTCTCCCTGACCGAGGGGGAGGGACTTGCCATGATTCTCTATAATAAACCACTCCAAGCGCCATCCTTTGATGCTGTCCTTGAGTGGGATGTCGAGGTACTCTATCTTCCTCCCACGGCGCATCTCCAAACTTGCACCACCCACGAGCTGGTGCTGCCCCCCTGTCACACCCGGGTTTTAGGGGTCCAAAGCCCGGGCGCGAACATAATCACCAGGTGTGTTGGGACCAAGTCTCACACATATGATGAATCATGGCACAGGATCGAATGTCACAACTTTACTATATAATAGGAGTTCTATACAAAATAAATAATTACATATAAGGAGACAACGGTCCAGCAACCCAAAGTTGACTGGGAGACGACGACCTAGATCTCTCATGAACTCATCGTAGCATCCTCCTTGCGCCTCATCCTGCGGTACCTGTTCTTGACCTGTGGGGGGGTGTGAGACAGCAAGAGTGAGCTCATATACGTTCATCGCTCAACAAGTTGTGGGGAATAATGTGCATGAACTCGCCAAAGGTGGGAGCTCACGTGAAGTGTAAGGCTTTCCAAAGAGGATGGTTAGAGCTGAGCATTGCTTTTAAAGTTGGTCAAAATTTTATTAGCAATTACTAAGTATAAGTAAATACCAACCCAATTAAATAGTAGAACAAAAGTAACAACATCACCTGCGATGCAATGCATATGACAAATTGAATTTAGTTCCATAAGTTAATCATCAGAGAGTCCTGAGCTGCTCATGACCGTGAGCTCGGCTAGTATACCAGTTTTACACTCTGCAGAGGTGGTACCCTTTACCCACAAGTCATGTTACCCATCTGCCAAGGGATCGCAACTTCCCATACACCTCTACCGAGGAGGCGAGGCAGGGTAACACTACGAGGCCTTTACAAAGTTCCACTAGCTTCAGAAAACCCGCTACAGTTTATAGGAAGCTCCAATGCAGGGTTCTTGCCTGACCGCCATCGCAGCAAAATCAACCAAGGACCTCCCTACACTGACCACTCCCCTACTGCCCTTGCCCCTTTCGGGTAAGGTAGTCCTCTACTAGCTTTCCTAATTAATCAGCCAAGGGCGTCCATAAACCCTTGTGGTGGCACGTGTTTCTCAAGTTAAGCTCTATGTTCCAATTAACATTAATGATCTTGACATGAACATAAATAGAATAACAAAATAACTGGAACATAGATATGATAAATAATTATCCAAAATCCATGTAAAGCAATAGCAAACTACCCAAGTGATTCAGGGGTAAACAAGGTAATGAGATAAACAATCTAGGGTAACCTATTGGGTCCCATCAAAATTAACCTATGCATGAATAAATGATATTAAAGAACATTATTGGGTAAAAAGTGGTCAAGGGCACAACTTGCCTTCCACGAGCTCCTGCTCAGCAGTCTCTACCAGCTGAACCTCAGAATCCTCTGTATCTTGCTCGTCTACTCGCATCAATACAATACGTACATAGTATAGCAAAAATTAACATTACACCAAGCATGTAAATAAAATACACAGTAATAATCTAGACATTAAAACAAGATCATAGGAACTGGAATTATTAATTTTGGAGTTACAGATTTTAATATATGAATTTCTGAAGGTTTTATGTATTTACTACAAGATTAAGTACTAGATAAATTTTAATGTGTTTTTCATGCCAAAACAGTGGCACAAATGGATAGACAATAATATTATGAAAACTTAGGAACTGGAATGGACCAATTTGGAGTTTATATGCATTTTCTACAAATTAAACAAGTTTCTGCAATTAATTTAATACCAAAATCTATTTTCTAATCTTATTTCCCTGGTTTTCCTAATCTGTGGACCGCGCCTCATTTTCTGGTAAGTTCAGGGGCCAACGTGTAAGTATTCTCAAGACTCTGAGCGCCCCTGGTGAGGACGGCGGGTTGAATCCGAAAAAACCCAGGGTCTCTTTTATAAAACATACCCGCGAAGGGGGTATCACTAGATCTCGGCCGCTGGATTTTGAATCTGCGGTCAAGATTAAATTCCCGTTGTTTTGAACTGGTACGTTATAACGGACGTCCGATTCGCGATCTATGGCTACGATGAAAACAAAGTCATAATCTCCCATGGCCGCCGATCTGCCCATCGACGGACACGATCAACCGGACGAATCGGTACCGACCTAATCTAATCGCGGCCGTTCACTACGGAACCAACGGTCACCAAACCCCTTCCTTCTTCCAGCGACCAGAACGGCGGCGTCGTGCCTTGAGCGCGGCGGAGGACACGCCGGCGAGCGGTGTCCCCGCCAAGACGAGCTCCAACTGACCAACCGAGACGCGCAACACTAATGAACAGACTTAGTGAAGACGGGAAGGGGTTTCGTACCGGCGCTTGCGCGGTGTCGAGCTCCGGCCACGGAGTGGATGCCGTCCGCGACGGACCGATGGCGACGGCGAGAAATTGGGGAGCCCCCAGCCAGCACCGAGCCGCCCGAGGTACCCTGATCGGTAGCACGCGCCAAAACTAGCTTTCCCCCGACCACCGGACGAGCGTAGATGAATGGGTAGGTGAGAGTCCCGTGCAGCGGATTTGCGGCACGAGATAGCTTCGGTGGCGGCGGCGCGGGGCGATTGGTGAGGAGACAGGGGTTAGATCGCAGCGGACCGGTCTTTATGGTCGCGGGCAGGCACACTAGGCAAGTCATGGAACTCCGATTCCCGCGGGTGACCTCCGCCGTGAATGGCGAGTTAGTTGGGGCCGTGGCGGTCGTTCTGTTGCGCCCGAGCGTGAAGTCCGCGAAGGAGATAAACCCGACCGACCGGGCCCACTCGTCAGTGGGTAGAGGGCGCTGTCCAGTTGACCCACCCGCTAGTGGGTCTGCGATGCGCGCGCGGTGTGATGAATTGGGCCACGCAGTTTGGATTCGGGAGTGGGCCGAAATGGGGTAGCGAAGCCCAGGTAGGTTCTTTTCCCTTTTTCTTTTGTTTTTATTTTTTTGTTTTCTTTTATTTACAATTCTTTTGAATCCAAATTTTGAATGCAATCTCAAGTGCAAATTTAAACACATTTGAACTATGCATATTGGTCATACCAATTATGAGGATGTTATTTAATTATAGTATTATTTTATATTGGATATTATTTCCTTCTTTCCTCTAATCTTCTTCTCATTATTATTTTATTTTTGTTCATATTATTATTGTTTTAAATGCACAAACAAAAATCCAAGATCATGCCATGGTTTATTTTTGTCTTAGTGGAGTTTTACTTATTTTTAATCATGATCAGGCACATGTGATTATAGACAGAGGTGCACACACATACATAAATGAATGTAATTTCTCCTTTTTTTGATTTTCTTACAAAGTGGGTATTACAAATCCTACCCCCCTTAAAAATAATCTCGTCCTCGAGATTTGTTATGAAAGGAATACAAAACGATTGGCTTGTAATTCAGCTTTTAGTCTATAATTGTTTCAAATATCCAGAGTATTTTATAGTCAAAAGTGGGTGATTAGGAGAGCATGGGTATATATATGTATGTCCACTTTATTATGTAGGATAGAAGATGTCCTTAGAGCATAGATAGGTTTAGTTATGAAAGGGTAGGGCTAGGAAAGACTCTATCCAAGATTGTGGATCTTGATTACTTTTGAAGATCTAGCTTGAATCTTATCCTTCCTTGATTTGATGAGCTCGATCATCTTCGATCTTCGTTCTTGAAGTTTTTATCCGAATTAGGGACATGTAGTTAGGATAACTTGTAGGTAAGGACAGATGGTTAACAGGCTGGTGGCATAAGATAAGTGTATTATGGCAACATCTAGGATGGGAGGGATGGTCACCATAAATATGCTGGTAAGTTATTTGTTCATGGGTGGTTTGGTCTGATGTACTAATTTAAGTTAAAACATGGCCAGCAGGGTCTAATCTATTTCACTAGTATTAACTAGTCCGTTAAGTAACTCACTTTAGATTAGATCATATTAGGTTAGATGGGATCTAGATTAGATTGGTATGACTAGTTTGACTAGATATGATCTAATTAATTTGCATTAGATCATGGTTGTTAAACTAGGGTGGATAAGTATGCTTATTAGGATAAGACAGATCCATAAAGATAAGATAGAATCTTTTGAGGCCAGTTAGAACTATTAGGATAAGGATAAAATCTTTTCTAGATAAGATGTATCTATTAAGGTAATAGAGTATCTTTTAAGATAAGATGGGTCTATTAAGATGAGATATATTTCAATTAGGATAAGTTGGGATCTTTTGAGATGAGATGGATATTGTTAGGCTAGATATTTTAATGGGGAATAATCTAGTTTGTCTAGTTATTTTTTATAAGCATTTTCTTATATGTATATACAGATGTAATTGTGGGCATTACTCCACAACCCATCACACTCAATCAATGATCCAAATCACACAAGTATCATAAGAACAAACACTCAAGCATATAGATACCTACAAAAATAGTTTTGCTTTTGTTCCTATGAGTAGGTCTTCTATTCCTAAAGGTCACTTAATGTACAAGATTTCAATGTGTGAAATCCACCTTTGTATTTTAGAAGTGAAAAGGTAAGAGTAATCAGAGTAAAGCAGCTTTAGATGAGGAAAGATTAAGGTAAGTTTAGAAAGAATCAGAGTGGCAAAGGTAAGTAGATAATGGTTGTCCAGTTCTATCTAGGTTTCGTCCTACAATCAACATTCCTCTGATACCACTTCTGTCACACCCGGGTTTTAGGGGTCCAAAGCCCGGGCGCGAACATAATCACCAGGTGTGCTGGGACCAAGTCTCACACATATGATGAATCATGGCACAGGATCGAATGTCACAACTTTAATATATATAATAGGAGTTCTATACAAAATAAATAATTACATATAAGGAGACAACGGTCCAGCAACCCAAAGTTGACTGGGAGACGACGGCCTAGATCTCTCACGAACTCATCGCAGCATCCTCCTTGCGCCTCATCCTGCGGCACCTGTTCTTGACCTGTGGGGGGGTGTGAGACAGCAAGAGTGAGCTCACATATGTTCATCGCTCAACAAGTTGTGGGGAATAATGTCACACCCGGTTTTAGAAGGTAAACCGAATGCGAACCATGTACGTGCCAGGATCAGAAATTCACGTACACAGCGATTACATAAATGACTCATCATAGCACAATGCTTCGAATTACAATAAAGAGTAAGTAATAATATTACAGACTAGAGTCATTTACATAATATAAATCAAAGTACGCAGAATCGAAACGTAGCCAACGTAAACAACCCACCACAGGCAGCTGACTGGGGGAGGTCGCTAGCCTAATCCTCGAACTCATCAACGTCTTGGAACTCCTGGAGATCCACCTCGACACCTTCTTCTTTACCTGAGCATAGATTGCACCAAAGGCAACCTAGTGTTTTATGAAAGCAAGGGTGAGTACACATCAACGTACTCAGCAAATGTCCCGTTTGGCTGAGGTGGACTAGCTTTATGTGGGGTTAAGCTCAAGCAGTTGCTTTTAGTTGGTCAGGTATTTATTATTAGTGGAAGCCAAGTTTTATCATATAACCAACCCGTGAATCATTTCCTCATCGAGGAACATCATTATCGTCATCGAACCAAAATAATAAATAGAACCATTGTATCTCAGATCATTTGTATCTCTAATCAAAGAGGATCCCAAGGCTGCTCTTAACCGTGAGCACGGCTGATATATCAGTTTCATTACCCTCTGCAGAGGTCGCACACTTTACCCATGAGCCGTGATTCCTGTTTTGCCCGGGGATCATGACTCCCCATTGATCACTTCCTAGGTGGTCTGGCAGGGTATCACTACGTAGCTTTTACAAAGATTCCATAGAGGTCATAGTCGCCCGTTAGGTTTCTCCAGTTTGATAAACACAGTACCCCTCCCCGCAGGGGGGTGACTAACAAAAGCAAAACGAAAGAACCTCGGCACCCAGCCTCGGCAGAGCAAGCACTGTGCCTGGACCCCATTGACGGCACGACAGCGAAGCAACTACACCTCTAGTTCCTCTAATTAATTAGCTAAGGGCGCCCCATTTCACCCTCATGGTCGCACTGTTATCCCGGGTGGTCTCTCAACGAACAGGTCCTTACGGAGAGGTACTCGAGAAACCGCTCGAGCCCCCTAAAGTATCACCAGTCCAACATCATAATCATAGAGACAACATCGTATCATAAGTGTTCACATCATGTTCATTGATTAAAGTAAAGCAATAGCATGAAGCTAACCATAATAACCCAAAAGGTAATCAAGGACAAGGTAAATACAAAGCTAGTCAATCCTTAGGTTGATCATGGTATGCGGGTTGAGGAATTATACAGTAAATGGGACATAATAGGTCAGAGGACACTTGCCTTCACCAAACAGATGCTCAGGGTCTTCAACTTCGTGGAACTCGAAGAGCTAGATCACTTGGTCGCCGAAGCTTGACCGTCGATTCCTCGAAGCTCAGGAACAGATCGCAATCTATTCGCGTCGCATAGTGAATACAAACAGGCACAAACAAACAACCATATATTTGCATAAGAACATTACACCATTCAAGTAAAACATAATAAAATACACAAAATAAAATAGAGTGTGTTACTACGGTCACACGAGGACAAAGAAACGCGACGGTCGAGGCTACGGTCCAGAGGTTATCGCGTCCACACTAAACGAGTGTTAATCATAATATCTAATTCGACATTGTAAACTATAAGTAATATCGATAATTTAGTTCGATTAATCCACTATGCTAACGAATGTCAGTCAAATAAGTAATTTAATTAACACGAGAGATTCTACGAGAGGCGAACTTACGATACACGAAATAACACGACAGCGTGAAAACGACGCGCAGACACGCGCGACACAGCACGCTGACAACACACGAAACAGCACACGCGACCAACGCGAATGACGCGCGAATCCGCACGCCACCACGTGTGGAACAGCACGCGCGACACCGCTACGGCACGAACAGCACGATGATGCGCACGCGGCGCACGACTAATACACGAAATAATGTGTGCGACAACGCGCGATACTCGCTAACAGATAACGAGATTACACTAAACAAGTATTGTTAGAACATTAGTTCGGCATAATTATATTGATTGACATTTATCAAATGAAAATTAACAACTACAATTTAGTTTTGACTAAATCACTGTTTTAATGGTGGACGATTAAACTAATAATTAATTAACTGACAAGAGTGATTATAAGTGAACGATTATAATGAAACGATTAATTAATATGCGCGGACGGCGTGCGATGCACGCGAACGACACAAGGCATTATGCGCGACACGCGAAAATAGCGTGCGCGACACACGCGAAACCATGTGCACGACAGCGCGCGAGTCAGCGCGACTACGCGCACGACATGCGCGGAACGAGCGCAAACGACGCGCGGCGACTTGACGCCGAACGACACAACATAAGAGAATTATTAAGTTACGTCGTGCTTATACTAAACAAATATTAATTAAAACATTTGAGTAGATATAATCCTATTAACAGATATAAATAAAGTGTGGCTAAAATTATAAATTAGTTTAAGTAAACTACTACTTTAATAACTCGGATAAATAAATAATCAACTAATTAATTAAAACACGCCTCGCGACGAAATAATGTTACTAACATGTTGGTGACGAGGTTACGAAGTTAAAGCGATCGAAACGAATAGAAATAGGTTTATGGCGCATTATATATGGAATAGCTAACAATTCATGGCTAATAAACAATTTTATTAAAGCGCGTGAATCGTGACTCATGTGAACGACGACATGTGAACAGCACACATGAACGTCGTGTGGACACACGTGACACACGAGCATTGCAGATCTCGCGTCTATACTAAGTAAGTACTTATTCAGAGATATTTGAATTGATATAATAATATTAACATGTATTTTAAAATCGCAAAGTAAGAGTATAGATTAATTTTAATTGCAACGCTACTTTAATAATCATCGAATAGACAAGAGATTAAACAACTAATTAGAATATGCGATATGACAAAATGATATTTTAATATGCAGATGACGTTGTTATGGAATTAGCGTATCTAGAATGGTCCAAGACGTATTTATAACGCAATATATACTAAATAAATAATATTTCGCGGATTATAGGTGACATGACACGATCTGGTTGGTCGAACCGAAGCCACATGAAAGGCCACATGGGATACAACCACATAGGATGAAAAGGAGCGGGATCTAGTGTGGCTAGCATCTTTTTCCTCTATCTTCTCTGATGGGCTCGGCTAGGGAAGCTGCTCCGAGAACCAGCCATGGCGACATCCGCACGGAAGAGAAAAAAATGCAGGAATAGACAAAGGAAAAGAGGGAAGCTCACTGTAGCGGACGGCGGGGCGTTGGATGCGCTGGACCGCGCGCCGGGGATGCGAGCCGCCAGGCTGGTCACGACGGACCGCACGCCGGGGCTGGCTGCTCGGGTGAGGGGTGAGGCATGGCACAGTGAGGTTGGCGCTGTTGCGCTGTAGTTGTTGTCCGCGTGGGGGGAGAGGGCGGAGTGCGGTTTTTGGAAAGGTATGAGAGGGAACTAGCTGCAGGGGATCAAATAGGAGCGTCTAGGACCCGACGAGAGGAGCAGTTAGGGGAGATGAATAGGGAAAGAAAACTGGTCTCTGACATGTGGGACTACAGTGTAGGAGCAGTTGGACGTGCATGCGGCTAGTGCGGGCGTTGCGAGCGCGTGGGGTGCATGGGTGTTCCTGTTGCATGCATCCTTGATACGTTCGTTAGCTGATTTGGGGAGGAAGATGATCCTTACAAGTGGGTCTAACTTGTCATAGAGAAGGGAGAGAAAAAAGGGAAGGGTCCACACGCCATAAAGTGTGTGAGGGTGGCCCACCGGCGGATGTGGGTGCTTAGCCGCTCGGCTAAAGGCCATGGTGCGTGTGAGTGGCCGGCCCCCACTTGTTTTATTGATTTTTTTCTTTTATTTTTTTTATATACATATATGAATATATATTAAAATATTTCAAAAATTGTAATAAATCATAAATAATAAAATATCTAATTTCAAAAGAATAATTAGGTCCTATTTTTACAATAATAGAAAATTAGGTTTCACAAAAATACATCGAATACAAATAAAACTTTACAATTAATTAACAAACAAAAGTCATGCTACGAAAATGGATGCATCAAACACTGATTAAAGATTTATATTATTCAAGGGTTAATTATATTTCACAACATTATTTTTTGTAAAAAAAATCTTCTCTGTAATGGATTTAACAACCAAAATTGAATTGCTTTTAACTGGTGAGAAAAGGAGAAAAGGTGAGAACAAAGCGAGGGTAACACCTGAATTTTAAGTATAGAGCAAAAAAAATTTTATACTCCAAAATTCAGGGTGTTACAAATCTAACCCCCTTAACAGAATCTCGCCCCCGAGATTCAAGAAGAGGCTAGCAAGAACGACTAGGCTGGTTCATAGGTTGTCCAGGGCTTTCTTGAGTTGACTTTGACTCTGCAAGCTTAACTTGGGGACCGATTGCTTTGACCTTCAGACGGTCGAGACCAATCGATAGAATTCTTGAGGATCCCTTGGACCTGTGGGTTAGGACCCACACACGGTTTCGCTGCGCCACTTTGACCTTGTTGGTTGAGGTTGAACACATCATCTTCATTGGGGTTAGCGGCTAACCCCCTTAACAGGAGCGTTGATACGCACTTGGTGAAGATGTTGTCGATTCTGATCTTGATTGATTAATAGGTGCTGGAGGTTTGCCAACTGCATAGGTGCAAGAGGAAAGAATATATGTAGAAAATTAAGCATAGATGGATTAAAGAGAGAAAAAGGAGATCACCCAACTACCTAACTCTATGGCACTCACCTAGTAAACTGATGCCATTGCGGACCAAGGGCCACAACACATCAACACTCATTTCAAAGAAGCAAATCAGTCATAACACAAAGACAAACATCATGAGCACACAACAACAAACATCTCGTTGCTATACGTTAATGTTAACTAGATTGTGGTCTTTCCTTACCAAGGGGAAACTACTCTAAGGCTATCGAAAGGCAAGGGGGATAATAAGACATGCAAGGTAGGGGCATGACCATAGTAAAGGTGAAGCTAAAGCAAGAATTGTAACCGGCAAGGGAGAAAATGCAACCAAGGTCAGGATAGGTAAAACACAATTCTCAAATGGGGGAAAGATGATATTTCAAAAGGGGTAGGCATAGGATAAGCATCATGGAAGGATCTACATATTAGGAAGGTAAGGGTGATATCAAGCAAAAGTTAAGACTTGCAACGCGATAGAGGAAAAGGGAACAAACAAGAGCGAGATAGGCAAGACATCACTCTTGGAATGAAATGGGAGAGGCAGCTTTAAAATGCAGGTAAACATCAAGGTAAAGATCGAGGGATGACAAGGGTTAAGGTGATAATGGACAAACACACAACAAAGGATGTTTTTTTTAAACAGGACTTGCAAGGTGTCAAAGAAGGGGAAGCAGTCAATGATGAAGTAGGTGAGGCATTATCTCCGAACAGGGATGGAAAAGAGGAGGCTTCAAAGGGTAGGTTCAAGGTAAGCGGAAGGCAAGGGAATAGATATCATGTGGGTGTAAAGGTGATAACAGACAAGGATGTAGGAGAGGAGGTAAATGGGTATAAGAACGAAGGATATAAATAGCACAGAGGGTGGAGTTAAGACATGACATGCAAGTAAAAAAAGAGGGTACGTCCATGGGCTAGATAGGTAAACTGCCACTCTCAAATTGAGGTGGAAGAGAGGGGATTTTTTCTAAAGAGTGGGAATAAAGATGAGTATCAAGGCAAGATCGATGGACGACAAGGTGAGGGTGATAGCAAGTAAAACACATCAACGGATGGAATTAAGACAAAGCTTGTAAGGCGACAAGGAGTGAAAAGAAATCAAGGGAGAGATGGGTAACTCACAGCTCTCAAACTGGGTCGAAAGAAAGGGGAGGCTTCTAAAGGATAAGTTCAAGGTAAGCATTTAAGTAGAAGACATAAATATCGCAAGGGGCGAAGGCGATAACAGACAAGGGTATGAGAGAAAGGATGAAGGCATAGAAGAGCCAGTGGCATGATTACAATGAAGAATGGAGTTATGTCAAGGCTTACATGGGGTAAAGAAGAGGATATTGCCAAGGGTAGGATAAGACACCGCCCTCAAACTGGGATATGATATTGGAGATTTTAGAGAACGGACATAGTGTAATTACCAAGGTAAGGTCGAGAGATGAGAAAAGTAAAGATAATACCCAACCAGAGTACAAGGATGGAGTTGAAAGCTCGCAAGCGACAAGGAAGAGGATACAACCAAGGGAAAACTAGGTAAAGTACAATGCTCAGATTGAGATAGTAAAGAGGATATTTTAAAGACTGGTATAATATAAACATCAAGGTAAGATATAGAGGTGATAATGATGAAGGTGCTAATGGTGAAAAACATAATCCATGGACAGAGTTAAGGAAAAAATCGCAAAGTGACGAAGTGGAGAAAACAAACAAGGGTAAGATAAGTGAGGTCCCGACAGAAGAGTTGAAGTAAAAATTCATTACCGAAGGAAGTTACAAGGAATTAACGAGATCACCAAGGATGTGCGAAATAAAATGAATGCTCATGGATCATCGAGAAACAAGGGTGGTCAAGGGCATGTAAAATGAAATATCTTAAATAGACCTTGGGATATAAAGGTAGGCATAAAAAGGATGAGAGTATGAAAGACTTCAAGGAGATGAGCATACCAATACCAAGAGACAAGAAATTGCTAAAAGATAGCGACTTAACAACAGAAGAGGAAAGGGTCTCAGAAGACAGGAAGATCATGGACATATAAACTGAAATGCCTGAGTAGGCAGTAGAAATTTAGAGACAAGTATTCGAAACAAGAGTATCAAAGGGGTACAAGCATGTCAATACCAAAGGACTAGAGTTCGCCAGATGGTAGAAATTTAATGACAAAAGAGGAAAGAATTCCAAAAAGACAAGAAGGTTATGGTCAGCGGGCATCTACAAAGATGTCGCAAGCACAAGAGTGAGATCAGATCTAATAGATTGAGAGAAGTATAGACCATACTAGAATAAAATACTTTTAGCAAGGGGGCATATAGGAGCACAACATTGAATTAGTCGAGGTGACCAATATTTTGAAGCAGAATCAAGGATGAGGTGAAGTAATAATCAATAAGTCCTTAAAATGGCCAATGCTACTCTAGGTCAGCGGTCCTACAGTCAGCAAGGCTTTGATACCACTTATGTCACACCCGGTTTTAGAAGGTAAACCGAATGTGAACCATGTACGTGCCAGGATCAGAAATTCACGTACACAGCGATTACATAAATGACTCATCATAGCACAATGCTTCGAATTACAATAAAGAGTAAGTAATAATATTACAGACTAGAGTCATTTACATAATATAAATCAAAGTACGCAGAATCGAAACGTAGCCAACGTAAACAACCCACCACAGGCAGCTGACTGGGGGAGGTCGCTAGCCTAATCCTCGAACTCATCAACGTCTTGGAACTCCTGGAGATCCACCTCGACGCCTTCTTCTTTACCTGAGCATAGATTGCACCAAAGGCAACCTAGTGTTTTATGAAAGCAAGGGTGAGTACACATCAACGTACTCAGCAAATGTCCCGTTTGGCTGAGGTGGACTAGCTTTATGTGGGGTTA
The DNA here is from genome assembly GCF_902167145.1 of Zea mays. Classification (NCBI taxonomy): domain Eukaryota; kingdom Viridiplantae; phylum Streptophyta; class Magnoliopsida; order Poales; family Poaceae; genus Zea; species Zea mays. Next base: position 55,079,228 of record NC_050097.1, read on the forward strand.
AGCTCAAGCAGTTGCTTTTAGTTGGTCAGGTATTTATTATTAGTGGAAGCCAAGTTTTATCATATAACCAACCCGTGAATCATTTCCTCATCGAGGAACATCATTATCGTCATCGAACCAAAATAATAAATAGAACCATTGTATCTCAGATCATTTGTATCTCTAATCAAAGAGGATCCCAAGGCTGCTCTTAACCGTGAGCACGGCTGATATATCAGTTTCATTACCCTCTGCAGAGGTCGCACACTTTACCCATGAGCCGTGATTCCTGTTTTGCCCGGGGATCATGACTCCCCATTGATCACTTCCTAGGTGGTCCGGCAGGGTATCACTACGTAGCTTTTACAAAGATTCCATAGAGGTCATAGTCGCCCGTTAGGTTTCTCCAGTTTGATAAACACAGTACCCCTCCCCGCAGGGGGGTGACTAACAAAAGCAAAACGAAAGAACCTCGGCACCCAGCCTCGGCAGAGCAAGCACTGTGCCTGGACCCCATTGACGGCACGACAGCGAAGCAACTACACCTCTAGTTCCTCTAATTAATTAGCTAAGGGCGCCCCATTTCACCCTCATGGTCGCACTGTTATCCCGGGTGGTCTCTCAACGAACAGGTCCTTACGGAGAGGTACTCGAGAAACCGCTCGAGCCCCCTAAAGTATCACCAGTCCAACATCATAATCATAGAGACAACATCGTATCATAAGTGTTCACATCATGTTCATTGATTAAAGTAAAGCAATAGCATGAAGCTAACCATAATAACCCAAAAGGTAATTAAGGACAAGGTAAATACAAAGCTAGTCAATCCTTAGGTTGATCATGGTATGCGGGTTGAGGAATTATACAGTAAATGGGACATAATAGGTCAGAGGACACTTGCCTTCACCAAACAGATGCTCAGGGTCTTCAACTTCGTGGAACTCGAAGAGCTAGATCACTTGGTCGCCGAAGCTTGACCGTCGATTCCTCGAAGCTCAGGAACAGATCGCAATCTATTCGCGTCGCATAGTGAATACAAACAGGCACAAACAAACAACCATATATATGCATAAGAACATTACACCATTCAAGTAAAACATAATAAAATACGCAAAATAAAATAGAGTGTGTTACTACGGTCACACGAGGACAAAGAAACGCGACGGTCGAGGCTACGGTCCAGAGGTTATCGCGTCCACACTAAACGAGTGTTAATCATAATATCTAATTCGACATTGTAAACTATAAGTAATATCGATAATTTAGTTCGATTAATCCACTATGCTAACGAATGTCAGTCAAATAAGTAATTTAATTAACACGAGAGATTCTACGAGAGGCGAACTTACGATACACGAAATAACACGACAGCGTGAAAACGACGCGCAGACACGCGCGACACAGCACGCTGACAACACACGAAACAGCACACGCGACCAACGCGAATGACGCGCGAATCCGCACGCCACCACGTGTGGAACAGCACGCGCGACACCGCTACGGCACGAATAGCACGATGATGCGCACGCGGCGCACGACTGATACACGAAATAATGTGTGCGACAACGCGCGATACTCGCTAACAGATAACGAGATTACACTAAACAAGTATTGTTAGAACATTAGTTCGGCATAATTATATTTATTGACATTTATCAAATGAAAATTAACAACTACAATTTAGTTTTGACTAAATCACTGTTTTAATGGTGGACGATTAAACTAATAATTAATTAACTGACCAGAGTGATTATAAGTGAACGATTATAATGAAACGATTAATTAATATGCGCGGACGGCGTGCGATGCACGCGAACGACACACGGCATTATGCGCGACACGCGAAAATAGCGTGCGCGACACACGCGAAACCATGTGCACGACAGCGCGCGAGTCAGCGCGACTACGCGCACGACATGCGCGGAACGAGCGCAAACGACGCGCGGCGACTTGACGCCGAACGACACAACATAAGAGAATTATTAAGTTACGTCGTGCTTATACTAAACAAATATTAATTAAAACATTTGAGTAGATATAATCCTATTAACAGATATAAATAAAGTGTGGCTAAAATTATAAATTAGTTTAAGTAAACTACTACATTAATAACTCGGATAAATAAATAATCAACTAATTAATTAAAACACGCCTCGCGACGAAATAATGTTACTAACATGTTGGTGACGAGGTTACGAAGTTAAAGCGATCGAAACGAATAGAAATAGGTTTATGGCGCATTATATATGGAATAGCTAACAATTCATGGCTAATAAACAATTTTATTAAAGCGCGTGAATCGTGACTCATGTGAACGACGACATGTGAACAGCACACATGAACGTCGTGTGGACACACGTGACACACGAGCATTGCAGATCTCGCGTCTATACTAAGTAAGTACTTATTCAGAGATATTTGAATTGATATAATAATATTAACATGTATTTTAAAATCGCAAAGTAAGAGTATAGATTAATTTTAATTGCAACGCTACTTTAATAATCATCGAATAGACAAGAGATTAAACAACTAATTAGAATATGCGATATGACAAAATGATATTTTAATATGCAGATGACGTTGTTATGGAATTAGCGTATCTAGAATGGTCCAAGACGTATTTATAACGCAATATATACTAAATAAATAATATTTCGCGGATTATAGGTGACATGACACGATCTGGTTGGTCGAACCGAAGCCACATGAAAGGCCACATGGGATACAACCACATAGGATGAAAAGGAGAGGGATCTAGTGTGGCTAGCATCTTTTTCCTCTATCTTCTCTGATGGGCTCGGCTAGGGAAGCTGCTCCGAGAACCAGCCATGGCGACATCCGCACGGAAGAGAAAAAAATGCAGGAATAGACAAAGGAAAAGAGGGAAGCTCACTGTAGCGGACGGCGGGGCGTTGGATGCGCTGGACCGCGCGCCGGGGATGCGAGCCGCCAGGCTGGTCACGACGGACCGCACGCCGGGGCTGGCTGCTCGGGTGAGGGGTGAGGCATGGCACAGTGAGGTTGGCGCTGTTGCGCTGTAGTTGTTGTCCGCGTGGGGGGAGAGGGCGGAGTGCGGTTTTTGGAAAGGTATGAGAGGGAACTAGCTGCAGGGGATCAAATAGGAGCGTCTAGGACCGGACGAGAGGAGCAGTTAGGGGAGATGAATAGGGAAAGAAAACTGGTCTCTGACATGTGGGACTACAGTGTAGGAGCAGTTGGACGTGCATGCGGCTAGTGCGGGCGTTGCGAGCGCGTGGGGTGCATGGGTGTTCCTGTTGCATGCATCCTTGATACGTTCGTTAGCTGATTTGGGGAGGAAGATGATCCTTACAAGTGGGTCTAACTTGTCATAGAGAAGGGAGAGAAAAAAGGGAAGGGTCCACACGCCATAAAGTGTGTGAGGGTGGCCCACCGGCGGATGTGGGTGCTTAGCCGCTCGGCTAAAGGCCATGGTGCGTGTGAGTGGCCGGCCCCCACTTGTTTTATTGATTTTTTTCTTTTATTTTTTATATACATATATGAATATATATTAAAATATTTCAAAAATTGTAATAAATCATAAATAATAAAATATCTAATTTCAAAAGAATAATTAGGTCCTATTTTTTAAATAATAGAAAATTAGGTTTCACAAAAATACATCGAATACAAATAAAACTTTACAATTAATTAACAAACAAAAGTCATGCTACGAAAATGGATGCATCAAACACTGATTAAAGATTTATATTATTCAAGGGTTAATTATATTTCACAACATTATTTTTTGTAAAAAAAATCTTCTCTGTAATGGATTTAACAACCAAAATTGAATTGCTTTTAACTGGTGAGAAAAGGAGAAAAGGTGAGAACAAAGCGAGGGTAACACCTGAATTTTAAGTATAGAGCAAAGAAATTTTTATACTCCAAAATTCAGGATGTTACAAATAATGTGCATGAACTCCCCAAAGGTGGGAGCTCACGTGAAGTGTAAGGCTTTCCAAAGAGGATGGTTAGAGCTGAGCATTGCTTTTAAAGTTGGTCAAAATTTTATTAGCAATTACTAAGTATAAGTAAATACCAACCCAATTAAGTAGTAGAACAAAAGTAACAACATCACCTGCGATGCAATGCATATGACAAATTGAATTTAGTTCCATAAGTTAATCATCAGAGAGTCCTGAGCTGCTCATGACCGTGAGCTCGGCTAGTATACTAGTTTTACACTCTGCAGAGGTGGTACCCTTTACCCACAAGTCATGTTACCCATCTGCCAAGGGATCGCGACTTCCCATACACCTCTACCAAGGAGGCGAGGCAGGGTAACACTACGAGGCCTTTACAAAGTTCCACTAGCTTCAGAAAACCCGCTACAGTTTATAGGAAGCTCCAATGCAGGGTTCTTGCCTAACCGCCATCGCAGCAAAATCAACCAAGGACCTCCCTACACTGACCACTCCCCTACTGCCCTTGCCCCTTTCGGGTAAGGTAGTCCTCCACTAGCTTTCCTAATTAATCAGCCAAGGGCGTCCATAAACCCTTATGGTGGCACGTGTTTCTCAAGTTAAGCTCTATGTTCCAATTAACATTAATGATCTTGACATGAACATAAATAGAATAACAAAATAACTGGAACATAGATATGATAAATAATTATCCAAAATCCATGTAAAGCAATAGCAAACTACCCAAGTGATTCAGGGGTAAACAAGGTAATGAGATAAACAATCTAGGGTAACCTATTGAGTCCCATCAAAATTAACCTATGCATGAATAAATGATATTAAAGAACATTATTGGGTAAAAAGTGGTCAAGGTCACAACTTGCCTTCCACGAGCTCCTGCTCAGCAGTCTCTACCAGCTGAACCTCAGAATCCTCTGTAGCTTGCTCGTCTACTCGCATCAATACAATACATACATAGTATAGCAAAAATTAACATTACACCAAGCATGTAAATAAAATACACATTAATAATCTAGACATTAAAACAAGATCATAGGAACTGGAATTATTAATTTTGGAGTTACAGATTTTAATATATGAATTTCTGAAGGTTTTATGTATTTACTACAAGATTAAGTACTAGATAAATTTTAATATGTTTTTCATGCCAAAACAGTGGCACAAATGGATATACAATAATATTATGAAAACTTAGGAACTAGAATGGACCAATTTGGAGTTCATATGCATTTTCTACAAATTAAACAAGTTTCTGCAATTAATTTAATACCAAAATCTATTTTCTAATCTTATTTCCCTGGTTTTCCTAATCTGTGGACCGCGCCTCATTTTCTGGTAAGTTCAGGGGCCAACGTGTAAGTATTCTCAAGACTCTGAGCGCCCCTGGTGAGGACGGCGGGTTGAATCCGAAAAAACCCAGGGTCTCTTTTATAAAACATACCCGCGAAGGGGGTATCACTAGATCTCGGCCGCTGGATTTTGAATCTGCGGTCAAGATTAAATTCCCGTTGTTTTGAACCGGTACGTTATAATGGACGTCCGATTCACGATCTACGGCTACGATGAAAACAAAGTCATAATCTCCCATGGCCGCCGATCTGCCCATCGACGGACACGATCAACCGGACGAATCGGTACCGACCTAATCTAATCGCGGCCGTTCACTATGGAATCAACGGTCACCAACCCCCTTCCTTCTTCCAGCGACCAGAATGGCGGCGCTGTGCCCTGAGCACGGCGGAGGACACGCCGGCGAGCGGTGTCCCCGTCAAGACGAGCTCCAACTGACCAACCGAGACGCGCAACACTAATGAACAGACTCAGTGAAGATGGGAAGGGGTTTCGTACCGGCACTTGCGCGGTGTCGAGCTCCGGCCACGGAGTGGATGCCGTCCGCGGCGGACCGATGGCGACGGCGAGAAATTGGGGAGCCCCCAGCCAGCACCGAGCCGCCCGAGGTACCCTGATCGGTAGCACGCGCCAAAACTAGCTTTCCCCCGACCACCGGACGAGCGTAGATGAATGGGTAGGTGAGAGTCCCGTGCAGCGGATTTGCGGCACGAGATAGCTTCGGTGGCGGCGGCGCGGGGCGATTGGGGAGGAGACAGGGGTTAGATCGCAGCGGACCGGTCTTTATGGTCGCTGGCAGGCACACCAGGCAAGTCATGGAACTCCGATTCCCGCGGGTGACCTCCACCGTGAACGACGAGTTAGTTGGGGCCGCGACGGTCGTTCTGTTGCGCCCGAGCGCGAAGTCCGCGGAGGAGATAAACCCGACCGACTGGGCCCGCTTGTCAGTGGGTAGAGGGCGCTGTCCAGTTGACCCACCCGCTAGTGGGTCTGCGATGCGCGCGCGGTGTGATGAATTGGGCCGCGCGGTTTGGATTCGGGAGTGGGCCGAAATGGGGTAGCGAAGCCCAGGTAGGTTCTTTTCCCTTTTTCTTTTGTTTTTATTTTCTGTTTTCTTTTATTTACAATTATTTTGAATCCAAATTTTGAATGCAATCTCAAGTGCAAATTTAAACATATTTGAACTATGCATATTGGTCATACCAATTATGAGGATGTTATTTAATTATAGTATTATTTTATATTGGATATTATTTCCTTCTTTCCTCTAATCTTCTTCTCATTATTATTTTATTTTTGTTCATATTATTATTGTTTTAAATGCACAAACAAAAATCCAAGATCATGTCATGGTTTATTTTTGTCTTAGTGGAGTTTTACTTATTTTTAATCATGATCAGGCACATGTGATTATAGACAGAGGTGCACACACATACATAAATGAATGTAATTTCTCTTTTTTTTGATTTTCTTACAAAGTGGGTATTACACCCCCCGGCCATTCCAGGCTGACAATGATATAAGTACTTCCACAAGCCAAAATGCGGCAGAATTCCAAGGTAGGCTTCACACAAGTGAACAAAAACAGAAACTTGCATAATAGAGTTGGGATTCAGATGAGTCAGATTCATATGGTAGAAATCAAGGAGACCGCGAAAGAAAGGAGAAATAGGAAGAGCAAGGCCACGGATGAGAAAAGGAATGTAAATAACGGACTCGTGGGTATCCTCTATCGGGACAGTAACCCCACGATAGATCCGCCAAGAGCAAAGCTCCTTCGGAGGAAGAACTCCAACAGAAACAAGATGGAGAAGGTCTGACTCGGAAACAACAGACATATGATTACCTGCAAAAGGTAATTGGCTATTGGGATCGATGGGAGGAATAATCGCAGCGGTGGAATTATAACTCTTCCGCTTGGGCGCCATCTCAATCTCGTCGGCGAACTGAGCGAAAGCGAGATCACAGGGAAACAGAGAAGGTCTAGAAGCAGAAAGTAAGGCTTGGGCTCAGAATGCAGAGGCATGCGACGGCGCGGTACAAATGGGGTTTTCCTGGGTCAGGCACCGATTCTAAAAGTGCCTAGTCATCACTCGGCTGTTACTTCTAAAACGCCGACGTGGCTTGATGTAACTCAGCTGTTATTTCTAAAACGCTGATGTCACCAGTCCTCACTCGGTCGTTATTTCTAAAACGCCGACACGGCTCGATATAACTCGGCTGCTACTTCTAAAACGCAGACGTCACCAGTAATCACTCGGTCGTTATTTCTAAAACGCTGATGTGGCTCAAAAGGACTCGGCTGTTACCTCTAAAATGCCAGCGTCGCAAAAAAAACCATTCGGTTATTACCTCTAAAGATACTGACAGTAAATCAGCCGTTTTTTCTCTACGAATATGCAGGCGGACTTAAAATGCGACTCAACAATTCCAAGTCGTTGCTTGAGCATTACCTCCGAGAACAACGACTACATTAAGCACAAATACAATCGATCGACCGACTGCAAAAGGAATGGCAGAAAAACAAGAAATGCACATAGAACAAGCTGAAGTCTTCTTCATTATATAAGGAGGGGAAGTATTTTCACAAACTTAAAAACCAACTCATTATGAGTTGGTCTTCTTCCCGCTGTTCGATACATTACACTACACTATACTACTAACTACTACTATATTATTCTACTAATACTACTTCTACTACAATACTAACATCTAAACCAGTGGCGCTTAGCCACTGGCCTTGCCACCGCCACTACCGCCCTTGCCGCTGCCGCTACCACCGTCGCCTTTGCCGTCGCCCTTGCCGTCACCCTTGCTGCCGTCGCCATCACCGTCGCCCCCATCGTTGCCATCGCCCTCGCCGCCGTCGTCATCGTCGCTCCCCTCCTCGGACGAGTCAGAGGAGTCCCCCTTGTCCGAGGAGACCTCTGACTCATTCGAGCCCTCGAGCCCAGCGCGCTCGATGGCCCGGATGTATGTCCACACCTCCGCAACAATCCCCTGGGAATCGTCTGAGTCATCAGACGACGCCGGGGGAGAGGCATGGACCGGCGACCCTCGGACTTGGAGGAGAACTCCTCCTCCAAGTACTCGGAATCGCCGAAGTCCTCCGAGGGAGGAGTCGGCTCGCGCTTCCGCTTGTCGCCAGAGTGGTGCAACGAACTTCCGCCCTTCTTTGCTCTTGCCAATGGTGGAGTAGAAAAGAAGAGAGTAAGCAACAAGCGGCAGTAAGATGTGTGAAGGCGCTAGTGAAGCAAGCACACTATTTATAGAAGAAGAAGGCAACCGCTCACCTCCTACCACAGTCACTGAACAGTCGCTGATATTCAATAAGCAATTCAAATCGTTTGGAAACAAGTCAGGCGGCTGGCGCCGTTTCACGTAACAAGACACCCATTGGGACTCAAGTCAACTGCTTGGACGATATGATTACACCCGTGGTCACGTCAAGTTACTACTCAGGAGCAGTTTGCTAAACGCTCAGCGCACCAAGTCGTCCCTTGCCCACACCCATTGGGGGGGGACGTCCGGGAATTTTCAATAGATTTTCCCAAGTAGTCACATCCATACAGTATATGCAATGAATACATCAAGACAGAAAGAAGATATCGACGGAGATCAGAGGAAAGCCAAAAATAGTCGATGAGGTACAAGTCTAATCAACAGAAGCATTGAAGCGCGAAGTGATATGAAGACTAGCCAAGAGCCATCTACCGGATGTCCAATCTGTCGCAGATCAAATAAATTTCAAACCTAACAGGACATGGGCAGATCGCACGCTCGATCTCAAAGGCAAGACTATATGCTGACCTCTAAAGCATAAAGTTGACGATATAATGCTGATTTCTAAGGCATTCGACAAAGAGGAAAGGATGGTTTCTAAAAACAGCATGAGATGAAGACCTTTGAGTGGATTATTTTCAGTAATCCACTCAAAGCTCGGGGGCTACACCCATTGGGTGCACCTCCGGTGCACCCAATAGATCATCAACCCCAAAAGACAAAATGCTGATTTCTAAAGCATAAGATAAAAATAAAACAATGCTGACTTCTAAAGCATGAGTTCTGAAAAGACTTGAGATGAAGACCTTCGAGTGGGTTATTTTCAGTAATTCACTCGAAGCTCGGGGGCTACACCCATTGGTGCACCCAATGAATCCTGAATTCCAGAAAGCAAAATGTTGATCCCTAAAGCATAAACCCGAGACAGAGCACCGATTTCTGAGGAATAAAGCGAAGGCTGATGAATAATGGCAGAAGAAAACAACAGAATATCGTTTTTACCGAGTCACTCAGAGTTCAGAAGCAACGGCTCGACAGACCTATTTTCAAGCCATTCCTTATCAAAATCAAAAACTGCAAGCTGGACCTAGAATCTTTGGGCCGGTTATTTCAAAATCAACCCAAAGATTGGGGGCTTGTGGGGGACGGATATCCCCCGGGTCCACTGGAAGGCTAAAAGACCTCGCGAAAGGCCTTGGGCCCAATAGTTCGCAAGGTCATCCCTTCGTGGGCCTGGGGAGGGACGTCCGGCGAAGTGGATTGACACAAGATTGGATCTACGCAAGCCCAGACGGCCCGATGAATTTGAGCAGCAACCGCAGCAATGATCTGACCTTCCCGTACAGTGTCCTCATACATCGGAACTAAACGGAGATAGGTCGGCGGAATTATAGGAAGATGGGCTCAGTCGGTTCACTATTACTTAGGCTCATATTGTTATCATATCCGCATGTAATGCCCCACGGTTGAGTATATAAGGCCTAGGGGCATCCCCTCAAAAATATATCTCACTACTTAGCCATCTACACAGTTCTCTAACATCCTCGATACTAGAGAACCCCCTTGTAACCCACCACACAAAATATCCACGCCAGGACGTAGGGTATTACGCATCTCAAAGCGGCCCGAACCGGTACAAAATTGTCCACTGTCTCTCGTGCATTTGGCACGAACCATCGAGCTACAGTCGGTAACACCGTCCTACTCCAAAAAGCACCTCGAGGGGCAACCTTGGGTGCACGGTCGGACCCAAAACACCGACAGGGACAATATATGATCCTAGAGAGATGACATGAGTAAGTACCATCGGTCCGGGAGTGGACGGGGTGTTACAAAAATCCTTAAAAATCAATCTAGGCAAGGAGTTTGAAGGTATTTACCCACCACTAGTTATGAGATAACAACCTAGACTCTGAAGCAGAGTTGCTCTGCGTAGACTTTTAGAGAAGAGCCGCTCTAGAGTGGAGAAGAGATATAGCAAACACACCTTAGGTCTATCACAAAAGATATATATACAAAATGTTGTTAAGAAGTTTAGTATGCATGCATGTAAGTGCACATCAGCTCTAATAGCCAAGGGTAATAAGTTTTAGAGTTATCATGGCCATAGGTGAAAGGGAAATGGGCAAATAAGCCATTTCTATATGTTTTGGTGATTGAATGTCCAACACAACATATTGGACTAACTTAGTTACTAAGTATATGAGCACAGGTTCAAGCATGTGCAAATTAAAGAAGTCAAGTCCAAATGAGTTTACACGAGGCAAGGAAGTGCAACATTTTGGAAAAGGGTAAAATAGAGAGGTTTAAACCCTTGAACATGTTGCACACACCTATTAAAATTTTTATAACACTTTTGCTTGGTCTCTAGCTCAAATTATAGAGAAAAGTGTTTTTTTGGACTCAGTTTGGGCAGAAACAGGACTTCTGCCAAGAATACAAGAAAAAGTTGAGTTCCCTATACTTAGTCAAATGTATTATACTCTAACAATGTGTGTCTCAGTCATAGGGAAGCACCCAAGAATAGCTAAAGCAAGTTGGAGAAGAGATGCAAGAAAAGTCAAAGGTTGGTTGTTTTGGGGCTCATCGGAAAGGTCCGATGATGCACTAGAATGCCTGTCTAGAGAGCCCTCGGAGGACTTAGATTGCTCATAGCATTGGACCCTTTGCTATACTCGGTCCAGTGGTGCACCGGACCATCCATACAGGAACTCTTCGCTCTCAAGAATTTTATTATAAATTTCATTGGACCCTCTACAGTGACCGATCCGGTGGTGCACCTTGCTTGCAGGTAACGGCTACTTCGGGACTTCAACGGGCGGTCAACGGCTAGCTGACGTGGCTGGAGGTCCAGTGGTGGACCGGATGGATCCGGTGTCACTCAATTAAGGAAAGTCGCAGTTAGAATCCTGGAGGACCCATCACTGTTTTCTAGTCTAGTGGTGCACCAGAGCGGTCCGATGCGCCACCGAGAGCTGATTTTTAGCTGTTTTTTATGGAAACATCAATGGCTTTGTGGAATCTTGTGGCTATAAATAGGCCCCCATTTCGACCTCCACTGCACACCAAGCACTTCAAGAGCTAGTGATAATTCTCATACTCCTGCTCAACACCCCGGTTTCAATCTAGAGAGATCTGAGCCTTGTTCTGAGCTATGTTTGTCATTCTAGTGTGTGTGTGTGTGTGCTTTCAAGATCTGCTATCTTGTGTGTGTTGTTGTGTTTTGCTCTTGTGTGTGTGCTCTTCTTCTCCCTCTTGCTAGTATTTGGAGTTGTAACTTTCATTAAATTGTGTACTTCTACAAGAGCCTCCGATTTGTGGAGATCCTTATGAGGAGATCATATAATAAAAAATCGTCGACTCAAGTTGATCATTGAATCACTTGAGAGGGGTTGAGTGCAACCCTCGTCCTTTAGGACACCACAACGTGGAGAAGGCAAGTATTTGAGACTTGATCGAACCATAGCATATAATTGATGTGTCTTGTGTGTTTTTTTCTTGCGATCTTTCCTGCCTCCTCTCGTCGAAGTTCTTACTTCATTTTCACTTGTAATGTTGCTCTCAGTGGCTAAAGAGCAATTAATTTCTTACTCTCTTTCTTGGATCAATTTTTACACTAACACTTAATTTGAGATTCATGTTTGTGTTTAGTTGTATTTTTTAGGCGTCACCTATTTACCTCCCTCTAGGTGACTATCAGTAGGATCCAATATGAGGTCGATCGAATGGAACCGATTATGAATGCTTTAGATGTCGGAAGCATAATGTATGGTCAAAATGTACTCTCCTTGACTTGGCATTCATAATCTGGATGTTTGATAGTTTTCAAAATAATGCACAGAGAGAACACTATAAAAGCCTTTAAGAAAATCTTGCGGTATTTGAAAGGCACGAAAGGCCACTTGTCAACATATAGAAATTCTAGTAACCTTGATATTATAGGACACTTTGATATAGATTATATTGGTGTTAAGAAGATAGGAAGTCCATGTTATGTTACATATATTCACACTCCTAAGAGAAGCTATACCATGCAAAAGCTCCAAGCAAACAATCACTACATCACGAACAATGTATATTAAGTTTAATGCATGTTATGAGGCAATGGGGAAGGCTATGTCTTAAGAAGTTTGTACACGGATTAAAAGTGGTAAACAACATACCAAAACCACTGAATATATACTGCGATTATGAATCCACAATATGTTACTACTATAACAACATGTAAAATGTTGATACTAAACATATTAAGTATTATGTTGTAAAGGAGAATGTCTAAGATTAGACATTGAACTTGAGCAAATAACATAGAACAAATGCTTGGAAATCTACTCACTAAAGAGCTTTCACCTAGAGTATTTAGAAAACATGTGGTGAACATGGGTTTAATGGCGCATCTATGATTCTAGAGTAAGGGGTTTAGGGTTTAGGGTTTAGGGTTTAATGGCGCATCATTGCAACCATCTTCCTCAAGAATATGTTGTCTGCTTTGAGATAGAAATGTACAATGTACTATAGTCTCTAAGTTTAGAAGCGTATGATAGGATACCATAATTCCTTCGTTGTGGTGTATTGATCTATTGAGGAGTGGGAAATATAAGTTAAAAAATTAAGTAGTTAAGAAAGTAAGTTTTAAGAATAAGCAAGTATGAGGTCAAGATGGGATGTTAGATTGATCTGATATCATCAGATTCAGTCAAAGGACCAAATCAGTCTCAAACTTTCGCACCCTGATCACGAGTGCAAGAACCTTATGGTTGCAACCCCTTTCATGCCACAAATATAAATAGAGAGAGAACCAACACATGAATCACCGTTCGTCATACCCCTTCTTCCTTATACTACTCGTAAAATCCGATTTTTCTCTCTACGTGGTCACTAAAGGGAAGGCCATCACTGTTCTACCCCCAACATATTTGAGTTAAACTTCATCGTACTATGGCATGGTATAAGCATTTTGTAACATATCTAATGGCTAGGGTTTATATGCAAGATTTCTATTGGACCTAACAGGACTGACTCAATGGCTTTATTTGAATTAGCGATTTTTTATTCCTTTGATCTTGTTTTAGATCTTATGTGGAGATAAGGTATGTTTGTCCATTCCCTTCATGACTCATACATAAGCAAGGTGTTCGTTGTTGGGGCGAAGGCATACAAGCCACCCTTCGCTCGACGACATCTACTTCGCGCTGCACGGACAAAGACCGCATCCGCAGGACCCACCGGACAGACCAAGAACAATGTCCATACGGAGGCATGTTCGGCCCCCTTCGCTCCGGCGAGACAAGACGAAGGCCCCGCGAAGGCCATAGGACCTCCTCCCTCCTTAGGGCAGGTAGAGGCCCATGTACAATTCGGCCCATGTAGCAGGGCCCCGCGTCCGGACCCAGCGTGAGCAGTGTGGGTTGGGTCGTGTCTGTAATAAAGTATATCGTAATGACTCGATGTAACCTCCCTTCGTGGGAATATTCTGGGGATAAACTAGGTAATCGAGGGTCTAAATGTCCTTGACAGGGTCGGGCAGACCCTCGAGTACCTATAAATACCCTCGTACTGTGCCAAAGCGTAGAGGTAGAAATATTGTAGCTTTGACATCCCGTGTTAGCATTACAAATCATTTCCCCCATTTCCCGTTGGATCTACCTGTCCTGAAAGGCAGGTTCCCACATTTGGCGCCCACCGTTCGTGCGACGAAAAAACAACCTGTGATGGCCCCCAAGAGAGCAACCTCGAAGGCTGCTGCATCCATCGACAACGCGGCGAAGGCAGCACTCCTGGCGGAGAAGAAAGGCAAAGCCCTCGCGGACAACGCCCCCAGGAGGCCTTTGAAGATGATGCTGTCAACAGCAAGAGACAGCGCCAGGATAACCCCACCCCCGATGGCACTATGCGCACTTGCAGTTCCGAGGATGCACCGCAAGCACCACCACCAGGCTTCGCTCCCCTAGAGAGCGAAGACGTCATAGAGGATGGAGAAGTCATAGGCATCTTGGCCGAAGACCAGCTAAAGCTGCGAGCCCTGCACATCGAAAACAACCACCTGAAGAAGCAGAAAGAAATACTTGAAGGCAACCGTCAACGAGTCACTATGCAAGCGAAAGTGCGTCAGATGATACAAGATGAGGAGCAGAGAGCTCAGGAGCTAGAACAAGAGATCACGGTCATGCAAGGTGAAGGCCCATACAACCTGCAACGCGGCCCCCTCGCACTGCCAGTGCCTTTTCAGCAACACACACAGTCGGAGACCCATTCCACACACAGCGTGGCCCCTTCACCCCCAGCTGCCGCATTCCAGGGAATCAACTATCTCGACGAGCAAAGTCCTCTGTCTCTGTAGCTCCAAGCATCACCCTGGGCTACCAATTTCAGGGCCGGTGCCTACCCCAAATACAACGGCAATACCGGCCCGGCTCAGTACATCATGAGCTACCAAGTTGTCGTTGCATCGTCCGGAGGGGACGACGCCACTATGGCCAAGTCCTTCATCATCGCACTCGAAGGCCCAGCCTTAACTTGGTATACCAGGTTACCGCCACTGTCAATCGAGTCCTGGAAGGGACTTCGCGACAAGTTCCTGCTCAATTTCCAAGGATATCGGGCCGACACAGATGCACTGGTCTAGTTATCCCTCTACAAGCAGCGGGAAAAGGAAACCCTTCGCGAATACTACAAAAAATTCCTGACGCTCAAATCGCAACTGCCATCAGTTGACGATCACATAGCAATCCACTACGCCATCAGTGGTCATCGGGCCGGTGTCCTGTACAGTCATTGTATCAGGGATCCGCCCAAGCACCTACAGGAGCTCTACCAACTAGTTGAGAAGTATGACAGGTCTGAGGAGCTCCATCAACGCAAAGTTGAATCCCAGAGGAAGCCCAAGGACCCTCCACAGTCCAGCAAAACTTGGATTCGGTCGGCGCAGTCAGACTCCGGCAGGGACAACCGCAACCAGCAACATGTGCACACCATAGCCAATCAGCACCCAGCCAGAGAGCCCACACGCCATCAGGAATACCCCCCTCAAGGCCGCGGCAATGGCGCAAGACGAAGGGGCCGAGGACGGACCCAACAGCCACGATGATTCTATTTCTTGTTTCACGACGAAGACTGTGCGCATCCAACAAGGGATTGTCCGAAGACTAAGGCCACCAAGGACAGAATGGCCAGAGCCCAACCAGCCGACAACCAGCGGGTCGTCGCGCACACTTACCACCCCTAACAACACTGACAACCCTACCATAACGAGCAAATCCAGCATCAACCCAATAATGATTACCATCACCATCAAGAGGTGCAGGTTCTACCACCACCGCCTCCGGACCACCCAAATCCTCCACGTCACAACCCCCCACCGCCAGCACCCAAACAAGAAGACTTCGCTGAGCCACCATATCGCGGAGTCATCCACATGATCACTAGGGGATCCAGCATGGACTTCGACACCAAACGACAGAAAAAGGACCACTATCGAAGTGTGAACCACGTCGCTCTCATTGGCCTAGTGGTGCAAACGAAGTGGTCCCATGTACCACTCACCTTCGATGCCAGGGATGTCGACTTGCGCAGCGCTCCACACGCAGACGCCATGGTAATCAACTGCAGGGTAGCTGTGGGGGATAGATATCCCCCGGGTCCACTAAAGGAGTAAAAGACCTCACGAAAGGCCCAAAGGCCCAATAAATCATGAGGTCATTCCTTCGTGGGCCTGGGGAGAAACAACCAACAAAGCAGAGAAGACGTAAGACCGGATTGGTGCAAACCCGGACGACCCACAACGTCGAACGAGTAAATCGCAACAGAGACCCGACTTTCCCGCGCTGGAGCCCCCATGCAACGGAGCCATGCGAGGATAAGTCGGCGAGGGTTACGTAGGGATAAACTGAAGAGGTTCACTACCTTTTAGCTGCTTGTTGTTATCATATCCACGTGTACTGCCCCACGGTCGAGTATATAAGGCCTAGGGGGCACCCCTTCAGAACGATCGACCCTATCTTACTTAGCCACCCACCTCAACTCTCTGTGTCTTCAATCCAGAGAGCCCTCTTGTAACCACGTTCACATACTCACCAGGACGTAGGGTGTTACGCATCTCTAAGCGGCCCGAACCTGTAAATCTTGTCCACTGTCCCTCGTGTGATCGGCACGAACCATTTTGCTACAGTCGTCGACACCGTCCTACTCCTAAAAACACCTTGAGGGGCAACCCCAGGTGTGCGGTCGGACCCAAAACACCGACAGCTGGCGTGCCAGGTAGGGGGTGTGTCGACGATCCAAGCTAGCTCAATGGTCGTCATCTTCAACAACAAGATCACCATGCGTCCCGGATCCGTATTCTGCTTTGGGACAATCTCATCTGTAACGGATGAAGAGGGAATTCTACACCGTATCGCGGATCCGCCGGAAAAGAAGTCTCCTCCAACGAAGCCCGAAAACGCCGGAGAGGCGCAACCTCCAGCTCTTCAGAAAAAGATCGTCTCCGGAAAGTCGGGGGCCGAGGGCTCGCTGACCCGGAAGACTCCGTTGTCTACTTCCTCGACGAAAGAATGGACACGGATCACGAGGAAGAAGGAGACCAGGGAAAAGCAAGTCGTTCTTTCCGTTCCTCTGGCCTCAAAGGAGAACGGAAAGAAAGTCGCCACGATAGCAGCACCATTCTACCCCGACGTCCTCTTCATCGGGAGAGTGGAGTCGCCCACCGTTTCCGACGATGAACCGACTGCGCCCGGAGAAGAGCCGCCTCAACGAGAATCCCGCCGACGGAGGAACCGGCGCAGGAACGTCCGACGACATCACGCGGCCGGAGAACAGAATCCGGAGCAGCCTGTCTCACGAGACGAGGTCTCGGAGATAGGAGAAACTCCGGAAGAACGCGTCTTCAGAGAACGAAGGAACTCCCGACGACGTGATCGTCGGCGGGCTCAGGAACAGGCCGAGCAAGACGCAAGGCAACGCCGGGAGAATCTGCTCTTCGGGCGCAACCTGAATCCCGACTTCGCCCGAGCTATGAACACGCCAAGCGAAGTCGGAGGGGTACTAGCTCGGATAGCTGATGGACTTCCTCGAACCCCCGACGCCGAGGGATACCGACGCCTGTTCACCCAGGCAGCCAACCATCTTCTACCGCTCGCTCACCCGCCGAACGATCTATGACACGCCATCAACAGTCGCCGAGACGCGCGGAGCTCCATCAATGCTTTGCGCGAACGGTGGCATGAGAACGAGATTCGCCGTCGGGAGGAGTATGACCGGGATCATGGCATCCCGACTCAGAGCCAGGCCACCAGGACTGAGTCGGCAACGGCCTCAACTGGCGGTACCACTCGGGGACGGTCGAGGAACCACAATCACAACTCCCCTCCCTGGGACAGGCATCGTCCCCGACGACAGGAGGACACGTGCGGAGTGTCCGCTCTTACTCCGTGCCTTATGGCCATCCAATGGCCTCCCAACTTCAAGGTATCCAATGTCGACAAATATGAGCCTAAGCAGGATCCAGGGGGTTGGTTAGCCGTCTACACCACCGCTGCTCGGGCTGCCAGAGCATCTGAGGACGTTATGACCGCGTATCTGCCCATCGTCCTTGGGCAAGATGCGCTACAGTGGCTACGACATCTACCCCGACACTGCATCGACGACTGGGGAGACTTCAGTCGACGTTTCACCGCCAACTTCCAGTCCCTCTCCGACAAGCCAGCGCAACCGTGGGACCTCAAATCCATCAAGCGCCGGGGGGATGAGACTCTCCGGTCGTACCTCAAAAGGTTCCAGACCATGAGAAATCGCATCCCCGAGGTCACGGAGGCGGCCGTGATTGAGGACTTCTACAGAGGATCCAACAACTCGGCCTTTGTCCGAGCCATACTACAGAAGGCGCCGACTACTTCCGAGGAGCTGTTCCGGGAAGCCGACCTCTACATCACTGCCGACGAGCGAGCTCAGGACCTCATCGGAGGAGCAAAGCCTGCACCGGCAGCACCACGACGCGACGCGAACCAGCCACCCGACAAACGCTGGGAGAAGAGGCCTCGCGAAGAAGTACACGCCGCCGGACCGCCTGCCTCTCGCGCCCGAGGAGGACCTCGCGGAGGCGAGCGCACGCTGGACGACATCCTCGACGCCCAGTGCCCATACCACAAGGACATGTGCCACACTCTTCGCAACTGCCGGGACTTCAAGCACTCCGTTGGGCATGGCCGACCCTTCCAACCTATACCTCCTCCTCCGCCGAGGGGAGGACCGGATGAACCGCGACAACCTCATCAGCCGGAGGAGGAGCTTTCCCACGCGTCGACAGGGAGGTCAACGTCATCTTCGGCGGACATGGGTCGCAGGAGAACAAGAGACAACAAAAGCTCAACGACCGCCAGATACTGGTGGAGACCACCGGTCCTCCCGCCCCATACCGGTGGTCAGAGCACCCGATCACCTTCACTCGGGAAGATCAATGGCTCAACTTCGACCATCCGGGCAAATACCCGCTCCTCGTCGATCCGGTGATCCGAGAGAGCCGGGTGAAGAAGGTGCTAGTGGACGGGGGGAGCAGCATCAACGTCACCTTCCCCCGGACGCTCCAAGGCTTGGGGGCTCACCTCAAAGAGCTCCACAAGTCAGATACTCCTTTCTTTGGCATCGTGCCGACGGAAGGAGAATACCCGCTCGGGCACATCTACATGCCAGTCACCTTCGGAACTCCGGAGAACTACAGAACCAAGTTCCTAAGGTTTGAAGTGGCGAACTTCGACTGCGGGTACAACGCCATCATCGGAAGACCGGGATTGGCCAAATTCATGGCCATTCCGCACTATACATACATGATACTGAAGATGCCAGGACCGCAAGGGATCATAACTGTGCGCGCCGACTTCCAAGGCGCCGCAGAATGTTTCCGAGTGGCCATCCAAGCAGCCCTCACCACCAAGCCGTCAACGGTCCCTTCTACACTGGCGAATTCTAAGCCTGAGGAGGACCTCGCCGTACCGGCAAACGAAGCTCAGGCCACGACCTCTATGCGGCCGACTGAAGAAACCAAGCGAATTAACCTGGGGTTCGCTGATGAGCGCAAGACGACCATCATCAGCTCCAGCTTGAGCGACAAATAGGAAAGCGCGCTCGTCCAGTTCCTGCAAGATAACCGGGATGTATTCGCATGGCAACCTGCGGATATGCCGGGAGTCCCAAGAGAACTGGCCGAGCACAAGTTGAAGGTTTATCCCCAGGCGAGGCCGATCCAGCAAAAGCTACGTCGTTTCACGCCCGACAAGAGAGAGGCCATTCGCGCCGAGTTAGCTCGCTTGGTTGCGGCTGGATTTATTAGAGAAGTATTACACCCCGAGTGGCTAGCTAACCCTGTTCTTGTACTCAAAAAGAATAAAGTGGATTGGCGCATGTGCGTCGACTATACGGATCTCAACAAACACTGTCTGAAGGATCCCTTTGGGCTCCCGAGGATAGATCAGGTGGTGGACTCCACCGCTGGATGTTCTGTGCTGTCTTTCTTAGATTGCTATTCCGGGTATCATCAGATTAGTTTGGCAAAAGAAGACGAGGAAAAAAACGGCGTTCATCACTCCGTTTGGTGCTTTCTGTTATACCTCCATGCCGTTCGGCCTCAAAAACGCTGGAGCGACTTATCAGAGAGCCATTCAAACATGCTTAGCCGATCACTGGGGCAAGCGTGTGGAGGCTTACGTAGATGATGTGGTGATCAAAACAGAGAATACGGAAAACTTCATCGAAGATTTACAGCTGGTTTTCAACAGCCTGAGAAGATATAGATGGAAGCTCAATCCTGAAAAATGTGTTTTCGGGGTACCAGCAGGAAAGTTGCTCGGGTTTATCGTCAGCCACCGGGGAATTGAGGCTAATCCAGATAAGATTGAAGCTATCATGAAGATGGAAGCTCCTCGGTCACAAAAGAAGGTTCAGCGACTTACTGGATGTATGGCAGCTCTGAGCAGATTTATATCCAGGCTGGGAGAAAAAGGTTTGCCATTTTACAAGCTACTCAAAAAGGTGGATAAGTTTCAATGGACTTCATAAGCACAAGAAGCTCTAGACGCACTGAAGAAATTCTTGACAACACCACCAGTACTGAAACCACCCCGGCGAGCTAGGCCGACTCAACCGGCTGAAGATTTGCTGCTGTATATCTCTTGCACGACTCACGTGGTAAGCACCGCGTTGGTAGTCGAGCGAGTAGAAGAAGGACATGCCTATCCAGTACAACATCCTGTTTACTTCATCAGTGAAGTTCTAGGCCCCTCGAAGAAAAAGTATCCTCAGGTTCAGAAGCTATTATATGCAGTACTTCTAACTGCCCGCAAGCTGCGTCACTACTTTGACGACCACAAAGTCATAGTAGTCACTGGTTTTCCAATAGGGGACATTCTTCACAACAAGGAAGCCATTGGCCGAATAGCCAAGTGGGCTTGCGAGCTGGGATCCCATGACATCGAGTTCCGACCTCGCACTGCCATCAAAACTCAAGCACTGGTTGATTTCGTATCAGAATGGACAGAACAGCAAGTACCAGATAATCCAGAAATTGCAGAAGTATGGCGAATGTATTTTGATGGCTCGCTGAAGCTGCAGGGAGCAGGAGCAGGGATTCTCTTCACCGCACCTGGAGGCGAACACCTCAAGTACGCCCTCCAGTTTCTATTCCCGGCCTCTAACAACGCAGCCGAGTATGAAGCTTTGATACATGGATTGAACATCGCCATATCACTGGGCGTCAAGAGATTGATGGTATACGGAGATTCTCTGGTAGTCATCAGCCAGATAAACAAGGAATGGGATTGTTCAAGTGATTCAATGGGAAAATACTGCGCTGCCGTCCGAAAGCTGGAAGATAAATTCGAGGGTCTGGAATTTCATCATATAGAAAGAGATCGGAACACAGCAGCCGATGTACTGTCCAAGCTCGGATCCAGTCGAACTCAGGTCCCACCCGGAGTCTTCGTGCAAGAAATTCTGCAGCCGAGTATCTCAATGGATCAAACAGAAGAGTGCAACATCATAAATCAACCCGAGTCAGACTCTGATGACTGGAGAAGGCTGATTATTAAGTACATAAAGAATGAAGAAGAACTAGACGACAAGAACTCGGCAGAGCGCATTGCCAGGCAGTCGGCTCACTATACACTCATTGGGAAGGAATTGTACAGAAGGGGCGCATCAGGCATCCTCATGAAGTGCGTTCTCCCGTCCACTGGGAAGCAACTTCTGGAGGAGGTCCATGCAGGGCAATGTGGAATACATGCAGCATCCAGAACACTAGTCGGAAAGGTTTTCAGGTCAGGATTCTATTGGCCGACGGCGAAGAACGATGCAGCCGAGTTAGTTCAGAGATGCGAAGCTTGCCAATACTTGTCAAAGCAACAGCACATGCCAGCACAGCAACTACAGACCATACCAGTAACTTGGCCTTTCGCATGCTGGGGACTGGATATGATTGGGCCTTTCAAGAAAGCCCAAGGGGGATATACTCATGTATTGGTGGCGATTGACAAATTCACTAAATGGATAGAGTTCAAGCCCATTGCTTCTTTAACCTCTGCTAAGGCTGTGGAATTCATACAAGACATAATATTCAGATTCGGGATACCAAACAGCATCATCACCGACTTAGGATCCAACTTCACCAGTTCAGAATTCTTCGACTTCTGCGAGCAAAAGAGCATTCAGAACAAGTACGCATCTGTAGCACATCCAAGAGCCAACGGGCAGGTTGAGCGAGCCAACGGAACGATATTGGAGGCACTCAGGAAAAGGGTCTTCGATAAGAATGAAAAATTCGCAGGAAAGTGGATAAGAGAATTGCCTTATGTTGTTTGGAGCCTAAGAACCCAACCTAGCCGAGCCCTGCATGGAAACACTCCTTTCTTCATGGTCTATGGGTCGGAGGCAGTGCTACCTGCTGATCTCAAGTTTGGGGCGCCAAGGTTGATCTTCGAAAGCATAGCAGAAGCTGAGGCCACCAGGCTGGAGGACGTTGATGTACTTGAGGAAGAACGGCTGAATGCGGTAATCCAATCAGCACGGTACCAGCACACTCTAAGACGCTATCACGACAAGGCTGTGCGGCAACGGTTCTTTTCAGTAGGAGACCTCGTCCTCCGCCGAATTCTAACGAGAGAGGGACGGCACAAGTTATCACCCCTATGGGAAGGACCCTTCATAGTAGCAGAAGTCACTCGGCCCGGATCGTATCGCCTCACTCAGATGGATGGCACAGAAGTTGGGAACTCCTGGAACATAGAGCACCTCAGAAAGTTTTATCCCTAGCTGTATTTCAAAACCGCTGGGGCGATAATGTATTCTGTAAAGTGGAAATATGTCATCAATAAAGAGAGATTTCAAAGATACTCGGCTCGTTTACGATTGACTTGCATTCTTACTTAACTCGGGGTGACCACTATGCCCTACAAACGGAGCAATCGACTTAAGTCGGCAACGACTTAAGGCGGTGCAACATGCTCACGTTTACTTAACTTGGGGTGACCACTATGCCCTACAAACGGAGCAATCGACTTAAGTCGGCAACGACTTAAGGCGGTGCAACATGCTCACGTTTACTTAACTTGGGGTGACCACTATGCCCTACAAACGGAGCAATCGACTTAAGTCGGCAACGACTTAAGGCGGTGCAACATGCTCACGCTTACTTAACTCGGGGTGACCACTATGCCCTACAAACGGAGCAATCGACTTAAGTCGGCAACGACTTAAGGCGGTGCAACATGCTCACGCTTACTTAACTCGGGGTGACCACTATGCCCTACAAACGGAGCAATCGACTTAAGTCGGCAACGACTTAAGGCGGTGCAACATGCTCACGCTTACTTAACTCGGGGTGACCACTATGCCCTACAAACGGAGCAATCGACTTAAGTCGGCAACGACTTAAGGCGGTGCAACATGCTCACGCTTACTTAACTTGGGGTGACCACTATGCCCTACTAACGGAGCTATCGGCTAAAGTCAAGCGGTGGCTTAAGCCGGCGCAACATACTCGCGCCTATGTAATTCAGGGGATGACTTCCATATCCCGCAAACAAATTTCATAATCATCATGCGTCATTACCACAAATTTACGAACCAATAAATTCTGATACAATAAGAGAGTAATTATGGCATTCTAATGATAAATTGATGTCTTCTAACAAATACTCGATCATGCTAACCGCGCGCTCAGAGCACGCAAAATGTTTCTCTATTTCGCAATGTCTTTTTCAGGAGCGACCGGCGAAGTAGGACGACTCGAGGAATCGGGGGCAGCATTCACGTCAGTCTTTATGTCTTCAGGAACAACCACGCCGGGTCTCCTCATTAAGATTCATCCAGCACGAATAGCCTTGTCCATGGCTTTATCGCGCTGGGCTTTGAGAGTAGCCGCAGTTTCTTCGGCAACTTTAGCAGCCAGCCGAGCAGCCTCTAACTCCTGGGCAACAGATTTCTTGGAAGCTCGGAGTTCTTTGATGGTGACATCCTTCGCTGATATCAATTGCTTAAGGCGGGTCACTTCGTCCGCAGATTCTTGCAGCCTACAACGCTGATTGTCCAGCTCCTCCATTGTAAAGCGGTGACTCCTCTCCAAGATTGACAGCGAGCTGCTAGAATCACGATACAATGTGTCTAGATTGTCACGAGAAGTAGCAAGGATACGTTTTTCTTCCTGCAAACAAAAAATCAACTCCTTCAGAAACCAAGCGAGTAATAAGAGCATAGCAAGGCAAGGCACGGTTTTGTAAGTTACCTTTTTAGAGTCAAGTCGAGCATGAAGAGAAGAACTCAAGGCATTAGCGTCATCCAAGGCAGCGGAGACCTGATTTAGGGTGTGTTTGGCATGGCTCTGCTCCACCCCAGAGCAGCTCTACTCTAAAACTCTGGGTGGAGCAGCTCTGCTCCAGAGTTTAGATTGTTTCTCATAACCAGTGGCAATGGCGGGTAAATAACTCAAAACTCCATGACTAGGTTGCTTTTTTGGAGTTTTCAGAGCAGCAAAAGAGGTACTCCAAAAAATTGTACTGCAGCTCCAAAAACTCCATAGAGTTTACAACTCTGGAGTTAGGGTGTTTGGCATGCTCTGGCCAGCTCCTCCTTGGAGTTTTGCTCTGGAGCCATGCCAAACAGCCCTTAA
Source organism: Zea mays (assembly GCF_902167145.1). Classification (NCBI taxonomy): domain Eukaryota; kingdom Viridiplantae; phylum Streptophyta; class Magnoliopsida; order Poales; family Poaceae; genus Zea; species Zea mays. The sequence goes on from NC_050097.1 coordinate 55,103,933, forward strand.
TTCAGTTTGGCTCTGAGAGTACTTCTCCTCGAAGTCAGCGCACCGTTGAACCATTTCAGCCTGATCTCGGGAATGTTTTTCCTCAAGAATTGTAATCTGCCGAGTCATTCCTAGCAAGAGGTAATCAAACAAAACGAGGTCAGAAGGTAAAACAGTCCACAACAAAGGCGAAGAGAAGAAAAAGGGCACTAACCAGCGTTAGTTGCCTCCAGCTCGGATACACGACGATGAAGTGGCACTGGATTCCAACACTCAAGAGACGAAGCCACTTCTGGGGCGGAAGCACCCTGCAATCTCAGCTGGCTGGCCATCCCATCTACCAAAGACTGATAAGAAGAACAGATGAACATAATGACAAAAGTTCACGCAACATAAAGAACAAGCTAAAATACAGCGCAGTACCTGGAGGTTGGAAAAGAACGAAGGGATCCCCAAATCAGGAGAAATCAGCTGATAACCAGGCGCAAGGCCACCACCCGAAGCAGCTTGCAACGGACCAGTAGGAATCAGTTCAGTGCCTTCAACAGAGCCAAACGCCCGATCAGCGGGGACGCTGCCCTCTAAAGCGCCTCCCTGGTCCAAAGTTTGGGCCACCACCATGCAGCTAGAGTGTGGAGGTGATCCCGCGTGAACGTCCATGGAAGTGCAGGAAGGAGACCCTGCTTGGGCACCCTCGGGGGCTGGGTCATAGTTGGCACTGCCCACTTGAGCCGGATCATCCCTGGCAACACCCTCGGGGGCTGGGTAGTGGCTTACACTCTTCACCCGAGCTAAGTCATCCCCGGCGACATCCTCGGGGGCTGGGCACGTGTCAGCACCATTCTTGAGGTCCAGGCTCTCCGCAGTAACCACCTCTAAGGTTGACGGGCCTTCGGCCACTTCCATGGGACCAGGACAATCCAAGTCAGCATCCCGACCCTCGAGATCGCGCTCTAAGGTCGACGAGGCACGGGATGACCTCAACCCAGCATCAGGCACGGCGGCGCAAGTCTCTATGGCATCATCATCCACTGGCTCTGATAACAAGTCCTCTGGGACCATATCCTCAAGAGTTTGATCAAAGTTGGCCAGGGACAGTTCTTGCAGACCAATGAGGGCAGACAAAGCAGGAGAAGGGACTCCACTACTTCCACCACTGGCGATGAACTGCCGACTATTTTTCCGAGTTAAAGGAGCTTCATTTTCTTCCTCCTCATATTCCACAGTGACAACACAAGTAGCACCCCCATTGGGATCAGCAACAGACGGAGCACCCACATTGGGATCAGTAGCAGTTTGGGTACACCCATTGGGGTCGGCATCAGTAAGTCCAGTCGCAGGCACTCCTTCAGTAGCAGGAACTGAGGTACCAGCGTCCTCATCAAAACTGGATACTCGCCGGAGGCGTCTTCTTTTCTTCTTTTGCTCATCAGTAGAAGGCTTAGGCTGATTGGTTCGGCTAGGATGCCTCGGGCGAGTACTGACAGGTTTCGGGACATCCAAAGTTGTATCAACCTCTGGAAGGGGCACCACTGCCAACGTACCAACAGGAGCAGCGTCGGAGGAATCCTCAGCTAACAGATCAAGCATGTCATTTATGTCTGCATCACTAGGGTTCAGGGGCACTTCAAAATGAACCTGCCGTTCATCATCAGGAATCTCCCCAAGCGAAGCAACCAAAGTACTGACTTCTTCAGCAGAGGGTCGCACTCTAAGGACCAAATTGCCATCAGTCACAGGTGGATTTGACACAAAAAGTGTAAAGGCTTTGGGAGGAGGCAGGTTCCAGGCCGAGTATGCCGCTGGAGCACCAACATTTGACACCTTACCCCTGAGGATCATTTCAAGTCGGCTTACCAAGTCTATAGAAGGAATTCTCCTATTGGTAACCCGAGTTGAGTCGGCCAGCCCTCGATACAGATATGCTGGATAGGCCCTATCTTTCAGTGGCTGAATGTTCTTGAAAACAAAGTCAGCGACCACAGCTTCAGCAGTTAGACCTCTCTCTTTCAGCAGTCCTACTTCAGTTAGCAACACACCTGCCTCAGCCACTTCCTGATCTGTGGGAGACTCGGTCCAGCTCGGAGTGCGAACGTCTGGCTGTCTTCCCGACCGGGAGGGGAGAGAATTTCCGTAATTATCAACTATGAACCACTCTAGACGCCATCCCTTAATACTGTCCTTGAGGGGAATCTCAAGATACTCAGTTTTCCGCCCGCGGCGCATCTCCAAACTGGCACCTCCGACCAACTGATGTTGTCCCCCGGCCATCCCAGGGCGACAATGATACAAATACTTCCATAAGCCAAAATGCGGCAGCACGCCAAGAAAGGCTTCGCATAAGTGGACGAAAATGGAGATTTGCAGAATGGAATTAGGGTTCAAATGGGTCAAGTTAATGTGGTAGAAATCAAGGAGGCCGCGGAAAAAGGGAGAGATGGGAAGGCCGAGGCCGCGGAGAAGAAAAGGAGCGTAGACTACAGACTCGTGGGTATCCTCTGTTGGGACAGTAGTCCCGCGGCAAATCCACCAAGAACAGAGTTCCCGCGGAGGAAGAACCCCGATGGATATGAGGTGGAGAAGTTCAGCTTCGGAAATAATGGACATATGGTTACCTGCGAAAGGCAACTGGCTGTTGGGGTCGATTGGAGGGATCACCGCAGCAGACGAGCTCGCAGTTTTCCTCTTGGGCGCCATCTCGATTTTCACCAGCGAACAGAGTAGGAGGCGAATGGCAGAGAGGATTCAGAGGCGGGAATGCAAGAACTAGGGCACAAAAAGCAAAGGCGGCTAAAAGCGCAGCTCTTATGGGATATTCTCGAGCCAGATACCGTTTCAAAAAGTGCCCAGTCATCACCCGGCGGTTATTTCCGAAACCCCAGCATGCCACGTGGTCATCCGGTGGTTATTTCTAAAAAGCCGATGCGCCACCTCATCACTCGGTTATCATCCTTAAAATAACTCATGCGGCCGGCTATCACTCGGCGTTGACTCTAAAACGCTGATTTCATATTCAGTCGCTCGGCATTACCTCTAAAATGCCGACATCACCATCCAGTCACTCGGCGTTGACTCTAAAACCCTGATTTCATATTCAGTCGCTCGGCATTACCTCTAAAATGCCGACGTCACCATCCAGTCACTCGGCGTTGACTCTAAAACGCTGATTTCATATTCAGTTGCTCGGCATTGTCTCTAAAAACCGATGCCGACCTCCAGTCATTCAGCGTTGCATCTAAAAACGCTGATCTCGTATTCAATCGCTCGGCATTACTTCTAAAATGCCGACATCGACCTTCAATCACTCGGCGTTGCCTCTAAAACGCTGATCTTGTGTTCGATGGCTCGGCATTATCTCTAAAATGCCGACGTCGACCTTCAATCACTCGGCGTTGCCTCTAAAATGCTGATCTCATGTTCAATCGCTCGGTATTACTTCTAAAATGCCGACGTCGACCTTCAATCGCTCGGCGTTGCCTCTAAAACACCGATACCGACTACAAGATTACTCGGCAGCTACTCCTGGAAGCGTCAGTGTGATGCCCAAGTTATTCATCTACTGTCTCAAAAGAATCAGTTTTATAATCAAGCAAAGCGAGACATCAAGAAGAAGCCAACGTCATTCTTTCATTAAGGGAAGACAATAAGCTTACAAATCAACTCTTTGCGAGTTGATGCTTCCCTACTATTACTACATTACATTACTACTACTACTATACTACACTATACTACTCTACAGTACTACTACATTATTCTAACTACACTATACTAATATCTAAAGACCAGTGGCGCTTAGCCACTGGCCTTGCTGCTGCTGCCACCGCCGCCGCCCCTGGTGCTGCCCGTGCTGCTGCCGCCTCTGGTGCTGCCCTTGCTCCCGTCGCCGCCGCCGCTGCCCCCGCCGCTGCCGCTGCCGTCACCATCGCCGTCGCCACCGTCGTCGTCGTCGCCGTCGTCGTCGTCGTCATCCTCGTCCTTGCCACCGTCCGAGTCCTCCTCATCCGAGGAGAACTCCGACTCATCCGAGCCCTCGAGCCCGGAGCGCTCGACGGCCCGGATGTACGTCCAGAATTCCGCGGCAATCCCCTGGGAGTCGTCTGAATCATCAGACGACGCCGGGGGAGAGACGGGAGCCGGAGACCCCTCGGACTCGGAGGAGAACTCCTCCTCTGAGTATTCCGAGTCGCCGAAGTCCTCCGACGGAGGAGTCGGCTCGCGCTTGCGTTTGTTACTCTTGCCCATGGCGGAAGCAGACAGGAGAGAAGAGAAGGATGCAGTAAAGAACAGCGAAGAGATGTGAAAAAACCAGAGGAGCAACGGCGCTATTTATAGAAGGGAAAGGCAACCGCTCACCTCCAACCGTGGTCACTGAACAGTCGCAAAGCATTCAATAAGCACTTCCACCCGTCCGAAGACACGTCAGACGGCTGACGCCGTTCCATGCAACATTACACCCATTGGGACTCCAGTCAACAGCGCAAAGGATATGATTACACTCGCCGTCCCATCACATTACTACTCAGAAGCAGCCGGCTAAAACACTCAGCGTACCAAGCCGTCCCTCGCCCACACCCATTGGGGGGGACGCCCAGGAATTATCAGTATATTTTTCAAAACGGTCACATCCGTGCAGGGCACGCAGTGAATACCTCAAGACAAAAATGAGATATCAGTAAGGATCAGAGGAAAGCCAAATATAGCCAGCAAAGTACAAGATATGGCCGACAGAAGCGATGTGAAGACTAGACAGAGAACGTCCATCAAACGTTCAATCAGTCGCATAAGCAAATAAATTGCACTACCTAGCAAGATATGGATGGATTGCAAACTTGGCTGCTAAAGACAAAATATATGCTGACCTCTGCAGCAAAATATTGATGACATAATGCTGACGTCCAAAGCATAATGCAAATAGCTTCATGCCAATTTTTACAAACGAAAGGAAGACCTTCGAATGGATTATCCTTAAAAATCCATTTGAAGGTCGGGGGCTACACCCATTGGGTGCACCTCCGGTGCACCCCATGGATTATCATTCCAAGCCGAGATAGTGCCGAATTCTCAGGCGAGGGACAAGACTAAAAGACCAACCCTCAACCAAGATGCAGGAGCACAAATGGAGATAATTTCTGGGGAAGACCTTTGAGTAGATTGTTTTCTAAAATCTACTCAAAGGTCGGGGGCTACACCCATTGGGTGCACCTCCGGTGCACCCAATGAAGTTCAGAATCCTACAAATTGAAATGCCGACCTCTAAGGCACAAGCATGAAACCAAGCCTCGGTCAAATGAGTGATCGGAGCAAGAGAAGACAGCAGGAAGACGTTCTTCTTCAAAACACCCGCGAGTTGGACCTGGGATCTTTGGGCTGATTACTTCTAAATTAACCCAAAGATCGGGGGCTTGTGGGGGATAGATATCCCCTGGGTCCACTAAAGGAGTAAAAGACCTCACGAAAGGCCCAAAGGCCCAATAAATCATGAGGTCATTCCTTCGTGGGCCTGGGGAGAAACAACCAACAAAGCAGAGAAGACGTAAGACCGGATTGGTGCAAACCCGGACGACCCACAACGTCGAACGAGTAAATCGCAACAGAGACCCGACTTTCCCGCGCTGGAGCCCCCATGCAACGGAGCCATGCGAGGATAAGTCGGCGAGGGTTACGTAGGGATAAACTGAAGAGGTTCACTACCTTTTAGCTGCTTGTTGTTATCATATCCACGTGTACTGCCCCACGGTCGAGTATATAAGGCCTAGGGGGCACCCCTTCAGAACGATCGACCCTATCTTACTTAGCCACCCACCTCAACTCTCTGTGTCTTCAATCCAGAGAGCCCTCTTGTAACCACGTTCACATACTCACCAGGACATAGGGTGTTACGCATCTCTAAGCGGCCCGAACCTGTAAATCTTGTCCACTGTCCCTCGTGTGATCGGCACGAACCATTTTGCTACAGTCGTCGACACCGTCCTACTCCTAAAAACACCTTGAGGGGCAACCCCGGGTGTGCGGTCGGACCCAAAACACCGACAGTAGCAGGTTGGGATCTGCACAAAGTGCTGGTCAACAACGACAGTCAGGCTGACATCATTTTTCTGCACACCTTCGGTCGTATGGGAATCAGCCATAGCCTCCTCAAGCCTGCAGATAATTCCCTCTACGGATTCGGCGGCAAGGGCACATTCCCTATCGGCAAGATAGAACTCCCCTTATCATTCGGTGCAGCGCCCAATGTGCGGAGTGAGCAAGTCACGTTTGACATTGTCGACATGGTCTACCCATACAACACCATAATGGGGCATGGCTCGATCAACAAATTTGAGGCGGCCATTCATGGGCTCTACCTTTGCATGAAAATCCCAGGCCACAGGGCGTGATCACTGTCTACGGTGACCAGCAGACAGCGCACAACATTGAGAGAGACTTCGTTCCAGGGCAACGAAACGTTCACTACCTCACAGTAGAGCGCGATGCCTAGTCAAAGGCAAAAAAGTCAACACCCAGCTATAGAGTAACGACGGTACGAAGACAGACCCCTCGATTCAGCAACCCCGAAGCAGACAGTCATAATCAGCGAAGACCTGACATCGCGAGACAAGAAAAACTCCTTTCCTGTCTCACCCGTAACAAGGATGTCTTCGCCTGGTCCACCCTCGATCTAGTTGGGGTCAGCCGCTCCATCATGAGCACAATCTGGGCATCGACCCCTCTGTGCGCCCAAAAAAGCAGTGGCTGCGGAAAATGTCCGACGAAAAAACAGCGGCAACCAAGGGCGAAGTACATTGCCTATTGGAAGCCAGATTCATCGAACCAATCGCTTACCCGACATGGCTCGCCAACGTTGTAATGGTGCAGAAGAAGAGCGGCAAATGGCGCATGTGCATCGACTTCACGAGCCTCAACAAGGCGTGCCCCAAGGACAACTTACCTCTTCCGCGAATCGACAAAATTATCGACAGCGTAGCAGGCTGTGAAGTCATGTCCCTCCTAGATTGCTTCTCTGGCTACCATCGGATCTACATAAAAGAGGAGGACAAGGCCAGTACCAACTTCATCACACCCTTCGGCATGTACTGCTTCGTACGGATGCCTGAGGGACTCAAGAATGTCGACTCAACTTTTTCTCGCCTCACTAAGAAGGTCCTCGAAAACCAAGTAGGCCAACATGCATGACGACATTGTCGTAGCAAGTAAAAGCAAAGAGTACCACCTGACTGACCTCGCAGAGACATTCGCCAACATGCGTGACGCAAGACTATGGCTCAACCCAGAGAAGTGTGTCTTTGGAGTACGTCAGGGAAAAATACTTGGCTACTTGGTATCGCACCGAGGGATTGAAGCCAACCCAGCCAAAATCCAAGAAATTATGGACATGGCACCACCGCAGTCCACCAAAGACGTCCAACGACTAATAGGAAGACTGGCGGCCCTGAATAGATTCATCTCCAGGTCCGCTGAACGAAGCCTGCCTTTCCTCAAAACATTGCGTGGCGCGAAAGACTTCGTCTGGGACCCGGAGCAGGCAGCGGCCTTCGAGTCACTCAAACAACACATGTCTGACTTAGCAACCTTGATAAGTCCAGACCCCTCGCTCCCACTACTTCTCTACATCGCAACCTCACACTGCGCAGACAGCGCAGTGCTAGTCCAAGAGCAAGACAGAGATGACAAAAATCAGCAGTGCCCGGTATACTATGTCTCCGAAGTTCTCACAACTTCCAAATGCAACATGACTGAGCTCGAGAAGATTTCATATGTAGTGGTCATGGCTTCGCGCAAGCTGCGACACTATTCCGAGGCATTCAAAGTACGAGTCACTTCGGACAGGGGTCTGGGAGAACTGTTCAGGAACCCGGAGGCATCCGCCAGAATTGCAAAATGGGCATTGGAACTGTCAGGGTACAACATCATTTTCGAGCCCAGAACAACAATCAAGTCGCAAGTCTTGGCAGACTTCATCGTCGTCTGGACATGACCCGTGGGGCCGCAGCAAGAGCACTCAGAAACAATCTGGACTATCCACTGTGATGGCGCATGGTGCTACGCGGCGGCAGGCGCCGCGGAGATCATCACATCACCCGCCAAAGTCAAATACAGATACGTCACGCGCCTCAGCTTTGCTCTAGAGTCCGACAGGTGCACCAACAACATAAAAAAATACGAAGCTGTCATCCTCGGTCTTCGCAAACTGCGGGCCCTTGGAATCACCACATGCATCATTAGAACAGATTCCAAGGTCGTCGCCGGTCAGATCGAAAAGGAATACTCAGCCAAAGAACCTGTGTTGATGCAATACCTCACCGCTGTCCGCAGCCTTGAAAAGCAGTTCAGGGGCTTCACCCTACAACACGTTGAGCGAAACAAAAATAAAGAGGCTGATGCATTGGCCAAAGCAGCAGCCAAAGGCGAGGCCCTGCCCTCCGATGTGTTCTACCATGTCATCGGCACACCAGCCGTCCGTAACCCCAAAGGCTTGCAAATAACACAAGACGCCGATGGCCACCGGATCGTCAACCTTATAATGGCCGAAGACTGGCGGGCCCCAATAACACTGTACCTCCAGTGCCATTACCACCCATCCGATCACAACGAGGCCAAAAGGCTAAAACACAGGAGCAGGGACTTCGCAATAGTCGAGGGCCAACTTTACAAAGAGGGTATCAGCCAGCCTATGCTGAAATGCATAACTGAAACCAAAGACCTAGAGATCCTCCGCGAAGTCCACAGCGGAGCCTGCGGGTCACACTAAGGACCAAGGCCCTCGCAGCCAAGGTAATTCGTCATTGATTCTATTGGCCCGCAATAATATGCATGGCCAACCGAGTCACCAGATCACACGAAGCATGCTATAGATTCTCCCCTCGCTCAGGCGCTCCTTCGCAATTTACCAAGCTCATCGCCCACACCTAGCCACTTCAGCGATGGGGGCTCGACATTGTCGAACCACTACCTACGGCACAAGGGAACCTAAAATTCACCTTCGTTGCCATCGAATATTTTACCAAATGGATCAAGGGCAGAACAGTCTCCACAATAACAATGAAGACCGCGTAGAAATTCTTCTGGCAGAACATCGTCTGCCGGTTCGGAGTCCCATTCGAGCTAACAGTCGACAACAACAAGCAGTTTGACAACCAGGACTTCCGAGAATTCTGCAGTTCCATTGGAACCAAGGTAGTGTTCGCCTCTATCTACCACCCACAGTCCAACGGTGTCGTCGAACGTGCCAATGGAAAGATCTTCAGCGCTATCAAGAAAAGGCTCCTCGACAACAAAAAGGGCAAATGGGTAGACCAACTACCCGAAGTCATATGGGCGTTGAACACAACAGAATGCCGAGCAACCGGGTTCACACCCTTCTGCCTGATGTACGGATCCGAGGCAATGACACCACAAGAGTTAAAGCATGGATCCCCACGAACAAACCAATTAGCCATCCCTGACGTCGACGAATCAACTTCCAAAGATCTTATCGACGAAGACCGTGTCCTCGCCTTGCAGGCCCTGAACAAGTATCATGCTCAGACCAAAGCATGGCGTGACAACAATGTCGTCCCAAGAGAATTCAACGAAGGGGATTTAGTACTCACAAGGACCATCAGAACAGAGTCCCAGGGCAAGCTAGAGCCAAAGTGGGAAGGGTCATACATAGTCAAGACAAAAGCATCGCCAAACGCTTACAGGCTAGCCACATCATCTGGCGAAGACTTAGAGCATTCATGGAATGTAGATAACCTTTTTAAATTCTTTATTTAAGATCCAAGGACCAAGTGCCTTTGTAATTCTTCAAACAATGTCGCTTAGGCCCATACTCTTCCTCCCGGGGAATGAAGTTTTTAACGAGGCGGAGCCCTGTAATATAACACCGAAAAGCCCCCACACAAACAATCCAGCCAGTATCATGGTCATGGGTGTTGAAAAAGACCGCGGCAACGGTCTTCGGCATTCAACGCACAAAACAGTCACCGCAAAAGGCAGCCTAGACTGCTCTCGCGTGTGACACGTCCGAGCAAAAGCCGCCTAAGGGTGCAGCTAGGCATGCACAATAAGTGTGCGACATCACCCACATGGTGCAAAGTCTTTTCTATAAGACACGTCCGAGCAAAAGCCACCTAAGGGTGCAGTCGGGCATGCACAATAAGTGCGTGACATCACCCACAGGGTGCGAAGTCTTTTCTATAAGACACGTCTGAGCAAAAGCCACCTAAAGGTGCAGCCGGGCATGCAAAATAAGTGTGCGACATCACCCACATGGTGCGAAGTTTTAACTATGAGACACATTCGAGCAAAAGCCGCCTAAGGGTGCAGCCGGGCATGCGCCATAAGCACACGACATCGCCCGTGGGAAGTGAAGTCCTCATCCCACCTAAGTGTCGCGCCAACACGATTACAAATTAAGACAATCTTACAATAAACGCAGCACACGATATGCCATCGTAGTTTACATACATAAAACGAAGGGCGCGTCGGCCACATCACACAAATAATACAAATCGTATTTTGTCGCCCTCCCTCTCTATTGCGAAGCGGGGGAGCACAGCGTTTTCACTCACTATCGCAACACGAGAGCAAGGCTAGCAAAAATGCTACATCGGCTCCACCTTCAGAATAAGACCCGCCTCCCGGAAATTAAACAGCATCATCCTCAAGTCTTCGCCCTCAAATAGATTACGCAAGTCCCCCTCCCCAATACACGTCCCGGCAGTCGAGGACAGTAGATCGCGTTGGCTACCCCGATCTAGTCGAAGACGGGATCGCTCCATACCCATCCGGTGACGTCTCCCACTTTGTGACATCCCACCAACACTCTGCTTCGACACCACCTTTCGCATGTGGTGGTCTTCGGCTATCGCCCTGGCAAGGGGAGCAGACTCTTCGCGCGCATCAGATTGCGACGGGGACTCCGATGCGGCCAAATCCAAGGCAGCAAAATAGTCTAAATCTTCCCCAGAAGACTCCTCAATCCATGAAAGCGGGCTCCCAAAATCATCCCCGTTCGAGGACCATGACTCAGTTTAAGAACCCTCAGACACATTTCCATTAAAGGGAGTTGCATTCGCAGCCGCCAAAATACTAGTATCAACATCAGCGGGGGTTGCTTGTGCAGGCCTGGACGTCGGAACCTGCGCAGCAACCGACCTTCAGTATCACAAAAAGAAACCCAAAACCCAACAATCGTAACGCGACCCTGCCACCTGCGAAGGAGCAGCCGCCGCTATAGAGTCTTCGCCGGCCGGAGCAGCCGCCACTACAGAGTCTTCGCCAGGGCCGACTTGAGGCGCTGAGTGCCCTTCAGCCCCCGTCTCCACGCCCCTGTCCGGGTCATCGAGCTTTCAAGGTCGCCGAAGTCCTCGACTTCTTCATCATTCATCATCTACGAAGACAAGAAAAACTTAAAAAAATGAATGATGAAAAAACGTAGAGACAACAATACCTGCGCCAATGCTCGGTCAGCCCTCTCTCGGACAGTGTCGCGGCCGTGAGGGCCCCACATCCTATCGTAAAGTGCCCCAGCGGATCGCTTTAGCACCTTGTCTCCGACTTAGAAGATTCCATGGTCGAAGTCCTCGGTTACCCGATTGAAGACTTCGAAATGCCTACAACCCTCACGGGACAAGGCATTCGCTGCCCCCTCACAGGTAACGAGCGAGGCATAGGACATGAGGCCGGTCGTGATAGACAGGAGCGACTCCAGCTCCTCCTGCAGCCACCTGAGAAAGCGAAGGCCCACCTCTTCGCCAGACATGTCAAAAGGGGCGGTTCACGCGCCGAGCTCGCGTTACGCATCCACAAACAGCGTGTGCGCCCATTCAACCCTAGCGCGAGTGGAGGCCTCCGTCTTCTCGGTGTAGCTGTGCAAGCTCTTCAGCCCCAACTGTGTCGGCGGCACGCTTGAGGGCAAGGCTGGCCTTAGCGCGGGCAGCCTGGGCCTCTGCACGGGCCTTCTCCGCACCCTCCCTCTCCTCCGCAAGCCGACGGCTGAGGTCCTCTAATTTCTCTGTCTCCGCCGCCAACTTATCCCTGACCACCTCCGTATGTTGCGTCCGGAGGCGCTCGATCCTCCCCTCAATTCGGCCTCTTGGCAGAAAACTCCGAGGTCAGCACCCCCGAAGCAATGCGTTCGGCGAAGGCAACCGCTTGTCACAAAGACTATCAAAGTAGAACTACGAAGACAATACAATTGCAAACACTGGTCACTCACATATTTCAGCTGTTGCGCAACTGATGCGGCCACGCCCTTCGCAGTGGTGGCCGAGGCAATCTCGCCGTCGGCGTAGAACTTGGATCACGGGTCCTCCGAGGCCCCCACGTCACCCTTCCCCACGGTCGCCTGAGAGCACCTAGAGGGGGGGTGAATAGGTGATCCTGTAAAACTTGAACTTAATGCCACAAAAACTTGGTTAAGCGTTAGCACAATATTGCCAAGTGGCTAGAGAAGAGTCTTAGCGAAACACAATAACCACAAGAGAATCAACACAGGTAGACACAGTGATTTATCCCATGGTTCGGCCAAGTACAACACTTGCCTACTTCCACGTTGTGGCGTCCCAACGGACGAGGGTTGCAATCAACCCCACTCAAGCGGTCCAAAGACCCACTTGAATACCATGGTGTTTGCTTTTCTTTTCTATATCCCGTTCGCGAGGAATCTCCACAACTTGGAGTCTCTCGCCCTTACAAATATGTTCACAAAGAAGCACGGAGTAAGGGAGGGATTAGCAACTCACACAAGACACAAAGATCACAGCAAATACGCACACACACAAGACCCAGACTTAAGCTCAAAAGACTAGCACACTAGAACGGAGCTCAAATCACTAGAATGTCGAACAAGTGCGCAAGAATGGAGTGTGAGTGATCAAGAGTGCTCAAGGAATGCTTGGTGTTCTCCTCCATGCGCCTAGGGGTCCCTTTTATAGCCCCAAGGCAGCTAGGAGCCGTTGAGAGCAATCCGGGAAGGCAATTCTTGCCTTCTGTCGCCTGGCGCACCGGACAGTCCGGTGCGGATTTCCTTCCTTATTTGGCGAAGCCGACCGTTGGCAGCCTTGGAGCCGTTGGCGCACCGGACACTGTCCGGTGCACACCGGACAGTCCGGTGCCCCCTCCCGACTATTGGCTCGGCCACGTGTCTCGCGCAGATCGCGCAGCCGACCGTTGGCCTGGCCGACCGTTGGCTCACCGGACAGTCCGGTGAATTATAGTCGTATGCCGTTAATTCCTTCCCGAGAGCAGCAAGTTCGCCTGAGCCAGCCTGGCGCACTGGACACTGTCCGGTGCACCACCGGACAGTCCGGTGCACCCAGATAGTGCTGGCTTTGGCTGAAACAAAGCTATCTCTCTCCAAATTGTTTTCTCCTGTTTCCAGCACTTAGACACAATACATTAGTCTCTAAACAATGTACTAAGTCTAAGAAACATACCTTTATACTTGATTTGTACTTTGATCACCATTTGACACTTAGGCACTTGTGTTGGACACTAAATCACCGAAACACTTAGAAATGGCCCAAGGGCACATTTCCCTTTCAATCTCCCCCTTTTTGGTGATTTATGCCAACACAACATAAAGCAAGTAGAACAAGTACAAAATCAATTCAAATAAGAACTCAAATTTGTTTTGAATCAATATTGGCATATATGGATCATTCTTTGCCACCACTTGGTTTGTTTTTGCAAATCAACCTCAACTTCCTATCTCTAAGTCAAAAGCCCTTGTTGAGACATAGCAAGAGTTGTTCCAAGAGAAATTGATCAACGATTTCAAAAACTCCCCCTTTTTGCCATAATTAAGCCTTCTCCCCACAAGAGACCAACTTTTGAAAATAAGAGTATTTTGACAAACAAAAACTCTAACTCTACTATTTTCAAAATTCACAAGTGCTAGCTGATCCATTTATTGCTTTGGCCTTATTTTCTCCCCCTTTGGCATCAAGCACCAAAACGGGATCTATTTTGGCCCTTTAACCCCATTGCCTCACAAAAATCTTCAACTAAGAGTAAAAAGGCAATAAGAGTACAAAGATGAACTTGGAATAAATTACTCTTTCATCGGAGTGCAGTGGAAGACTTGCATGGTCCAAGTCCACCTTTTCTCTTTCAATCCTCCTTCGAGACTAAATCAGGCAAACTCAAGCACACAGTTAGTCTCAAAGGGTCAAGTTGTAGCACATCTTCCCCTAAATTTGTGCATCACTTGCAAAGGACTTGTGAGGTCCGGGGAGTGTTAGTACAACTTGAGCACCATAAATAAGCAACAAAATGCATAAGGAACATGATCAAAGGCATAAACACATGTATGCTATAAATCAATCCAAGTTCCGCGAATCTAAGACATTTAGCTCACTACGCAACTTGCAAAAGGTCTGCTCATCTAAAGGCTTGGTAAAGATATCGGCTAGCTAGTTCTCGGAGCTAACATGAAACACTTCGATATCTCCCTTTTGCTGGTGGTCTCTCAAAAAGTGATGTCGGATGTCTATGTGCTTTGTGCGGCTGTGTTCAACAGGATTATCCGCCATGCGGATAGCACTCTCATTATCACATAGGAGTGGGACTTTGCTCAAATTGTAGCCAAAGTCCCTGAGGGTTTGCCTCATCCAAAGTAGTTGCGCGCAACACTGTCCTGCGGCAACGTACTCGGCCTCAGCGGTGGATAGGGCAACAGAGGTTTGTTTCTTAGAACTCCATGACACCAGGGACCTTCCTAAGAATTGGCACGTCCTCGATGTACTCTTCCTATCGACCTTACATCCAGCATAGTCGGAATCTGAATATTCAATCAAGTCAAAGGTAGACCCCTTTGGATACCAGATCCCGAAACAAGGCGTAGCGACTAAATATCTAAGAATTCGCTTCACAGCCACTAAGTGACACTCCCTTGGATCAGATTGAAATCTAGCACACATGCATACGCTAAGCATAATATCCGGTCTACTAGCACATAAATAAAGTAAAGACCCTATCATAGACCGGTATGCCTTTTGATCAACGGACTTACCTCCTTTGTTGAGGTCGGTGTGTCCATCGGTTCCCATTGGAGTCTTTGCGAGCTTGGCGTCCTTCATCCCAAACCTCTTGATCAAATCTTGTGTGTACTTTGTTTGGGAGATGAAGGTCCCATCCTTGAGTTTCTTAATTTGGAACCCAAGGAAGTAGCTTAACTCGCCCATCATCGACATCTCGAATTTCTGAGTCATCACCCTGCTATACTTTTCACAAGACTTTTGGTTAGTAGAACCAAATATTATGTCATCGACATAAATTTGGCACACAAAAAGATCACCATCACAAGTCTTAGTAAAAAGAGTTGGATCGGCTTTCCCAACCTTGAAAGCATTAGCAATTAAAAAGTCTCTAAGGCATTCATACCATGCTCTTGGGGCCTGCTTAAGTCCATAGAGCGCCTTAGAGAGCTTACACACGTGGTCGGGGTACCGTTCATCCTCGAAGCCAGGGGGTTGCTCCACATACACCTCCTCCTTGATTGGCCCGTTGAGGAAAGCGCTCTTCACATCCATTTGGAACAACCTGAAAGAATGGTGAGCGGCATATGCTAGCAAAATACGAATGGACTCTAGCCTAGCCACAGGAGCAAAAGTCTCCTCAAAGTCCAAACCTGCGATTTGGGCAAAACCTTTTGCCACAAGTCGAGCCTTGTTCCTTGTCACCACCCCGTGCTCGTCTTGTTTGTTGTGGAACACCCACTTGGTTCCCACAACGTTTTGCTTAGGACGAGGCACCAGTGTCCAAACTTCATTCCTCTTGAAGTTGTTGAGCTCCTCTTGCATGGCCAACACCCAGTCCGGATCTAGCAAGGCCTCCTCTACCCTGAAAGGCTCAATAGAAGAGACAAAGGAGTAATGCTTACAAAAATTAACTAATCGAGACCGAGTAGTTACTCCCTTGCTAATGTCACCCAAAATTTGGTCGACGGGATGATCCCTTTGAATCATCGCTCGAACTTGGGTTGGAGGTGCCGGTTGCGCTTCTTCCTCCATTACATGATCATCTTGTGCTCCCCCTTGATCACACGCTTCCTGTTCATCATCTTGAGTTGGGGAATGCACCATTGTTGAGGAAGAAGGTTGATCTCGCTCATCTTGTTCCTGTGGCCGCACATCTCCAATCGCCATGGTGCGTATTGCGGCCGTTGGAACTTCTTCTTCATCTACATCATCAAAATCAACAACTTGCTCTCTTGGAGAGCCATTAGTCTCATCAAATACAACGTCGCTAGAGGCTTCAACTAAACCCGATGATTTGTTGAAGACTCTATACGCCTTTGTATTTGAGTCATAACCTAACAAAAACCCTTCTACGGCTTTGGGAGCAAACTTAGAATTCCTACCCTTCTTCACTAGAATGTAGCATTAACTCTCAAAAACTCGAAAATACGAAACATTGGGTTTGTTACCGGTTAGTAGCTCATACGACGTCTTCTTGAGGAGGCGATGAAGGTAGACCCTGTTGATGGCGTGGCAAGTCGTGTTCACGACTTCCGACCAAAAGCGCTCGGGGGTCTTGAACTCTCCAAGCATCGTCCTCGCCATGTCTATAAGCATCCTGTTCTTCCTCTCTACCACACCATTTTGCTGTGGTGTGTAGGGAGCGGAGAACTCGTGCTTGATCCCTTCCTCCTCAAGGTACTCCTCCACTTGAAGGTTCTTGAACTCGGACCCATTGTCGCTCCTTATCTTTTTCACCTTGAGCTCAAACTCGTTTTGAGCTCTCCTTAGGAAGCGCTTGAGGGTCCCTTGGGTTTCAGATTTATCCTGCAAAAAGAATACCCAAGTGAAGCGGGAAAAGTCATCAACAATAACTAGTCCATACTTACTTCCTCCTATGCTTAGATAGGCGACGGGTCCGAACAGGTCCATATGTAGCAGCTCCAGAGGTCTTGACGTGGTCATCACATTCTTGCTGTGATGCGCTCCTCCCACTTGTTTACCTGCTTGACAAGCTGCACAAGGTCTATCTTTTTTGAAAGTAACATTGGTTATACCTATCACGTGTTCTCTCTTTAGAAGCTTGTGAAGGTTCTTCATCCCCACATGTGCTAAGAGGCGATGCCACAGCCAGCCCATGCTAGTCTTAGCAATTAAGCATGCATCTAGACCGGCCTCCTCTTTTGCAAAATCAACTAAATAAAGTTTGTTGTCTAATACACCCTTAAAAGCTAATGAACCATCACTTCTTCTAAAGACAGACACATCTACATTTGTGAATAGACAATTATATCCCATATTGCATAATTGACTAACAGATAACAAATTATATCCAAGAGACTCAACTAAAAACACATTAGATATAGAGTGCTCAGATGAAATAGCAATTTTACCTAACCCTTTTACCTTGCCTTGATTCCCATCACCGAATATTATTGAATCTTGGGAATCCTTGTTTTTGACATAGGAGGTGAACATCTTCTTCTCCCCCATCATATGGTTTGTGCATCCGCTGTCGATAATCCAGCTTGAACCCCCGGATGCATAAACCTGCAAGGCAAATTTAGGCTTGGGTCTTAGGTACCCAACTCTTGTTGGGTCCTACAAGGTTAGTCACAATTGTCTTAGGGACCCAAATGCAAGTTTTGTCTCCCTTGCATTTTGCCCCTAATTTTCTAGCAACTATCTTCCTATCCTTTCTACTAATAGCAAAGGAAGCATTTAAAGCATGATATATTGTAGAAGGTTCATTAACTTTCCTAGGAACATTAACAACATTTCTCCTAGGCATATGAACAAAATATCTCTTCGACATATTTTTACCATGCATATAGGAAGAACTAGAAGCAAACATGGCATGAGAGTCAAAAGCATCATAAGCATTACAACTCCTATAAGACTGTCTTCTATCATGGTACATAAAAGCATGGTTCTTTTTAACACTACTAGCCATAGGGGCCTTTCCTTTCTCCTTGGCGGAGATGGGAGCCTTATGGCTTGTTAAGTCCTTGGCTTCCCTCTTGAAGCCAAGTCCATCCTTTATTGAGGGGTGTCTACCAATCGTGTAGGCATCCCTTGCAAACTTTAGCTTATCAAAATCACTCTTGCTAGTCTTAAGTTGGGCATTAAGACTAGTCAATTCATCATTCAATTTGGAAATTGTAACAAGTTGTTCACTACAAGCATCAATGTCAAAATCTTTACACCTATTGCAAATCGTAACATGTTCTACACAAGAGTTAGATTTACTAGCTATCCCTAACTTAGCATTCAAATCATCATTTATGCTCCTTAAGCTAGAAATTGTCTCATGGCAGGAAGATAGTTCACAAGAAAGCATTTCATTTCTCTTTATTTCTAAAGCAAGGGATTTTTGAGCTTCTACAAACTTATCATGTTCATCATATAAGAGATCCTCTTGCTTTTCTAGCAATCTATTCTTATCATTCAAAGCATCAATCAATTCATTTATTTTATCCACCTTGGTTCTATCTAGACCCTTGAATAAACATGAATAATCTATTTCATCATCATCACTAGACTCATCCTCACTTAAAGAAGCATAAGTACTAGTGTTACAAGTGCTTACCTTCTTTTCCCTTGCCATGAGGCAAGTGTGATGCTCGTTGGGGAAGAGGGATGACTTGTTGAAGGCAGTGGCGGCGAGTCCTTCGTTGTCGGAGTCGGACGACGAACAATCCGAGTCCCACTCCTTGCCAAGATGTGCCTCGCCTTTTGTCTTCTTATAGTTCTTCTTCTCCCTCTTGTTCCCTTGTTCCTGGTCACTATCATTGTCAGGACAGTTAGCAATAAAATGACCAACCTTACCACATTTGAAGCATGAGCGCTTCCCCTTTGTCTTGGTCTTGCTTGGCTGCCCCTTGCGACCCTTTAGCGCCGTCTTGAAGCGCTTGATGATGAGGGCCATCTCTTCATCATTGAGCCCAGCCGCCTCAACTTGCGCCACCTTGCTAGGTAGCGTCTCCTTGCTCCTCGTTGCCTATAGAGCAATGGGTTGAGGCTCATGGATTGGACCGTTCAACGCGTCGTCGACATATCTCGCCTCCTTGATCATCATTCGCCCGCTTACAAATTTCCCAAGAACTTCTTCGGGCGACATCTTGGTGTACCTAGGATTTTCACGGATATTGTTCACCAAATGTGGATCAAGTACATTAAAGGACCTTAGCATTAGACGAACGACGTCGTGGTCCGTCCATCGTGTGCTTCTGTAACTCCTTATCTTGTTGATGAGGGTCTTGAGCCGGTTGTATGTTTGGGTTGGCTCCTCTCCCCTGATCATTGCAAATCTTCCAAGCTCGCCCTCCACCAACTCCATTTTGGTGAGCAAGGTGACGTCGTTCCCCTCATGTGAGATCCTGAGGGTGTCCCAGATCTGCTTGGCATTGTCCAAGCCGCTCACCTTATGATACTCGTCCCTGCACAATGAGGCTAACAACACAGTAGTAGCTTGTGCATTTCTATGAATCTGTTCATTGATAAACATAGGACTATCCGAGCTATCAAATTTCATTCCACTTTCCACAATCTCCCATATGCTCGGATGGAGAGAGAACAGGTGACTACGCATTTTGTGGCTCCAAAATCCGTAGTCCTCTCCATCAAAGTGAGGAGGTTTGCCAAGTGGAATGGAGAGCAAATGAGCATTTGTACTTTGCGAAATACGAGAGTAGTCAAAAGAAAAGTTCGAATTAACCGGTTTCCTTCTCTCGTAGTCGTTGTCGTCGTTGTCCTTTTGGGAAGAAGTGGACTCGTCGCTGTCGTCATAGTAGACGATCTCCTTGATGCGCCTTGTCTTCTTCTTCTTCCCATCCTTTCGTTTGTGGCCCGAGCCCGAGTCGGTAGGCTTGTCATCCTTCGGCTCGTTGACAAAGGACTCCATCTCCTTATCATTGATCACGATTTCCTTCCCCTTAAGATCCATCTCTTCGGGCGGTTAGTCCCTTTCTTGAAGAGAACGGCTCCGATACCAATTGAGAGCACCTAGAGGGGGTGAATAGGTGATCCTGTAAAACTTGAACTTAATGCCACAAAAACTTGGATAAGCGTTAGCACAATATTGCCAAGTGGCTAGAGAAGAGTCTTAGCGAAACACAATAACCACAAGAGAATCAACACAGGTAGACACAGTGATTTATCTCGTGGTTCGGCCAAGTACAACACTTGCCTACTTCCACGTTGTGGCGCCCCAACGGACGAGGGTTGCAATCAACCCCACTCAAGCGGTCCAAAGACCCACTTGAATACCATGGTGTTTGCTTTTCTTTTCTATATCCCGTTCGCGAGGAATCTCCACAACTTGGAGTCTCTCGCCCTTACAAAGATGTTCACAAAGAAGCACGGAGTAAGGGAGGGATTAGCAACTCACACAAGACACAAAGATCACAGCAAATATGCACACACACAAGACCCAGACTTAAGCTCAAAAGACTAGCACACTAGAACGGAGCTCAAATCACTAGAATGTCGAACAAGTGCGCAAGAATGGAGTGTGAGTGATCAAGAGTGCTCAAGGAATGCTTGGTGTTCTCCTCCATGCGCCTAGGGGTCCCTTTTATAGCCCCAAGGCAGCTAGGAGCCGTTGAGAGCAATCCGGGAAGGCAATTCTTGCCTTCTGTCGCCTAGCGCACCGGACAGTCCGGTGCACCACCGGACACTGTCCGGTGCACCACCGGACACTGTCCGGTGCGGATTTCCTTCCTTATTTGGCGAAGCCGATGGTTGGCAGCCTTGGAGCCGTTGGCACACCGGACATTGTCCGGTGCACACCGGACAGTCCGGTGCCCCCTCCCGACCGTTGGCTCGGCCACGTGTCTCGTGTAGATCGCGCAGCCGACCGTTGGCCCGGCCGACCGTTGGCTCACCGGACAGTCCGGTGAATTAAAGCCGTACGCCGTTAATTCCTTCCCGAGAGCAGCAAGTTCACCTGAGCCAGCCTGGCGCACCGGACACTGTCCGGTGCACCACCGGACAGTCCGGTGCACCCAGACAGTGCTGGCTTTGGCTGAAACAAAGCTATCTCTCTCCAAATTGTTTTCTCCTGTTTCCAGCACTTAGACACAATACATTAGTCTCTAAACAATGTACTAAGTCCGAGAAACATACCTTTACACTTGATTTGTACTTTGATCACCATTTGACACTTAGGCACTTGTGTTGGACACTAAATCACCGAAACACTTAGAAATGGCCCAAGGGCACATTTCCCCTTTCATCGCCGCGGCCACCGGGCTGGCTGACACCGCTGTCGGAACAACAGTCAGTTGCCTGGACTCCGCCCCTACACCATGGTCAAGTAAGAAACGCAGACTTCGCCAAAAAAACTCACCAGCAGGAGCCAGCCCCGTGTGGGCATCGAACATAGCGATCCCACCCACAAGGTAGTCGTCCACGGAGAGCTCTATGGAGACTTCGGCGCCCGCCACCGCTGTCTCAGCAGCGCGCGGTGGCGAGGGAGGCCTTCGCTCACTTGTGGGCGCGGCGGGCGGAGGCATGCTAGCGCCCGGGGCGGCAGGCTTCGCACTGGGCCACGCCATCGTCGCCTCGTGCCTTGGGTCCGCCAACCTGGCGTACGCCCAACGTTTCCACGGTGCATCTTGGCGATCCTTCTCCATCATCGTCGATACAACACCACCAACATTCCTTTCGTAAGGAAAAATCTTCATCTCACAAACTAATAGAGATGTAAATATGTCCTCACCGGCCGCTCGGGGTATCGGAACATTCCTAGGCCAGCGATCCCCAGTAACCTTCAGCATTCGCGCAGAAGATTCCTGGAGCTCGGACGAAGACATCGTCTCCCCAGGAGCCGCGCACGTCTCCAACAAATCCACAACAAAATGATCGGAAGCCCTCAACCCCTCAGTTGTTGTACCTAATTTCCTTTTCTTGGCTGCCGCACCCGGAGCCTTGTCCCTTGAGGGGCCCTCGTCGGCCGTGGACATCGCATGTTTCCCTCGGCGGCCAGCAACGTCGGCATAGTCGCCCTGGGTAACCACCATACGACAAATGGTTTAACTCAAAAACACGGTTCAGCCTAACGTTTGAACCACGAATGTCCCAACTCCTCAAAGTCTCCGTCGTCGGCACATACTTCCCTACAATTTTCACGGTCTCGGCCTTGACTTCACGCACAAACGTGGCCACGTTGCGACCACGTAGATCCACTGCGAAGGCTGGACTTCGCACCATCTGGCCGCCCAGGGTAGGCATCCGGCGGGGGGTCACTTCGCCCAACGCCCAACCATGTGCCAAGGGCCACACCCCATAGGCAATAAACCCCTCCACCTCGACTTCATCTTCTTCTTCTTCCTCCACCTCAAATCGAGGAAACACCACATAATAATGTGAGCACAGGATGGCCGGAGGCAGACTTGGCAAGCCTTCGACATCACCGGGAGCCACATAGAACCAAAAATCCCACCAGTTACCCCACTTGTTCCTAGCATAGGGGACTATCTCCACAACCTCAGACGAAGTCTTCCCAGTCCTCGGCGTGAAGGTGCACGATCCAAATTGGGCTATCTTATCCCCTATCTTCCTCTTCTGCCAATGCAGGTAATATTTTTTGGCGAAGACCTCCACAGACGACTGCCCACCGTAGGAAGAAATTGCCCAGACGTACTTCGCAAGCGCCACCACTGCGTTCGGCGTCAACTGGTGGACTTGCACCTCAAACCTTCGCAACACCTCCACCACGAATCGATGCGTCGGGAGGCGAAGACCAGCAGCAAAAAAGGCCTAAAAAACTATCAACTCGCCCTCAGGCTCGGGGACCTCTTCTGCACCCGGGGCCCGCCCGACACCGTTACCAAAGTAACCAAGCCGTTGCATCTCCAGCACGCGGCCCAAGAAAATCCTTGAGGTCCCAAACTCCACGGTGTGGCCGGGCTGCAACTCAACCACCGCCAAGTCACTCAGGGTCTCCTCGAACGACAGCGCGGCCGGCGATGCGCTCGCAGCAGATGAGGAAGAAGACATTGGAACTTACCGTCGGTGGCGGCACACGGT
This sequence comes from Zea mays, assembly GCF_902167145.1. Taxonomy (NCBI): domain Eukaryota; kingdom Viridiplantae; phylum Streptophyta; class Magnoliopsida; order Poales; family Poaceae; genus Zea; species Zea mays. The sequence continues at coordinate 55,126,888 of NC_050097.1, forward strand.
CTGCTTGATACGGACCAGATTTCCAGCGCAGAACGAGCAAGGAGGGCAGGCGAGCAACTGTAAAAAGCTAGGGTTTCTGCAGCGCAAATGCAAGCAAGCAGCGGTCTCGGTCGAGGTCGACTTTTTATAGGTGCGACGCGACGCCTCGGGAAACCCGTAGTCCAACAGTAACGCGCCCATCAACGGTCACATTTCAAAACTCGCGCGGGGCCACTTCGAGCGAGGGCAGCGTCTTCACCATCTCACGGTGGTCTTCGGCACCAGTTGACTTGGTCGAACTGGCCCCTTGGAGGGCAAATGGTGGGGCGAAGGTGAACACGCCACCCTTCGCTCGACGACATCTACTTCGCGCTGCACGGACGAAGACCGCATCCGCAGGACCCGCCGGACAGACCAAGGATGTTGTCCATACGGAGGCCTGTTCGGCCCCCTTCGCTCTGGCGAGACAAGACGAAGGCCCCGTGAAGGCCATAGGACCTCCTCCCCCCTCAGGGGAGGGAGAGGCCCATGTACAATTTGGCCCATGTAGCAGGGCCCCGCGTGAGCAGCGTGGGTTGGGCCATGTCTGTAATAAAGTATGCCGCAATGACTCGCTGTAACCTCCCCTCATGGGAATATTCCGGGGATAAACTAGGTAATCGAGGGTCTAAATGTACTTGACAAGGTCGGGCAGACCCTCGAGTACCTATAAATACCCCCGTACTGTGCCAAAGCGCAGAGGGAGAAATATTGTGGCTTTGACACCCCGTGTTAACATTACAAATCCTTTCCCCCATTTCCCATTGGATCTACCTGTCCAGAAAGGCAGGTTCCAACATTCATTGTGCCATTGGTCTCTCGTCGCCAAACCATGGTAGGGTTTGTTTAGTGATACATGAACTTCAAGAAATGGACTTCTTGTTCTGGAGCGGCAATCTTGCATTCATGAAGATGCAATAAGTTATTAAGTTGCATGCACTAACCAGTTCAACTCAAAAGCTTAAACTAATAGAAAAAGATGGACAATTCACTTAGGCCCGTTTGTTTCCCTTCATTTTGAGGAATTGTAATCTAACTAATGGAGTAGGCTATTTTTTTAGAATGTAAGCCAATCTCAAATTTATGGGGTGAGAGATGGAAATTGATTTTATAGATTTACATGCTATTTTTCTAATGTACAACTTATAGTACACTTTTTCACTTGCTTCTCTATAGCATAAGTATAATGTATAGCTATTTCTTTCATATGATTTAGGATAATATACAAATATATTGTATATACGAATATATTAACTTAATTAGTTTGTATCTAAATTATGATTATTAGAATTGAATTCATTTCCAACGAAACAACATGGTCTTATATTATACTAGCTGAGTACCCGTGCGTTGCAACGGGAATATATAATAACAGTATACTACGATAACTTATATACAAAATATGTATTATACTGTTATGAGAAAATGTTTTATAATCAATTTGTGATTTTGGCCATACATAAATTTTGTTATTTTAATCTACATATTTCACCACTACATTGCAACCATCAGTATCATGCGGACTTCGATATATGTCACGATTTGCATGGTCTCATCATTGGAGAGCACGTTCCACACATGCAGGAAGAAATTCCTTCGTACATCGTTAGTCATTAGACACGTACCACCATACGCTTTTGCTTAAACAAAAAGGCAAGTGTGTGTTTGCGAAGAGAATTAAAGGCAAGTCGGCACAAAAGCTACCCCAACGGTGGCGAGGAAGATGAACTGGTCATTATTGTCGGTCCTCCTCTGTGTCACCTCCTGCGTCGTTAAGATGACGCCACAGTCCTCGATATAGTAGTCGTCGAACGCGCGCGACATACCGAGTATTGATGACTCTTGGTTGGGCTATAAAACGAAGTGCACCCTGCGCTCATCAGCAAGGTAGTACCCCTGGCCGTTGCACCACCAGATGCGCTACTCCTCTACATACATCATGTTCAACGACACTCACACAACGTCAGCAACGACCATCGTCCCAACGCACAAGAATTCATGGCCGGTCAGTAGCGACTTTACGTGGCAGGTTGGGCTTCAGGTGGACGATGAGCTGGATGACGTGATGGCGTCGTCGTCAAATGCGATACCCAGAACAACTCGAGAGTCACCGACGTTGGCGACAACCATGAGGTCCCCCTGCTTGACGATGGAGCGTGGAGCAGCCGCTCTGCACCGCGTCCAAGCGGCGGCTGCGTCGGAGCTTGTCGTACATAACGGCACATGCGACCACGTAGGACTGTTTCTAGAGGTCGAACTGGCAGTCGCCAAGTTTCTTCTCGTCGTCGATGAGCGACCTCAACGCGAGTGCCTCCTACTAATGGTGTTTGTTCGGGGTTTTCAAGTAAGAAACATGGATTAATGTTTGGCATTGGTTTATAAAAATGACCTACAAGTCAGATCCATGGAAAAAAATATTATGAAGAATAAATGTCACGCATGCAAAAAAGGAATTTAAGTTGAAAACATTATTCAAACAAAAGAAATTGCATGTAAGGCTCTTTTTTAAATACTACTCCCTCCATCCAAAAATATAATTCAAGAATTTCGGTGATAGTTATCTACTACTACGCATTGTGCAAGGGTAGTAGGTGAGCTTGAGGAGAGATGTAGTAGATGTGTTTCCTGTTATAGGTATAGACATAAACATGCATGTGGTGTAGCGGTAACTATTGTTGGCATTTGCTTGAGAGGTCGTGAGTTCAAATCCCCTTGGGGCTATTTGTATTTTTTTTAATTTTAGTTAGACGTCGGCTGTACGGGGGAATGGGAATGGGAATGAGCTTTGCAGGAGAGGGAATGAGAATGATAGATATAGAATGGTGGCAGAACATGCACTACCGGAATTTGGCTCTTTGCCGAGTGTCATATTCTTTGCCGAGTGTTTTATTTCGGGCACTCGGCAAAGAGCTCTTTGCCGGGTGCCACGCAAAAAACCCTCGGTAAAAGAAAACACTCGGCGAAGAAGCTCTTTGCCGAGTGTTTTATTTTTGACACTCGGCAAAGAGTTTTTTTGCTGAGTGTCTTTTTTTGACACTCGGCAAAGGGATCTTTGCCGAGTGTCACAAATACAACACTCGGCAAAGAGCTCTTTGCCGAGTGTTTTTTCTCCAACACTAGGCAAAGACAATTTAAAAATCACATTTTAAAGTAGTAAATTAATTCAAATGAAAAAGTTTTCAACTACAAATTTGTATAACTCATTATGATGTATAATTTATATATTGAACATTTCTTCATATGACAAAATAAAAATAAATTTGTTCATAAAACCTATATCTCTCTCGTGGTTTATGAAACTACAAGAGAGACGTATAGAATTTGTGCATATTGTTAGAACCATCATCTGAGATAAACAAATTACCAAACAACCAAAATAAACTTTGTAGATCTTGAGAAGTTATAGAAGTTTATAGTTGACAACGTTTTCATTTGAAGTCATATTGTCAACGAAAACTACGTCTGAATTTAAAAAATTTGAAATTTGAATTTTGAAAACGACTTCGAAAGGAAAAACCACCAACATGAAAGTTGTAGGTATTGAAGAGTTATGAAACTTTGTAGTTGACAATGTTTTAGTTTGAAATCATCTTGTTATGCAAAACTATGTTTGAATTTTGAAATTTGAATTTTTCAAACTGTCTCGGATGGAAAAACCACCAAAATAAAAGTTGTAGGTCTTGAAATGTAATGAAACTTTGTAGTTGACAATTTTTTGATTTGAAATCATCTTATCATTGAAAATTTCGTGTGAAGTTTTTAAATTTAAAATTTAAAATTTATAAACGGTCTCGGATGTAGAAACTATTAAAATAAAACTTTTAGATCTCAAAAAGTTATGCAACTTTATAGTTGGTCACATTTTCAAATGAACTCATTTAGTGCCTTAAATAATCAAATTACTCTCGATTTGTTATAGTATATGGGGAATGGAAACGTAATATAAACATAATTGGTGTAGTAGTGTAGTGGTATAGGAGGGTATGCGCGAGAGAGAGGTTGCGAGTTCGAATCTTACCATTTACAAAACATATAAGTTTGATTCAAAATAATAGTGAAAAATGATAGGGCAACGGCTAGAATTAAAAAAATGTTTTACTGTTTTTTTTTAATTTTTTCGATTCTTAATTTGCCGAATGTTTTTCTTTGCCGAGTGCTTTTTGACACTCGGCAAAGTCTTTGCCGAGTGTCCGAAAAAGCACTCGGCAAAGAACTCTTTGCCGATGAAATCTTTGCCGAGTGTTCTTTGCCGAGTGTTACACTCGGCAAAGCCTTTGCCGAGTGTAAAATAGCCTTTGCCGAGTGTCTTAGACACTTGGCAAAGAACGCGATTCCGGTAGTGATGGGAATGGACTATGCGCGGGGAGGAGGGAATCGGAAAGGCAGAACACAGAATGGGCAGAACAGGGAATGACCGACTACTATTACAGCCTTAATAAGTAGTACAGATTTCGGCACCATCCTCACGCGGAGCTTCAATGTCTGAGCTGATTTCACACCGACTCTAAGGCCTGCCACTAACTGAATGTAAATTGGCAGCATCACCCAGGGGTCGTTTGGATCTATTCATTTTGGAGATATTGAAATTTACTTAATAAAGTAGTCTATTTAGCTTGGAATTTAACGTTGCACCACTTTCCAAATCTCAAATATAAGTCTATGTCAATTTAATGAGTTGGAGTATGAGAAATAATTTTATATATCAACGGAATATGTTTCTACTATGTAAATTACAAGATGCTCTTCGGCTACTCTATAGTAAAATATAGCATATAAATATCTCGCACATATTGTTAATAATAGTATACAAATATATATTTAGTATAAAACCATATTAGCTTAATTAATCTTTGACTAAATTACTATTATTAGGATGGAATTTATTTCTAATAATCCAACGGGGCGTAACATAAAAGCATGAAAACAGGACCGGACAAAGGGAATAAGGAATGAACAGTGATTTTCATTTGTATTAGCGGATCGAAAACATACAATACATTGCAGGTTGTCATAGCTCAACGAACTGGCATGAGAAAGGATGACGTGTCCATGACACAAAGCCGGAGGCTCCACTCTACTATATATATGTATTTTTATGTGAAACGCAAGACGATCGAAAGAAGCTTCCACATGCTGAAACGACCAATATAATCACAGTGCCCCTGGGCTCCCTGTCCCAGGAGCTTGTATCTCCGGCTCATCACCAGCTTGTTGGACACCCGAGTGATCAGGTGGTTCATCAGATGGTGGTGGTGCCCCCTCGTCCGTCGTGTCCGCGTCCCTCCTCGTCCACTCCAACCAGACTTGGTCTAGCCAAGATTGAACATACTCGTTCACCTGGCGTTTCTCTTCCCGGTCAGACAAAACATCTGCATGCATGCAACAGAACAGCAAATTAAGGGTCAAGCAAGCAATCAGCATTCAGTCATACATATTTAGTTAAAGTGTACATATCTATTCTACGAATGTAACGAAGAACGACATACATATTTCTCAGTGGTAGGACAGACAATGAATCGGATAAGCGCACACAACATATTGTAATCTGGAAATGCATATGATTGAATGACGATCATGCAGATGCAGGCACACAGAGAGAGCATCAAATCAAGATTTCCAGCAAACCATGCATATGCTGCATTCGATCCATTCATGAGTAACCGTAGGTGCCGTGGTGGCGATAATTGGGATGTACGCGCTTACCTTCTGGTAAAAGGTCGTCGTCGTCTCCCGAGAACGTAGGTGGTGGCGGCGGCAGCTCCCAGGCATCGACGACGGGGCGGGAGGATTGGAACAATATGACTTGATCACGGTCTATAAGGGATTCCTTGCAGGCGATGACCTGCTTCTTGCGCACGTCCAAGGAGAAGAGCTTGGAGCCCTGTAAGAAGTAGACGACGCAGTGATCGTTGGGGTCGACAAGAGCGACGTGGGGCACCTCGCCCGGCGGCAGGCCGGCGTCGGCGTAGGTCTCGTTGTCCCAAATTTCGGCGAAGGGCACCTCGTACTCGAACGTCCAGGGATCCGGGCCCTCCGGGTCTTGGAGCGTCCACATCCAGACGGTGGGGTTAGCCGGGTCCCGGGGTGGGTCGTCGTAGGAGAGGCCGCGGATCTCGACGAATCGCAGCTTGCCCTCGCTGGTCCTGACGCAGCGCCGCTGGTGGAGGAGGGTCCTGACGCGGGGCTCGAAGGCGACGTAGCCGTCCATCTGGCAGTCGGCCGGAAGCGGGAGGAAGCGCAGCTCGGGGCGCCAGGCGCAGGAGGGCGTGAAGAGGTCGCAGAAGAATACGCCATAGGCGAGGGCGACCCACCAGAGGCGGCCGTCGTGGGCGAGCGCGCTGTTCTCGGAGAAGGGGTTGCACATGTGGGCCGCTTGACGGGCGATGGGAATGGGAAGGACGAACCACCGGCGTCTGGCGGTGGGGTAGACGAGGAGCCTGCTCTGGTGGTACAAGGAGGTGGTGGGGTGAAGCTGGAAGATCACGTTGTGGCCGCGTTCGTACGGGTCGGCGACGAGGCCGATGCTGAGGTGGGGGCGGATGTCGATGTCCTGGTCTGTCCGAAGATGGCAGGACACCGGGGCGACGATGTCGACGGTACGACTGTGCGTGTCGCAGAGGAAGAAGTCCAGGCGGTTGCCTGAGACGACCTGGAGGAGGATGCAGGCGGAGCCGTTATTGGCGGCGAGGATGTAGGCGGACAGCGGCTCGTCGGGACGCCTGGAGTTAGGGGCGAGGCGGGGATGCAGCACCAGGTAGGAGGCTAGCGGCGGGTCGTGGAGGTCGAGCAGCACGTCGGTGCCGAGGACGATCTCCTGGGTCCGATCGTCCTCTTTGCTGAAGACGACAACGGAGACGAGGGCCACCCACTTGCGCTGCGGCTCCGACTCTGGTTCCTGCTCTGCTTCCTGGCCAGCACGCGAAAACTCCGTCAAATCTTTCTCCGACATGGCTGGCGAGGCGCTGCACTGGTTGAAGGGTGGGAGGACTTGGGAGGGGTCGAGTCGGTTGTGTTGGTTTGATTTGAATTCGTACGTGATCGTCGCCACTGCTGGCTGGAACAGGCAGGGGACGGGGTTTTTATCCGTGTTTTAAATATCGGGAAAATCAATTTATCCCCAAACTTTCAAAAAGTGTAAATATCGGAATATATCACGATATAGCTGTATATATCGGGATATATCGGGCTAAACGGCGTAACTTTTCGCTGCTAAAAAGGATATATCGAGATATATCGACACCTATATCGTCTGGCTATTTAAAACCTTGGTTTTTATAGACTGTGGCCTTCGTCCACGGGGAGGGGGCATTTCTCTGCTCCCGACTCATCATGTGCTCCAATTCCAACCAAACTTGCTCGACCCTTAGACGCCGTTCGATTGTTACGGATGAGTGGATCGGAATAATTTCTAATTGGATTATTTATCTAATTTATATAAACTTTGATTACCTAAAACGATTCTAGATGCAATCCGGCACAAACGAATAAGTCCTTAAACATCGCGGAACTGGGTGGATATGCGCGGAAGGGAGGCTCATGGCCGTTGATCGTATCGTGTACCGGCGCTGCTGCTTGTATATGGGCCCTGCCCGTGCTGTATACATGAGTGTATGACCAACGCACGACGCGGGGATGGCCGGCTGGCGGCGGGCCCAACCCGCGCGCGTCGTGATGGCCGTGGGGCTCGCGCCAGTCGCTTTGGTGGCAGCGTGGAGCATTAGGCCCTGTTTCAATCTCGCGAGATAAACTTTAGCAGCTATTTTTTAGCTACTTTTAGCCATTTGTAATCTAAACAGGAGAGCTAATGGTGGTAATTGAAGCTAAACTTTAGCACTTCAATTCATATAGCTAAAGTTTAGCAGGAAGCTAAACTTTATCCCATGAGATTGAAACGGGGCCTTAATGTCGTTGCCAAAACAACCCATAATGGGCATGTACTCTCTATATATTGTTTTTTTTAACTGCATTTATAATGTGATTGAAAGGGTGTTTGGTTTCTAGGGACTAATGTTTAGTCACTAGATTTTATTCCATTTTAGTTCCAAAATTACCAAATATAGAAACTAAAACTTTATTTTAGTTTCTATATTTAGCAATTTATACACTAAAAAGGAATAAAATGAAGGGACTAAACATTAGTCCCTAGAAACCAAACACCCCCTGAGTTTAAAGACACCGAATTGTATCATATATAGTTTCTTTTACTTGAAAAACCGAACAAGTGACTCTAAGTTGTATATGCCCTTAGGGCACGTACAACGTAACCCCTTTAATTAATAAGTCTCTAGAGCGTTAGTGAAAAAAATAAAGAGACGGGGTACTGATCTCTTCACAAATTTCTATAAATATTGTGTCTTAACTGCATTAATGATGTAGAGACACTAGGTTGTATCGTACATTTTCTTAATTATCTCTTCTACTTAGAAATCCGATCTAGAGTTTTTAGGTTATACATGCCCTTAGCAAGTTAACTGGAAAAAGTACAAAATATTACGATCTCTTTAAAAAGGATCACGACCCTTTATACATAATGGCTCTTAACTATATTATGATCAAGGAACTAAAGGTTGTATCACACGGTCTCTTGGTTATTTTTTTATACTTAAAAAACCGATTCAAGGGCTAAGTTTGTACATGAAAAAAAACATAAACATGCATAATTGAGCATCACCATTGCAGTAGTATTAAAATTTAGAATAGCTTGACATTTATTCGTTTGATGTACGTGTGCAATGTAAGTATGTAACTGGCATATTGGACTGTCTAGCTCTCGCTAGAGCTAGGCTGCCGCCGTTTTGGTCCTGCTAACGAACTCGTCCCGGAGCTGCCGCCGCAGGATCTTGCCTGACACCGACTTGTGGATGACGTCCACGAACTGCAGCAGCCGGAGCTTCTTGTACGACGCCACGCGGCCCGCCACGTACGCCATGATGTCCGCTTCGCTCTCCGACGCGCCACACCGCCGCACCACGCACGACACCGGGACCTCGCCAGCCTCCTCGTCCGGCAGGCTGCATGGCATGACGCAGCACCAAGCACAGCGGTCAAGTCTCTCTGTCTAGTGCGTCGCTGTGAACTGCACTCGTTCATGCTCGATCGATAGCTTACCCGAAGACGGCCGCATCTTGGACCGACGGGTGGGACAGGAGAATGGCCTCCAGCTCGGCAGGAGCGACCTGGAAGCCCTTGTACTTGATGAGCTCCTTGATCCGGTCGACGATGAACACGTCGCCGTCGTCGTCGATGTAGCCGACGTCGCCGGTATGGAGCCACCCCTTGGCATCGATGGTGCGCTCCGTCTCCTCCTTCTTCCTGTAGTAGCCCTGCATCACGGCCTGACTCCGGACGCAGATCTCGCCGGGCGTGTTCTTGGGCAGCGACCGGCCCGTGTCGGGGTCGACGAACTTCACCTCCAGGTTGGGCAGGATGAACCCAACCGAGTTCTTCTTGGCGACCTGGACGGGCCCCTGCCGCGCGTCGTCGCCGGACGCGGCGTGCGTCAGCGTGATGCAGCTGTGCTCCGTGAGCCCGTACGCCTCCTCCACCTGCACGCCCGGGAACTTCTTCTCGAAGGCCGCGAGGAGGTCCGGCGCGAGGGGCGCGGCAGCCGTCATGATGGACCTGAGGGCGAGGCCGGAGAGGTCGAAATCGTCGGCCACGGGGCTCTTCACCATGGCCAGCATCACGGGCGGCACCACCGGCGCGAACATCACGCGGTGCGTCACCAGCGCGCCCAGGAAGGTGCGCAGGTCGAAGCGGTCCATCACCACCACAGTGCCCTTGTGCCGCAGCGTGGAGCAGCAGATGCCGGTGATGCCGTAGATGTGGAAGAAAGGCATGAGCCCCAGCGTGACGACCTGACCGACCAGCTCCTCCCCGACCGCGAACATAGACGAGCAGAGGTTGGAGACCAGGTTCCGGTGGCTCAGCATCACGCCCTTGGACACCCCCGTCGTGCCGGACGAGTAGGGGAGTGCGCACAGGTCGGACTGCTGCACCGGGTCCAGCGCCACCACCGGCGCGCCCGTGCGGTCCGCGGCGGCGAGGAGCTCGTCCCAGCTGATCGCACCGGGGAGGCGCTCCATGTCGTCCCCGATGCCGATCACCGGCACGCCCGCGTCCTTCACCTTGTCGTAGGCAACCTCGTTGGTGACCACGAGCTTGGCATCCGAGTCTTCCACCTGCTTCTTGATCTCCGCGGCGATGGCGCGCGGGTTCACACCAGAGAAGACCGCGCCTGCGGACATGATCCCAAGGCTCACCACGGGGTACACCGCGAGGTTCGGGAGCGCGACCACCACTACGTGGCCCTTGCGGACGCCCACGGACCGCAGCGCCCTGGCGAACCGCGCCACGTCCCGGGCCACCTCGCCGTAGGTGTAGGACCGCCCCCCCGGCGCGGCCTCCACGAGCGCCACCTTGTCCGCGTAGGCCTCGGCGCCGGCCAGTACGAACTCCGGCACAGTGACGTCGTCCGGCAGGTCCACAGGCGGGAACCGGCTCCGGAAGATGTGCTCCTGCTCCTCCTCATCAGCCTCATGCACGACGGCAATAGCCGCGTCGCCCATCCGGATGAGCTCCTGCTGGTTGGTGGTGGCTTGTACGTCGTTGGTAGTGAATTGGTGGAAGTGGAAGGGCGTGGCCTTGCCATTTGTAGAGGCGAGCGGGAGCCTTGGCGAGAAGTGATGGAGGGAGGAAGGTGAGGGCATGCTGGCAGCGGTGATACAATTCTTGTGTGTGGTGTGTCAAGACAAGTGGTGTGCAGGTGATGTTTGGTTGTTGGGTCATGGCCTTTGAGCTCACAAAAGAGTTCGGCTTGGCTGTTATAACGTCCTTAATTGCCCCTGATTTTGTAGTACTCTACGTCAAAAAAAATCACATCTAGTTTTTCTAGACAAAAAACAGCACTATTTATATCTTATATAAAAATATTATATTATTAATCTTACAATATTTTAAATATATCATAAATAACAGTATTTCTTATTTATTTAAAATCAAACTTTACGTTGTTTAGGTGTTGGGAAAATGAAAGAGGGAGTACGATTCAGGCCTGTTTGGTTTAGGGTGCTAAAGTCACTTTTAGTCACTAAAGAACCAAATATAATAACTAATGTCATGTTTGGGAGACCTTTTTAATTTCAGGTCTATTTCAGCTTTGATGTTTCCAAATAGGTCTAGCTCCACAAACTCTAATTAAAAAAATTGAAACTAGAGGCCAGTTTCATGAAATTTTCGAAGCTCCTCACATGATGCTTCAAAAACATTATTTTCATACATCCTCATAAACTTATACAAAAATTATCCAGCATACCATTGGTTACATGACCTACCGATTCATGTCTCTTTCTTCACCCACTAATCATCAAGGGTAATTCAGGAAATTCGCACAAATTAATTATATTACAGATGTTGTAGTCTATGTGCAAGCCAAACACTCTTGAACTCTGCCTTACCAATCTGTTGAAGGCGTTTCATGGTGAAGCTAGAAAATCGAAGTTGTAATTCTTAAAATGAAGCTCTCCCAAACAGAGTCTAAATCACTCCAACTAAAATTTAGTCCTTTCATCAGCAAGGGGTAAAAGTGACAGTATATGCCCTCCCTTCTTCCCTATGCCCTATTAAATAGGGGTAAGACGGTCTTTATGTATAGTACTTAATGTTCCTTAGTCAGATTTAATCAATAAAACCAAACATAATTTTAGTCACTAAAATTTAGTCAAATGACTAAAGGAACTATACAAATCATCAGTTACGATGCATCACCAAATCACAAAACCCTTGCCACACCTGTTCGCTATCAGTATGAATATATCTCTAGATATTCCACATCCTATCTCATATTGCAGTCACGAGTTAAGTATTTCTTTTAAGCCTCTATATTAAAGTTCACAAAATTTCCTATTCAAAACATATATTCTAAAATAGGTATAGCAAACCTTTCAATCACTTCTCTCTAGCTACATGTTCTCTGTCCCAAACTAGCATTTAATGATTTGGACTCGGCCATCCCAAAATCAACTTCAGATTAGAACATTATAATTTTGGATAAATTTGAGATATTTAAACTTTTAAAAAATAAAATATTTTATAATTTTAAACAGAGAAAGTACTCATAAGTCATTAAAGGATCGTTGAGCCGATCAGAAAGGTGAATAGGAGTCAATTAAATTTTTGATGCTTAAAGCTGAAATTGAGCACTTCATTTCAATTGAGATAAAAAAACGTTCAAACCAAAAGCACATCAGCAAACCAGTGATCTTATGATTTTTAAAATGTTTCTAAGACTCACACGAGATCAGTAAAATGAAAGGATAGCACTTCAGGCACAGAAAAGTCCGAATCGGCCCAAAACTGTGTCGCTATCTTGTGCTGATTTCAGCAGCTCAAAATTCAGTGAATGCGAAACTAAACAAAACCGACCGTGATTGAGCTAAAATTTTACATACACCTTGAAAAATGTATTTCCAAGGTCTCCACAAATGTTGAACTCAATCAAATTTGTGAATCAATCGCAGATATGAAAATACGGTCAGAATTGAGGTTTTGTTAGGGTTTTCTTAAACAAACTCAAACTGAGATCAACTTGGATCACGACTAAGAAATGCACCAAGGGATGTATGTAGTGATCCAAAGAGTGTATCAAAGCACCTAACAATCTCCAAATGAATCACCAACTCAAGAACTCGATGGTTCTTCACAAATTCATAAAGAGAGAGAAAGGAAGAACACAAGAACAAACTCGACTCAAAATTTCAGCGGAGACAAAACTAAGTGAATTGAGTCAAACCAGCCCTATGGATGGGTCCGGCCACCCTTCCTTTGAATAGAGCAGCGAAGATTACAAACACAGACGCGAGGTCCATACATTTGTGGATCTTGGCTAAACTACGAAAGGAAAGCTAGGGTATTCTAAACAAGAGGCTAATGTATAAGACAAAGAGATGGATGCAACAATTAGCCCACCCTTCTATTTATAGGGGGTTATTACTAGTTTCTAAACTACCCCTAGAGACATAGAGTCCATCCACTCTGGTGGTGGCAAAATGGAACAACTCCTGGAATTTTGATCTGACGGCGACGTGCTCGACATGAAGTTGCTTCAGCTCGACACGCCGTTCGTGATGACGCCACGTGCCGCCTCCGATTCCCATCGGAACCGCCACCGCCGAGTTTTGAGGCCAAACTCGGTTGAAAACCCGTTATCCGTAGCGCTGGGTGTTTTTTCGAGGATCGACTACCAAACCACTACAAGTAGCACACCACATGTGCTCCCCCCACGTCCTAGTCATGTGTCCCATCAGTCCTCGACCGCATCGGTAACACAGCCCACTCTGCCACGTCCTCGCGTCGGTGTGTGTCCCAGGTGTTAGCCACTACAGCTAGTCACCTGACGACTCTAGTCCCTCGGTCAAGTCCCGGTGCTCGTCATTCACCGCTCCTGGTTCATTGGCACGAACCTGCATGACCTTCACCATCACCGTCGACCACCGTGCCTATGCTCCACACCTGTACACCATAAGCCGAGAAACATGGTTGCACACACATAACTCACGCCTCGTGCGGTTAGTCCCTGAGTTAACTGGAGACGCTGCCCATTGACAATCACCTATCATCAATCCGAACCACAAGCTAGTGGTCTGATCCGACGGTCATGTTTTACTACAATTAAAATATACAATACTCATGCAACCTCAAATTCACATAGTTTAAAGAAAACACTTGCACGTAAATGTGGCAAAAAAATTAATGATTCCAGTTGAATCAGAAATATATGCTTGGCCAAAAGAGTAGACCGGAAACTCCATTTTAGGAATAATTTTCTTTTTATGGCATTATAAATATCTCGAGAAATGCTCTAACTAAGGCTTCGTTTGGTTCCATTAGTCCTAGGACTAAACTTTAGTCCAAGGACTAAGCTTTAGTCTCTTCGCTGTTTGGTTGTAGGGACTAAACAGATTTTAAATACATTAAATGCAACATATAAATATCAAAATACCCCTTTTCTTGTTTTACGTTAGTTTTCTAGGCAAGGGCAATTAGAGTAAATGTTGCCCTCTAGTCCCTTTTAGCATCCATGAGAGGGACTAGAGACTAAAGCCAATTGTGCCTACTTTAGCCCCTGTTTGGCAAAATAGAGACTAAATTTGACTAAAGATTAGTCCCTCTAACCAAAACGAGGCATATGTTGTAGATGTCACGTTCACTGCTCCATGCCTATGAATCACTCCAAAACTGGACCCTAGAAATGGTTGGATGGATTTGCCCATTAATGCCAGTTTTCAGATCCGATAATATGGTAAGAGGACGATGATCAGCATAGTATTAAGCCTCCCCGCCATATCAAGATTATGGTCCTCATTGTAGAGTTAATGGCTTCAACCTGACATTGACCTTTATTTCCCAATTTTTTGTTCATATATTTTATTATTATTACTTTCAAATTGATGTCTTCTACTCATTTTAAATTCTAAGTTGTTGTATTTTTCTTGATATATATAGTAAAAGTTATTTATCTAAAAAAGTCAGAATGACTTACAATAGAACTAAGCCACTACTATCACATATTTTTCATGACGCTTTACCGAGTGTCTGAAGCACTCGGCAAAGCCTGAAAAACACTCGGCAAAGCCTTTGCCTAGTGTCGCATTCGGCAAAGCCTTTGCCGAGTGTCACACTCGGCAAAGAGGGCTCGGCACACAGTACATCGGCAAAGCCTTCTTTGCTGAGTACTTTTTCTCGGGCACTCGGCACAGACTTTACCGAGTGCCAGGTAGTACTCGACAAAGAAAAGCCACCGTCACGGCGTCGGGGTGACGGAGACGACGTCTTTGCCGAGTGTCTCCTAATGCACTCAGCCAAGAAGTTACCTCTTTGCCGAGTGCCTACCGGACAGCGCTCGACAAAGGATCCGTCAGCGGGTCCCTTTGTCAGCCTCTTTGCCGAGTGCTGTTCGACAGGCACTCGGCAAAGCGTGTCTCTTTGCCGAGTGCCAGGGCCACCACACTCGGCAAAGAAGCTATACCGGTGCCCAGGTATTGGTACTTTGTCGAGTGTTATGACCATGACACTCAGCAAAACCCTTCTTTGCCGAGTGTAACACTCGGCAAAGTGCCAGTATACACCTTTTTAATTTGTTTTTTATATTCCATCCAAACAAACAAAAGATATCACATATACATCACAAATATCATCACAAATATCACATATACATCACATATCACACAAAGACCATAACTCAAACATAAGACACTCAAGAACATAAGTCTCATAAGTATCAAGTTCTCACATAAGTATCCAACACAAACATAAGTATCCAAACACAACATTATCAAGAAGTTTTGAAGTCACAAGTATCTCATAAGTCTGAACACTAAGAACATAAGTCTTATTGAGGTGGGGGCCTGGACTGGTGCGATAATGGACTGGGCGATCCATGAGGGTTGTTGGATGTCGCCCCAGATTGTCCCTGCACAGAGAAGAGATCGCATGTGTTATACCAGATGCATTACCAACATCTAACTAGAATTTTGATACTCACAGGAGTATGGAACAGAGCAGGGTCAACTGTAGGGAACAATGGAGGTGGTGGAGCGAAACCCTGTGCGGCGCCAAGGCTCTGCATGTACTGGAACATCTCCGCCATCCTCTGCTGATCTGCCAGGCGAGCCGCCCATTTTGCCTCCCGCTCCGCCATCATCCTCGCCTCCATCTCTTGACGTTCCCTCCTCTCTTCTTCTAGCTAGGTCTGTAGTATTACAAGCCAACGTTATAGTAACTCAAAGAGAAGGTATATAACTCAAGGAATGATGAGTTACAGAAGAACTAACCTCGAGTTGTTGTATGCGAAGCTGTGAGCTGTCGTGCCGAGGTCGTACGGTTGGACTCGAGCCCGTGCTCCTTGCTCGCACCTGAGACAGAGTGGGAGTGGAGGATTAGTCGATTGCCCCATCGGCAATCCAGTACCGCCCATGTCTCTTGCCTCCTCCGACCCTCATGAGCACATCAGGGTCGATCTGCTCGGTGCTCGGATCATATTCTGGGCCATGGACCTCCTTCGCCATGGTGGTGTAGTCATGAAGGCGGCTGTAGACGACGGGGTTGATGTAGGCCTCGGGCCCGTCATCCGGGTTGTAGGTGACGTCGGACGTCGCCTTGCCCTTATGGGCCATAGCATAGGCCGAGAAGATGGAGCAAGGCCGGCCACCATGTGATGCCGACTGCAAGAAAACCAACGAGATAGTTAGGAATAATATCTAATCTAGTGCTATATACCTAAATAAAAAAGAGGACATACACATGCTTCTGCATATTGGCCTAGGCTCTGGCTGCCTTGGTGGTGGGAGGGACCTTGCATCATCATACGCCATTCCCGGCTAGCGTTGTGCGCCTCGTCCCACTCAGGAGAGCACCACCTATCCACCATCTGCTCCCAGCACAGAGGATGTGCGACGCACCAATATGGAATCATCTATAAAGTAAACATGTAAAGTGCATATCAGAAGATAAAATAAAATTCATGCATACAGTACTGGTATCAAACATGCATGACTTTACGTGCAGGTACTGGTCCCTAGTCAACGACATGGTTCGGGCTTGCTGCTTGATCACCTTCTCCCCAAGGATGGAGCCGTGGTAGCTGACAATGGCCTGGATTCGAGCCTCATAGTGCATGTCCACGACGAGCTTCTTACAGCTCGTGGTGGCCACCACATCCGCCCTAGCCTCGTATCCAGCCTCACATCTGAAGAAATCCTGCATACAAAAACGATGTATCCATACATTATTTCAAGAATGTGCAACGAATGCGACATATTTTACATTATACTAAGACTTACCCACAGCTCTTGCTTCACCCGCTCCGCCTTGTTATTGAATTCTCGGCCGTCCCGGTCTACTGCATCGGGGGTGACGACGTAGTGGTCGAAGCTGTAGGCTGGGCCCGTCACTCCGGCGTACTCAACCAGTCCAGCGAAGTGTTCCCTGCTATGATACCCAGTTTGCAAAGAAGAGAAGTTGGAGTTTATTCTTTCTTTGTTTTTTTCTCTTTCGGGTGGTGCGCTTTCGGGGTTTGGAATTTTTGGGAAGCATTCACCAGTAAAACATTAGAATTTTGGTTAGACTCATGCACTGGGGGTCGGGAGCTGGCGTGTCAACGAGTTGGGCCGTGGATCTCGATCCGGCCCACTAGTTCCCCCCTAACCCTAGCTGCCCCTCTCTCTAATCCCCTTTGGATTTGCAACCGCCCCCTCTCCTCTCCCTTGTGCAGCCCCCCTCTCCCATCTTCTACTTCCTCAAACACTTGCAGCCACCACCTCACAAACCCTAGTCGCCCCCATCCCCTCCTCTCCTAGGTGCAACCCTCCCACTTGATCTATGTCGAGTTGGTGCAAATCTCCCCAATTGGAATTTGGTGGAAGGAAGAAGGAGGGAGGAAAGGGGGAGAATTCAAGGTGATTTTTTGATTACCTCTTGTTTATTTGTGCTGCAATTCAATTGATTAGATGTTTATGTATGCGAATTGGTAGATGTGCTGTCCAGAAAATTTGTGGGTGGGCGAACAACAGTAGTTCTAGCAGTTTCTGGGAATTTTTCGTGGGTAATTAGTGGGAATCAGTGCGAGAATCATGTAGAGCTTTGTCATACCTTTCCCACGAGTACTTATGCGCTCGATTCGGAGTTATATTTTAGGAGATATCGCTGTTTCAATCCGGGTAGGTTGTTGTCCAAAACAGATTGGAGGGTTCATCTTGTGGACTGTTTTGGGCTAATTAGGGGTTGACTTTAATTATCGTTTGTATACAAAACTTATGGGGAATTTTGTGTAGATGCCTCTGGAGTTTTTGTTTTACCACTGCTATCATAATTTTAAAGTTATGATATTGTTAAGCAGCGCCGCTACAGTTTGGTGGGTGTTGGGGAGAGTTGTCACCCGCGGCGGGGTTTGAAATTGTGTGTAGGTGCGACGTCGTTTATGAGCGTTGTTATGTGAAATTTGTGCACTAAGTGGTGTGTCAAAAAACAGGTGGTGGACTTCCGGATCGAACTTAGGGCTTTGTCCAAACTCCCCGGTGAAGGCAAGTAAAATAGTGGTGGTTTATACCGTTGATTGATTTATGACTCCTATACTTGATTACATTCATGTCAAATGTATTCATTCTTGTACTCCATTGTGGAAAATGTTCTCGAAGTCATTCATGT
Organism: Zea mays; assembly: GCF_902167145.1. NCBI lineage: Eukaryota > Viridiplantae > Streptophyta > Magnoliopsida > Poales > Poaceae > Zea > Zea mays. The sequence continues at coordinate 55,145,107 of NC_050097.1, forward strand.
TCCATTATTTACTTATGTTGAAGATGTTGTTCGAGCATATTACACATGTTGTTTATCATTTTGAAGAAGTGGCAGTATGTTTACCACATGTTGGGTGAAGGGTCTCATGTTGTTGTCATGCATAATGCATCCATCATCCTTTGCATGAAAGTTTTGTCACGATCATATGGTCCGACCGTACTGGTACAATGAGCATCATATGTTGCCCGAGAAAGGGGTATGATGCAGCTTCATATCCTTAGAGGTATGAAGGCAGAAGTCATTACTGCATCTGTAGCCATGTGCATTCATGGGTGAAGTGTGGCACCTGTTATGGTGGTGTGGATAGTGTGGATCTTTACTTTGTGATTCATTTTGGAACTGAGTAATTGGTTACTTGTTTACTTGCTGCAATTTAATATTCAAGAGGGCAATTGTGAACTACGTGGTTGTTTAAGCACGACTTATTTACATTGTCCAGTCGTTGTTGATCTTTTTACTTGCTGAGATGTGTCATCTCACTCTTGCATTGTTTGATGCAGACACTTGATCCTTAATTTTGGGAAAGGAGGGAAGTAGCAGCACGGCCACTACACATTTAAATAAATGTACCACTGCTTAGTAATAATGTTAAACAGGAATTCAAGTCTAGGGGATTGATATGTTCTAGTCTTCATGATAGTCGAATTTGCTTTTGGGTTAGCTGGATTCCCTCTCTTTTTATTTGGTCATGAATATTCATTACTCTCCCTGCATTCTGTTTATACTACATGAATTATCTTTCTTTTACATTATGTATAAACTTTATGTCCCTCTCGTTATGCTACGTTCGGGGGAGGTGCTGCCGGATTTTGCTTTACTTTCTGTCTCTATTTCTTTTCTTATGTTGTTTAAGTTTTATTGGAAGGGTATTTGGTAACATTCATTGTGTGGGAGCAATGGGGTGTTACAGTTGGTATCAGAGGCAATAGGCTGTAGGTCCTAACAAGTGGAATAATAATAAATTGACACACTGCACATGTAGGATGGGTTTCCTACTTTACTATTGATATATTATGTTATTGTCTGTGCTGGTTTGACATTATCTGATGAGGTGCTATGTCAATCTTATTTACTTATTGTCTCACCCCTGTGGCTATAGCTATGCCACCTCGTAGGGCTCGTGGCAGCCCGCAAGTCCCTAGTGGGGACTCGATGAGTCCGGCGGCAATGTTAGCCGCAATGCAGGCCATGCAACAGGAGTTGGCCATTCTGAGGCAAGATATTCCTGTTGCCCCTGCGAATGCTGCTCAGGGTGGTGGTGGGGGAGGAGTGCCTAGGGGCGCTGTCCCTGCGGGTGCTGCTCCAGGTGGCGGGGCTGAGGTGCCTCTTCCCGTCAGTGGTCTTTCTCTGATGCAGTGGATGGGCATCAAGTTGGATACTTTTGATGGCAGTGGTACTCCGGTCGAGGCAGCGGATTGGCTAACTTACGTGGAGGATAAGATGAATGTCTTTGAGATTGTGTATGGAGAACGTGTTCGCTTTGGCACACAGTTGCTAAAGGGAGAGACTCAAATTTGGTGGAGAGGCGTGTAGGCAGCTCACTCCTCTTCACCAGGAGTCCTGTCCTGGGATGTTTTCACCAAGCAGTTTAAGAGGAGGTTCTACCCGGTCACCTTCCTGGAGAAAATGAAGATTGATTTGCAGTCCTACAAGCAAGAGAAGAAGTCTGTCACAAACTATGAAGTAGGCTTCAACAAGATGGTCTGCTTTGTCCCTCATGTGGCTTATAATGAGATGGAGAAGGCGAGCCAGTTCCGTCAGGGCCTAAAACCTTCTATCAGGCATGCCCTGGGAGCCTTTCCGTTGGTGGATTTCCGTACTACAGTGGAGCAGGCATTGGGTGTGGAGATGCAACACCAGTACACCATGGAGTCACAGAAGACTTCGGGTGTTGACCAGCCTCGTGGCCAGGACGCGAGGAGGGGCAACACTAGGGGTCCAGCCCACAAGAGGGGCAAGTCTCAGCACCAGCGCCACCACCCCTACTGTGGCAAATCCTCTGAATCGGGTACTTCGGGAGGAAGTACTCAGAGGTATCGAGCTGTTCCTAAGCCTAGGCTGGGGCTGGTGTGTTTCTGTTGCGGTGATGCACATCGCCGTGCTGAGTGTCAGTGGAGTGGCAGGTGTTCTATTTGCAGTCAGGACCACAAGGATGTGGTGTGTAGGAGGAATCCCAATGGGAAGTTCAGATGGGAGCTAGTGACTTCCTCCTCTTTGCAGGGCACTGTCAACATGATGTCAAGCGCTGAGCAGCAATTTTCAGTTCCACTCCCTCCGCAGCAGTTCTATGTGCCTGGGGCTTCTCAGTTCATGCTGATGCAGGGTTTTCCTCAGTATCTGGCTGCACCTACTCCTGCACCGACTACTCCCATGTCGTCTCAGTTTGGAGCTCCGCGTCTGCCTCACCCGACGGCTCAGTGGGGTTCTTCTGTTAACTTCACTCTGGGAGCTTCCTCTTCTACGGGTATTTCTGGAGCTTATGTGCTACCCTCTGCGGATGGCAGAGACCAAGGAGACGTGGTGACATGTATGATATCAGTTGATTCGTTTGTGGCCCATGCTCTTTTTGACTCTGGCGCTAGCTATTCGTTTGTTTCGGAGAATTTTGTGTCGCGGGCTTGTCTTTCGGTGCAGATGTTGGGTCACCCAATTTTGGTTAGTTCTGCTAATGGCTCCATTAGTAGTTGTTCAGTTTGTCAGGGGTGTTCCGTCATTCTTGCTGATGAGGTTTTCTCGGCCAATCTTGTTGTGATTTCCTTGGGGGCATTCGATGTTATCTTGGGTATGGATTGGTTAACTCAGTATCGCGCAGTTATATCCTGTTTTTGGAAGACAGTGTTATTACAGGCGCCGTCGGGTAGGGAGGTGGTATTCTTGGGAAGTTCCCCAAAGTTCACGTTATCCTTGTTGGCGCAATTACTTCTGGATCGCTGGTCAAGGAAGTCGGGAATCTTTTTCTCCATGGTGGTGGAAGGTGAGGCTGCCTTGCGGGTGTAGGACATCCGGGTGGTGTGTGACTTTGCCGACGTTTTCCCAACAGAGCTTCCAGGCCTTCCACCGGGTCGCGATGCAGCTTTCGAAATCAAACTGATTCTGGGTACGCAGCCTATTCATAAGGCCCCGTATCGAATGGCTCTGAAGGAGCAGGTTGAATTGAAGCATCAATTGGATGATCTGCTGGCTAAGGGTTTCATTAGGCCTAGCAGGTCGCCTTGGGCTTCCCCAGTACTGTTTATTGAGAAGAAGGATAAAAGCAAGAGGTTATGTGTGAATTATCGGGCTTTGAATCAAGTGACAATCAAGAATAAATATCCGCTACCCCGTATTGAGGTTCTCTTTGAACAGTTGAGGGGTGCCCAGGTGTTCTCCAAAATTGATTTGAACTCTGGTTATCATCAATTGAGGATTCGTGAGGAGGATATTGAGAAGACAACTTTTTGCACCAGGTATGGGCATTACGAGTTCATAGTCATGTCTTTTGGCTTAACTAATGCCCCTGCCGATTTATGGAAGCAATGAATAGGATGTTGCATGAGTTCTTGGACGACTTTGTGGTCGTGTTTCTGGACGATATTCTGATTTATTCAAAGACCGAGGCAGAGCACGAGCGACATCTCCGTCTCGTTCTGGGTGCTCTCAGGAATTATCAGTTTTATGGCAAATTGAAGAAGTGTGCCTTTTGGCTATCCGAAGTGGTTTTCCTAGGTCATGTGATTAATCAGCAGGGCATTGCGGTTGATCCCAAGAATGTCGCGGCTGTGTTGGAGTGGAAGAGACCCTCTAGTGTCTCTGAAATCCGAAGTTTCTTGGGGCTCGCCGGATATTATCAATGCTTCGTACCAAATTTTTCCAGCATTGCTAAGCCCTTGACTAGACTCTTGGAGAAGGGTGTTCTTTTCATCTGGTCCAGCGAATGTGAGGTCAGCTATCAGACATTGAAGAACAAGTTGGTGAACGCCCCTATCCTAGCTTTGCCTGAGAATGGTAAGCGTTTCACAGTTTATACGGATGCTTCTCGAATTGGTCTTGGTTGTGTGTTGATGCAGGAAGGCAGAGTGATGACTTATGGCTCAAGGCAGTTGAGGAAGCATGAGGGGAATTATCCAACTCATGATCTTGAATTGGTCGCGGTGGTCTTTGCTCTAAAATCGTGGAGGCATTATCTTTATGGAGAGTCTTGTGACATTTACACCGATCATAAAAGTCTCAAGTATATTTTCACTCAAAAGGAGCTGAATTTGAGGCAGCGACGGTGGCTCGAATTGATTAAAGATTATGATTTGTCCATTCATTATCACCTGGGAAAGGCAAATGTGGTGGCTGATGCCCTTAGCAGGTCCGGGGTTCCAAAAGTGGCCTTGCCTTTGATTGCTGACCTGGACCGTTTGGGGGTCGCTTTGTGCTATGTCGGCACCACTAGTGAGGAGACTCGGATGCTTATTCAATCCTCCCTCATGGAGAGAGTGCGTGCAGCTCAGCAGCAGGATCGATTATTGCAGGAAGCTCGAAAGAGGGTTGGCGATGGTAAACCCGGGAGTTCACCATTGATGAGAATGATTTGGTTCATTTCAGGGGCCGTCTTTGTGTGCCTTAGAAATCAGAGGTGAAGATGGATATCTTGAGAGAAGCTCATAAAACGCCTTACACCGTTCACCCTGGCGAAACCAAAATGTACCATGATTTGAAGCAAAACTTCTGGTGGAAGCGGATGAAGGTTGACGTTTCTAATTATGTGGCCGCCTGTGAAGTATGTCAGCGCGTGAAGGTCGAGCATAAGAGGCCTGCAGGTTTACTGAAGCCATTGGAAATTCCGGAGTGGAAGTGGGAGCATATGTAGCATCCCAAAAATTCAAATCTTGGAATTTTCTCAAACTCGCTCTAAATTCAAAATGAATTTGAAATTTCATTTCAAAATGTTTGTTTGCAAGTTGATATCAACAAATAAAATATAGTGGTCTATATTCTCTCCAAAAATCCTTCTCAAAATATCCTTCAAATATTTCCCCAGTGACCCCTCAAATTCTTTCCAGAAATACCGCCTAGATATTTCCCTAGTAATCCCCTTCAAGTTCTTTCCAAAAATACTGCCCAAATATTCTACCGATAATTCTCCAAATATTTTCCTCCTCAGAAATACATTCAGAATCATTTTTCAAGTCTCTACAAATATTTTCTTCATAACTTTCCTCATGCTCATACGTATACGTATGCCTCTGGTGTCATACGGTGAGCTCTACAAGCTAATTACACTTATACAAGACAAATACATGCTAATTTCCCACTAATCCTCTCATCCTCTCACTAATCCTCTCATCCCTCCCCCTAATCCCCCCACCATGGCTATAAATAGAGGGGCAAGGGCCTCCTCTCAAGCCACCCTAAGCCATTTCATGCCAACTCTCTCCCCCCCACACACACGCCCACTCCACTTCCCACATAAGCACACACTAGCACAAGGATCGTTCGGTCGTTCTTCGATTGTTCATCCATCTGTTCTTAGTTTGTTCGTTCGTTCGTCCGATCGTTCATGGTTCGTTTGTCCGATCATTCGATCGTTCGTCCCTTCGTTCGTCCAAATAATCTTTGTTCAGCCGTTATGCTGCCGAAATTCCGATCGTTCGTTCGTTCGATCATTCGATCGTTCATCGTTCGTTCATAGTTCCTATTCATCGTTCATCGTTCGTTCATAGTCCCTATTCATCGTTCGTCCAGATAATCTTTGTCCTGCCGTTATGCTACCGAAATTCTGATCGTTCGTTCGTCCGTTCGTTCATAGTTCCTATTCATCGTTCATCGTTTGCTCATAGTTACTATTCATCATTCATCGTTACTATTCACCATTACTATTCATCAACGTTACTATTTATCGACACTATTCATCATCGTTACTATTCATTATTACTATTCATCATCGTTACTGTTTATCGATAATATCTATAATTACTTTTCGTCGTCGCTATTCATTGTTACTATTCATCGTTGCTATTCATCGATCATCCGATCACCCTAGATTTCAACTACTCATCCGTCATGTTGTCCAGTCCACCTAAGACCAGCCAGACCCATATTCCAGTCATACGAACTCTGGTGACTGTGATTTTCCTTCTAGTGGGAACTTCCCATCTGGTCACCTATCCCAGGTTTCTCCAAGTTGAGCACACTTAACTTTGAGATTCCTTCGAACCAGGCTTCCAAACTCCGATTCCAATAATTCTTGTTTCTAAATTCTTATCAAACTATTCCCTATCCAACCATGTCATCCCTTAAGCATGGTTCATGTTCCAGAAAACTCCCAAAATACTCTTGTCCCATATTCTACCTATAACTCTTCTGTTCATACTAAGTCAGATGATTCATTCGTCACTATTCTCACCAACAGTGAACTTCACTGTGCTACACCACATACACCCAGCTATAAATACACCCAACTAACCTCTCCCTCTCCACACACACTCAACACCCTCAGCCAAGGCAAACACCCCACCCACTCAGTTACTCCGCTCTGCCGGCTACACACATAGTGTCGCTTTGCCTCCAGTCCACCCTCCTGGTAAGCACCTCCGCTCCACCACTAGTAGTATCTCAACACCACATGACACAGATTCTACTCAAGACTCTACCCATCCATATATCGCTATTCTGACCACTATACTAAATATTTGTTGGTATACTTGCTGGTTTGTATGTTTGCTTGTTCATGTTGCATAGTTATTGGAGCATTCGTGTCGTCTCGTGGAGGCTAGATCTGCAAGTCTATGCCAGGCAGTAGAGCTAGAAGCTAGTTCCGCAAGCTCCCCTTCCCCTTTCGTCGGATAAGCACGGCAAGCTCACTGGATCCCTTTGATGCATAAATTACCTATGATTTTTCAACCACAACCCTCATCCTGTTATTTTATGCATGATATGATTTTGAGACAAGTTATTATGGCCACCTAGCCGCTTGCCGCAATCAATCCTTGACATATTTGTTACAAATGATTTGAGAAAAGGTGTGAGTTTTCAAAAGAAAATGCTTTTCAAAATGGGTATGATGAAGGGTTTTCACCCTTATCACCTTTGAGTAGGGATGATCAGGGACTCCCTGGTTTAGGGGAGGGCCTAAGGTGATGGCTCAGCTGGGTTAGGTGTGAGCAGAAGGATTGTCCTCTCATATAAGGACCGGTTTGTCATCCTTCACTACATGTACTCATGACAAGTACAACCACTCGAGACTGTATGGGCAGTCACTCAATCTAAACTCGTACGGTCCAAACCCTAGGGTTATGAAGGCTGGGGAGCACGGGGAGGATAAGGAGGGGGAATGTTTTGTCTGGTTTGGACATGGCGGTGGCCTGACTCCTTTCGGTATAACCGTTAAGGTAAGGACGTGCAAGGAAAGAAAGAAATTCGGTTTTGGGTCTCATTGGCCATGAGATCGCAGAGCCGGACTAGTGGATAAAGTGTACACCTCTGCGCAGAGTTTGAAAACCTATTCGAATAGTCTGTGTCCACTGGTATGGACGAGTCTGGTGTGGTATGACAATTAGTGTTTTGTTTTCCAAAAAAAGAGATGCTTTTGAAAAGTGGTTTTTAAAAGGTCCGGCGGTGGAGCCATGAGCTATGGTGGACGGGAAGTCCAGTAGTTGTTTTTAAAAATGAAAACCAGTGGGAAACTGCTGAGATACCTAGATGGTTTAGTCTAGGGGATTTTGTTCTATATTGAAAAAAACTTCCTGCTCCTTTGGGAGAGGATGCGCTTTGAAAAATACAAAATGTTTTACAAAACAACCCTACATAAAATATTGTTGTTTCTGCAAAATATCCTGAGCTCCACATATTCCATGCTTATTTGTTGTTTTTTAGAGAAGGAGATCGGGTAAGAGTTACGCATGTTCCCAACCTTGCCTGTGGATGTTGGACCGCTGATTTGCTTCGCTCCGTATATCGGGCTGCTTCAGCCCCACTCTGATGTTATGTCCCGAGTTGTGGACCAACTCTAAAAGTTGTTCGCCACCTTTATAGGTTTGTCTCATTTAAGCAGCTCTAGAATCATTTGATGTATAAATGTGTTTACTAGTCTCCTGGGACTAGTAATTGTATCACATTTGAGTCCCAGAGGATCTGGGGCGCTTCAGCATATCACCATAGATTTTGTGGTGGGCTTACCTCGTTCTCCTCGGGGCAGGGATGCTATATGGGTGGTAGTGGATCACTTGACTAAGTCCGCGCACTTTATTCCCATGAAGACCACAAATTCAGCTTCAGAATCGGGTCCCTTGTATATGAAGGAAGTAGTCAGGCTTCACGGGGTGCCTAAGTCCATTGTTTCTGATTGAGACTCCAAATTTGTATCCAGATTCTGGGAGAGTCTTCACAGTGCATTGGGTACCAAGCTCTCACTTAGTGTCGCTTTTCACCCTCAGACTGATGGTCAGTCAGAGCGAACTATCCAAACCTTAGAAGATATGTTGCGTGCTTGTGTTCTGTCTTGGAAGGGTAGCTGGGAGGATCATGTCGCGTTGGCCGAGTTTGCTTATAACAATAGCTACCAGGCTAGCATCAAGATGGCACCATATGAGGCTTTATATGGCAGGCGGTGTATCTCCCCTCTATGCTGGGAGACCATGGGAGAGAGATCACTGGTTGGTTCGGATTGGATTCAGCAGACATCTGAGAAGGTTCGGGAAATTCGTCAGAAAATTTTGGCCGCTCAGAGCCGTCAGAAGAGTTATGCTGATGTGAGGAGGCGGGACTTGGAATTTGTAGTGGGTGTCCAAGTCCTTCTCAGGGTATCACCTACTAAAGGAGTCATTCGGTTCGGTGTCTCCGGAAAGCTTAGCCCGAGATACATTGGACCGTTCACTATCTTGGCCCGGGTGGGCAGCCTGGCTTATCGCTTGCAATTGCCGGATTCCATGGCAGGGGTACACCCAGTATTTCATGTCTCTTTGTTGAGGAAGTTCTTGCGGGATCCGGATCATCAGATCGAAATGGAACCAATTGCTGTGCAGCAGGATCTGACTTTGGAGTGTCGTCCGGTGCGTATCTTGGAGTCCTCAGAGCGTGTTATGAGAAAGAGATCAATTAAGTATGTTAAGGTCTTATGGACTAATCAGTCTGAGCGCGAGGCTACTTGGGAACTTGAGGAGCTGATGCGGCAGAAATATCTCGAACTTTTCGTTGTGGGTGAGTGTTGTTGATTCATTAATATTTTCTTTTGTCGTTCCGATAGAAGCATCAGAATTCGAGGTCGAATTCTTTTTAAGGGAGGTAGAGTGTGATACCCAGTTTGCAAAGAAGAGAAGTTGGAGTTTATTCTTTCTTTGTTTTTTTCTCTTTCGGGTGGTGCGCTTTTGGGGTTTGGAATTTTTGGGAAGCATTCACCAGTAAAACAGTAGAATTTTGGTTAAACTCATGCACTGGGGGTCAGGAGCTGGCGTGCGAACGAGTTGGGTCGTGGATCTCGATCCGGCCCACTAGTTCCCCCTAACCCTAGCCACCCCTCCCCCTAATCCCCTTCGGATTTGCAGCCGCCCCCTCCCCTCTCCCTTGTGCAGCCCCCCTCTCCCATCTTCTCCTTCCTCAAACACTTGCAGCCACCACCTCACAAACCTTAGCCGCCCCCCATCCCCTCCTCTCCTAGGTGCAGCCCTCCCGCTTGATCTACGTCGCGTTGGTGCAAATCTCCCCAATTGGAATTTGGTGGAAGGAAGGAGGGAGAATTCAAAGTGATTTTGTGATTACCTCTTGTTTATTTGTGCTGCAATTCAATTGATTAGATGTTTATGTATGCGAATTGGTAGAGGTGCTGTCCAGAAATTTTGTGGGTGGGCGAACAACAGTAGTTCTAGCAGTTTCTGCGAATTTTTCGTGGGTAATTACTGGGAATCAATGGGAGAATCATGTAGAGCTTTGTCATATCTTTCCAACGAGTACTTATGCGCTCGATTCGGAGTTATATTTTAGGAGATATCGCTGTTTGAATCCGGATAGGTTGTTGTCCAAAACAGATTGCAGGGTTCATCTTGTGGACTGTTTTGGGCTAACTAGGGGTTGGAATTTAATTATCGTTTGTATACAAAACTTGTGGGGAATTTTGTGTAGATGCCTCTTGAGTTTTTGTTTGTTACCACTGCTGTCATAATTTTAAAGTTATGAAATTGTTAAGCAGTGGCGCTGCAGTTTCGTGGGCGTTGGGGAGAGTTGTCACCGCGGCGGGGTTTGAAATTGTGCGTATGTGCGGCGTCGTTTATGAGCGTTGTTATGTGAAATTTGTGCACTAAGTGGTGTATCAAAAAACAGGTGGTGGACTTCCGGATCAAACTTAGGGCTTTGTCCAAACTCCCCGGTGAAGGCAAGTAAAATAGTGGTGGTTTATACCGTTGATTGATTTATGAGTCCTATACTTGATTACATCCTTGTCAAATGTATTCATTCGTGTACTCCATTGTGGGAAATGTTGCTCGAAGTCATTCATGTTCCATTATCAACTTATGTTGAAGATGTTGTTCGAGCATATTACACGTGTTGTTTATCATTTTGAAGAAGTGGCAGTATGTTTACCACATGTTGGGTGAAGGGTCTCATGTTGTTGTCATGCATAATGCATCCATCATCCTTTGCATGGAAGTTTTGTCGCAATCATATGGTCCGACCGTACCGGTACAATGAGCATCATACATTGCCCGAGAAGGGGTATGATGCAGCTTCATATTCTTAGAGGTATGAAGGCAGAAGTCATTACTGCATCTGTAGCCATGTGCATTCATGGGTGAAGTGTGGCACCTGTTATGGTGGTGTGGATACTGTGGATCTTTACTTTGTGATTCATTTTGGAACTGAGTAATTAGTTACTTGTTTACTTGCTGCAATTTAATATTCAAGAGGGCAATTGTGAACTACGGGGTTGTTTAAGCACAACTTATTTACATTGTCCAGTCGTTGTTGATCTTTTTTACTTGCTGAGATGTGTCATCTCACTCTTGCATTGTTTGATGCAGGCACTTGATCCTTACTTTTGGGAAAGAGGGAAGTAGCAGCATAACCACTACACATTTAAATAAATATACCACTGCTTAGTAATAATGTTAAACAGGGATTCAAGTCTAGGGGATTAATATGTTCTAGTCTTCATGATAGTCGAATTTGCTTTTGGGTTGGCTGGATTCCCTCTCTTTTTATTTGGTCATGAATATTCATTACTATCCCTGCATTCTGTTTATACTACGTGAATTATCTTTCTTTTACATTATGTATAAACTTTATGTCCCTCTCGTTATGCTACTTTCGGGGGAGGTGCTGCCGGATTTTGTTTTACTTTCTGTCTCTATTTCTTTTCTTATGTTTTTTAAGTTTTGTGGGAAGGGTATTTGGTAACATTCATTGTTTGGGAGAAATGAGGTGTTACACCTGCAAAACAGGCCGAGGATGCCATTGGGGTTGCGACGATGACCCCAACATAATCCACAACCGTCCAAGACCTGTCCAAGTGATAAATAAAAAGTATTAGTTTATATTATGATTTTGAACACATAATATGAACAAGAATGAAGAACATAAAGTTACATGCATCTCCCCATCCGGCCGAATCAGCGGCCGCCTGTCCCGAAGTATGGGACGCTGAGGGAGACTCGCAGGACCTCACAGGTAGACGCTCCTCGAACCTGAGGCACCAGAACCTGAGGCGGCCTGCTGAGCTTCGTCGTCGTCCTGCTGCTGGTCGTCGTCGTCTTGCTGTGCCGCCTGCTGCTGGACAAGGTCGTCCTGCTGCGCCGCCTGTTGTGCCTCGACCTGCTCTGCCTCGTCCACCGTCCTGCTCCTCCTCCTCAGCCAACCGCCCACCATATTTGTCCAACAACCTGCAATTAAGAGTAAACAAATAAGCACATATAAAAAGATGTTTTTAAAAACAGGTGCGAAATAAAAGCATATAACACTACATCGATTAAAAATATTCTTCATATGTGTCGGGGTTAGCCGGATCATAACTCTCATCATCACTATCAACCATTTCATAGTCAACACCATCTGAAGGCGCAAGTTCGTCTTTTATGTCATTGCCTTCAAGGATTACTAAGTCATTATCATTTTGCACCTCATCATCCTCCTCATCAACAACCATTTCAATATCTACGTCCATTCAGATAGCTTCGGTTAAGTCTACCTCAAATCGCCCTTCTAGCCCATCTTCTTGGAAGAACTCTCCATCATATGTGTCCGGGTCTAAGTTATAATCTTCATTGTTAAGAACAGGTAATCACCCGTGCGGCGATACCTTATACACAACATCCCAACCCTTAAGATGTTCTTTCGTTTGGCACGCATATGGGAGATAATACACTTGTGTGGCCTGTTGGGCCACGATATAGACATCGTCTCCTGGTAAGGTGGAATCTTGTCGAATTTCGAGTATCCCAAGATTAGAATGTGTCTGTCTCATCACTTGAGGGTCAAACCAATGACATTTGAATATCACTGGAGTAAGAGGTTTGGAACCATAAAAAATGAATTCATATATTTCTTCGATTCGTCCAAAATAATCGACATCGTCAAGGCCGGGCGTAAAGACTCCAGAACACGTTGTTTTCCGATTGGGCGGACTTTGGTCATAGTTTGTTGTGCGAAAACGGTATCCATTGACGTCATACCCAGAATATTTCTTGACCATATAAGCAAAATCGTTGGCTACTTGTCTCAACTCGGCACTCATAGACGGATCTCTTTGGCCCTGCAAGTATTCGCAAGTTAAAAGACGCTAAATTGAGTTCATAGATGGATCTCTTTGACAAAGTAAGCACGTACCTTACGTTTGAACCAGGAAATGAAATCGGGCAATCCATTTCTCGCACCCTTTCTAAGAAGAGTGTCATATTCCTGTGGAGTGGGGTCCCTTGATCGACGCCAGAATTCATGAAGAAATTGTTCCATGTATGGCGTCACCTCTTCAAGATTGGTCAATACATATAGCATGATATGCTGCCACTCTTCATGTGTCAGGATCTTGGTGGTCGAGCCACTTGCGCTTCCGAGTTGGCCTCGAAATATGCTAAGGTTCGATTCATTGTCGCCATCGTTGTAACGAGGGGGTGGATTATGCACGCTCGACATTTTGTCACCATAATAAGTTGTTGTGAAGTTTGACACGTCCTCTAGAATGTATGCTTCTGCAATGGAAGCCTCAATTTTGCATTTATTTCTACATTTCTTTCGAATAGTCTTTAGACATCTCTCGATTGGATAGCACCAACGTCCCTGCACGGCCCCCCATTCGTGCCTCATAGGGGAGATGAAGAATCAAATGCTGCATTGGATTGAAGAAGCCAGGTGGAAATATCTTCTCAAGCTTACATAGTAACACGGGTGCCAATCTTTCCAAGTCTGCAACCACAGTCCGAGATAACTCTTTTACACAAAGCTGACGAAAGAAATAGATCAACTTTGAAAGCGCTAGCCAGACATGCTCAGGGACATAGCCTCGAACCATCACAGGAAGAATCCGTTCAATCCATATGTGGAAGTCATGACTCTTCATCCCTAAGACTCGCATAGTAGATAAGTTCACCCCCTACTCAGGTTACCTGCATACCCATCAGGGAACATCAACATCTTGATCCACTGAAGTACTTCCTTCCTCTGGGCCCTGCTTAGGACGAATTTGGCCTTAGGCCTTCTCCATGTCTTTCCACCACTTGGCGGCTTCATCTCTTGGTTTGGTCTATCACATAACGCTGCCAGATCTACTCTTTCCTTTACGTTATCCTTTGACTTATCAGGAATGTCCATAATTGTTGCCCAAAGTGCCTCAGCAACATTAATTTCAGTGTGCATCACATCAATGTTGTGTGGAAGGAGCAGGTCATCATAATAGGGGAGCCGAGTCAAGCCCGACTTATGTGTCCACATATGTTGGTCACCATATCCCACAAAACCACCTTCTGTATTGGCCACGAGCCCATCTATCTGTTGACGAATTTCGGCACCAGTCATCGTTGCAGGTGGGCGGTCTGTCACTACGACACCTTTCGTAAAGTTCTTGATGTCTAGGCGGAATGGATGGTCAGGAGGGAGAAATTGTCGATGTTTATCGAAGGACAAATATTTGCCACCCTTGTTCAACCAAATGAACCTAAGAGCTTCCTTGCAAACTGGGCATGGGAACTTACCATGAACACTCCAGGCGCAGAATAGCCCATACGCCAGTAAGTCATGCATGGAGTACTGGTACCAAACATGCATTCTGAAGTTTGTCTTTGTAGCTCGGTCATATGTCCATACCCCTTCCTCCCAAGAACGTACCAATTCATCGATCAAAGGCTCCATGTACACACCCATTTTATTCCTCGGGTGTCCGGGAATTATCAACGACACGAATATATTCTGCCTTGGAAAGCACACACCGGGGGGAGATTGATTGGGATAACAAACACGGGTTAACATGTGTACGTGGCAGCGCTCATTCCATAGGGATTGAACCCATCTGTGGCCAGCGCAACACGTACATTACGAGCCTCTTCGGCTTTCTCACGGTGAATGGCATCAAAGTGTTTCCATGCTTCACCATCGGATGCGTGCACCATCTTGTCAGGATTGTATCATTTTCCATTTTTGTGCCATGTCATCTGTTTCGCAGATTCCTCGGTCATGTATAGACGCTGGATCCTTGGTATGAACGGAAGGTGTCGTAGGATTGTCAAGGGGATGTCAAGCTGCCTCTTCTGTCCATCACCAAAATCTACCTCCATGAACCCAGACGATTTACACTTGGGACAGTACTTTGCCTCCGTGTATTCTTTCCTAAATAGCACGCAGCCCTTCGGATAAGCATGTATCTACTTGAAAGGGAATTAGGCTTACACCTAGTTCCTAAATAATTTTGGTGGTTGAATTGCCCAACACAAATAATTGGACTAACTAGTTTGCCCAAGTGTGTAGATTATACAGGTGTAAAAGGTTCACCCTCAGCCAATAAAAAGACCAAGTTTTGGATTCAATAAAGGAGCAAAGGGGCAACCGAAGGCACCCCTGGTCTGGCGCACCGGACTGTCAGGTGTGCCACCGGACAGTGAACAGTACCTGTCCGGTGCACCAGGGGACTCAGACTCAAACTCTTCGCCCTCGGGAATTCTCGGAAGCCGGCGCGCTATAATTCACCGGACTGTCCGGTGTGCACCGGACATGTCCGGTGCTCCAAGGAAGCGCGGTCTCCGGAACTCGCCCGCCTCGGGTTCGCGTGGCAGCCGCTCCGCTATAATTCACCGGACTGTCCGGTGTGCACCGGACTGTCCGGTGTACCAGCGGAGCAACGGCTCTCTTCGGCGCCAACGGCTCCCTGCGGTGCATTTAATGCGCGCGCAGCGCGCACAGACGGCAGACATGCCCATACCGGTGCACCGGACATCAAACAGTACATGTCCGGTGTGCACCGGACATCCAGGAGGGCCCACAAGTCAGAAGCTCCAACGGTCAGAATCCAACGGCAGTGATGACGTGGCAGGTGCACCGGACTGTCCGGTGCGCCATCGAGCAGACGCCTCCAGCCAACGGTCAAGTTTGGTGGTTGGGGCTATAAATACCCCAACCACCCCACCATTCATTGCATCCAAGTTTTCCACTTCTCAACTACTACAAGAGCTCTAGCATTCAATTCTAGACACACAAAAGAGATCAAATCCTCTCCAATTCCACACAAAGCCCTAGTGACTAGTGAGAGTGATTTGCCGTGTTCATTTGAGCTCTTGCGCTTGGATTGCTTCTTTTCTTTCTCACTTGTTCTTGAGATCACAACTCCATTGTAATCAAGGCAAGAGGCACCAATTGTGTGGTGGCCCTTGCGGGGAAGTTTTGTTCCCGGCTTTGATTAGAGAAAAGAAGCTCACTCGGTCCGAGGGACCGTTTGAGAGAGGGAAGGGTTGAAAGAGACCCGGCCTTTGTGGCCTCCTCAACGGGGAGTAGGTTTGCAAGAACCGAACCTCGGTAAAACAAATCTCCGTGTCTCACTTGCTTATTCGCTTGGGATTTGTTTTGCGCCCTCTCTCTCGGACTCGTTTATATTTCTAACGCTAACCCGGCTTGTAGTTGTGTTTATATTTGTAAATTTCAGTTTCGCCCTATTCACCCCCCCTCTAGGCGACTATCAATTGGTATCAGAGCCCGGTGCTTCATTAGAGCCTAACCGCTCGAAGTGATGTCGGGAGATCATGCCAAGAAGGAGATGGAGACCGGCGAAAAGCCCACTACAAGCCACGGGAGCACTTCATCGGAAGAGTCCCGCACCAAAAGGAGGGAGAAGAAGAAGAGCTCCTCCAACAAAGGGAAGGAGAAGAAATCTTCTTCTCACCACAAAGAGAAGAAGGAAAAATCTTCTTCCCACAAGCCGCATCGGAAAGGCGACAAGCACAAGAGGATGAGGAAGGTGGTCTACTACGAGACCGACACTTCATCAACATCGACCTCCGACTCCGATGCGCCCTCCGTCACTTCTAAGCGCCAAGAGCGCAAGAAGTATAGTAAGATCCCCCTACGCTACCCTCGCATTTCCAAACATACACCTTTACTTTCCGTCCCATTAGGCAAACCACCAACTTTTGATGGTGAAGATTACGCTAGGTGGAGCGATTTAATGCGATTTCATCTAACCTCGCTCCACAAAAGCATATGGGATGTTGTTGAGTTTGGTGCGCAGGTACCATCCGTAGGGGATGAAAACTATGATGAGGATGAGGTGGCCCAAATCGAGCACTTCAACTCTCAAGCAACAACAATACTCCTAGCCTCTTTAAGTAGAGAGGAGTATAACAAAGTTCAAGGGTTGAAGAACGCAAAGGAGATTTGGTATTTACTCAAAACCGCGCATGAAGGTGATGAGCTCACCAAGATCACCAAGCGGGAAACGATTGAGGGGGAGCTCGGTCGGTTCCGGCTTCGCAAAGGGGAGGAGCCACAACACATGTACAATCGGCTCAAGACCTTGGTGAACCAAGCGCGCAACCTCGGGAGCGTAAAGTGGGATGACCACGAGGTGGTTAAGGTTATTCTAAGATCACTTATTTTCCTTAACCCTACACAAGTTCAATTAATCCGTGGTAATCCTAGATATACCAAAATGACCCCCGAGGAAGTTATCGGGAATTTTGTTAGTTTTGAGTGCATGATCGAAGGCTCAAGGAAGATCAACGAGCTTGATGATGCCACCACATCCGAAGCTCAACCCGTTGCATTCAAGGCAACGGAGGAGAAGAAGGAGGAGGCTACACCGAGTCGACAACCAATCGACGCCTCCAAGCTTGACAATGAGGAGATGGCGCTCGTCATCAAGAGCTTCCGCCAAATCCTCAAACAAAGGAGGGGGAAAGACTACAAGTCCCGCTCCAAGAAGGTTTGCTACAAATGTGGTAAGCCCGGTCATTTTATTGCTAAATGTCCTTTATCTAGTGACAGTGACCGAGGCGACGACAAGAAGGGGAGAAGAAAGGAGAAGAAGAGGTATTACAAGAAGAAGGGCGGCGATGCCCATGTTTGTCGCGAATGGG
Organism: Zea mays; assembly: GCF_902167145.1. Classification (NCBI taxonomy): domain Eukaryota; kingdom Viridiplantae; phylum Streptophyta; class Magnoliopsida; order Poales; family Poaceae; genus Zea; species Zea mays. The sequence continues at coordinate 55,162,635 of NC_050097.1, forward strand.
ACTCCGACGAGAGCTCAAGCGACTCCTCCGACGACGAGGACGCCGCCAACATCGCCGTCACCAAGGGACTCCTCTTCCCCAACATCGGCCACAAGTGCCTCATGGCAAAGGACGGCAAAAAGAAGGTTAAATCTAAATCCTCTACTAAATATGAATCCTCTAGTGATGACAATGCTAGTGATGAGGAGGATAATTTGCGTTCCCTTTTTGCCAACCTTAACATAGCTGAAAAGGAAAAATTAAATGAATTGGTTAGTGCTATTCATGAAAAGGATGACCTTTTGGATTCCCAAGAGGATTGTTTAATTAAAGAAAACAAAAAACATGTTAAGGTTAAAAAGGCTTATGCTCTAGAAGTAGAAAAATGTGAAAAATTGTCTAGTGAGCTAAGCACTTGCCGTGAGATGATTGTCAACCTTAGGAATGAAAATGCTATTTTAAATGCTAAGGTTGACTCACATATTTGTAATGGTTCAAATCCCAATCTTAGAAATGATAATATTGACTTGTTTGCTAAGATTGATGAATTGAATGTATCTCTTGCTAGCCTTAGATTAGAGAATGAAAAGTTAATTGCTAAGGCTAAAGATTTTGATGTTTGCAAAGTTACAATTGCCGATCTTAGAGATAAAAATGATATTCTTCATGCTAAGATTGTTGAACTTAATTCCTGCAAACCATCTACATCTACTATTAAGCATGTGTCTATTTGTGATAGATGTAGAGATATTGATGTTAATGCTATTCATGATCATATGGCTTTAATTAAACAACAAAATGATCATATAGCAAAACTAGATGCTAAAATTGCCGAGCACAACTTAGAAAATGAGAAATTTAAATTTGCTCGTAGCATGCTTTATAATGGGAGACGCCCGGGCATTAAGGATGGCATTGGCTTCCAAAGGGGAGACAATGTCAAACTTAATGCCCCTCCTAAAAATTTGTCTAACTTTGTTAAGGGCAAGGCTCCCATGCCTCAGGATAACGAGGGTTACATTTTGTACCCTGCCGGTTATCCCGAGAGCAAAATTAGGAAAATTCATTCTAGGAAGTCTCACTCTGGCCCTAATCATGCTTTTATGTATAAGGGTGAGACATCTAGCTCTAGGCAACCAACCCATGCCAAGTTGCCTAGAAAGAAAACTCCTAATGCATCAAATGATCATGCCATTTCATTTAAAACTTTTGATGCTTCTTATGTGCTTACTAACAAATCCGGCAAGGTGGTTGCCAAGTTTGTTGGGGGCAAACACAAGGGTTCCAAGACTTGTGTTTGGGTACCCAAAGTTCTTGTATCTAATGCCAAAGGACCCAAAACAGTTTGGGTACCTAAAGTCAAGAACTAAATTTGTTTTGTAGGTTTATGCATCCGGGGGCTCAAGTTGGATACTCGACAGCGGGTGCACAAACCACATGACAGGGGAGAAAAGGATGTTCTCCTCATATGAGAAAAACCAAGATCCCCAACGAGCTATCACATTCGGGGATGGAAATCAAGGTTTGGTCAAAGGACTTGGTAAAATTGCTATATCTCCTGACCATTCTATTTCCAATGTTTTTCTCGTTGATTCTTTAGATTACAACTTGCTTTCTGTTTCCCAATTATGTCAAATGGGCTACAACTGTCTTTTTACTGATATAGGTGTCACTGTCTTTAGAAGAAGTGATGATTCAATAGCTTTTAAGGGAGTGTTAGAGGGTCAGCTATACTTGGTAGATTTTGACAGAGCTGAACTCGACACTTGCTTAATTGCTAAGACTAACATGGGTTGGCTCTGGCACCGCCGACTAGCCCATGTTGGGATGAAGAATCTTCACAAGCTTCTAAAGGGAGAGCACATTTTAGGATTAACAAATGTTCATTTTGAGAAAAACAGGATTTGTAGCGCATGCCAAGCAGGGAAGCAAGTTGGAGTCCATCATCCACACAAGAACATCATGACGACCGACAGGCCGCTTGAGCTACTCCACATGGATCTATTCGGCCCGATTGCTTACATAAGCATCGGCGGGAGTAAGTATTGTCTTGTAATAGTGGATGATTATTCTTGCTTCACTTGGGTATTCTTTCTACAGGAAAAATCTCAAACCCAAGAGACTTTAAAGGGATTCTTGAGACGGGCTCAAAATGAGTTCGGCTTAAGGATCAAGAAAATAAGAAGCGACAATGGGACGGAGTTCAAGAACTCTCAAATTGAAGGCTTCCTTGAGGAGGAGGGCATCAAGCATGAGTTCTCCTCTCCCTACACGCCACAACAAAATGGTGTAGTGGAGAGGAAGAATCGAACTCTATTGGACATGGCAAGAACCATGCTTGATGAGTACAAGACACCGGACCGGTTTTGGGCCGAAGCGGTCAACACCGCCTGCTACGCCATCAACCGGTTATATCTTCACCGAATCCTCAAGAAGACATCATATGAACTCCTAACCGAGCAGGTTGATCTTGATGAGATAGGTAATGAAGAGGCTCCATGCATCGCACTAAGAAACATATCCATTGGGGATGTGTGTCCTAAAGAATCCGAAGAGCCTCCAAATGCACAAGATCAACCATCCTCCTCCATGCAAGCATCTCCACCAACTCAAAATGAGGATGAGGCTCAAGTTGATGAAGGGCAAAATCAAGAAGATGAGCCACCTCAAGATAATGGCAATGATCAAGGGGGAGATGAAAATAATCAAGAAAAGGAGGATGAGGAAGAACCAAGACCGCCACACCCAAGAGTCCACCAAGCAATCCAACGAGATCACCCCGTCGACACCATCCTTGGCGATATTCATAAGGGGGTAACCACTAGATCTCGAGTTGCTCATTTTTGTGAACATTACTCTTTTGTTTCCTCTATTGAACCACACAGGGTAGAGGAAGCACTCCAAGATTCGGATTGGGTGGTGGCGATGCAAGAGGAGCTCAACAACTTCACTAGGAATGAGGTATGGCATTTAGTTCCACGTCCTAACCAAAATGTTGTAGGAACCAAATGGGTCTTCCGCAACAAGCAAGATGAGCATGGTGTGGTGACAAGGAACAAAGCTCGACTCGTGGCCAAAGGGTATTCACAAGTCGAAGGTTTGGATTTCGGTGAAACCTATGCACCCGTAGCTAGGCTTGAGTCAATTCGAATATTATTAGCCTATGCTACTTACCATGGCTTTAAGCTTTATCAAATGGACGTGAAAAGTGCCTTCCTCAACGGACCAATCAAGGAAGAGGTCTATGTTGAGCAACCTCCCGGCTTTGAAGACAGTGAGCATCCTAACCATGTTTATAGGCTCTCTAAGGCGCTTTATGGGCTCAAGCAAGCCCCAAGAGCATGGTATGAATGCCTAAGAGATTTCCTTATTGCTAATGGCTTCAAAGTTGGCAAGGCCGATCCTACACTCTTTACTAAAACTCTTGAAAATGACTTGTTTGTATGCCAAATTTATGTTGATGATATTATATTTGGGTCTACTAACGAGTCTACATGTGAAGAGTTTAGTAGGATCATGACATAGAAATTCGAGATGTCGATGATGGGGGAGTTGAAGTATTTTCTAGGATTCCAAGTCAAGCAACTCCAAGAGGGCACCTTCATTAGCCAAACGAAGTACACTCAAGACATTCTAACCAAGTTTGGGATGAAGGATGCCAAACCCATCAAGACACCCATGGGAACTAATGGGCATCTCGACCTCGACACGGGAGGTAAGTCCGTGGATCAAAAGGTATACCGGTCGATGATTGGTTCATTGCTTTATTTATGTGCATCTCGACCGGACATTATGCTTTCCGTTTGCATGTGTGCAAGATTCCAATCCGACCCTAAGGAATCACACCTTACGGCCGTAAAACGAATCTTGAGATATTTGGCTTACACACCTAAGTTTGGGCTTTGGTACCCTCGGGGATCCACATTTGATTTGATTGGTTATTCGGATGCCGATTGGGCGGGGTGCAAAATTAATAGGAAGAGCACATCGGGGACTTGTCAGTTCTTGGGAAGATCCTTGGTGTCTTGGGCTTCAAAGAAGCAAAATTCGGTCGCTCTTTCCACCGCCGAAGCCGAGTACATTGCCGCAGGTCATTGTTGCGCGCAATTGCTTTGGATGAGGCAAACCCTGCGGGACTACGGTTACAAATTAACCAAAATCCCTTTGCTATGTGATAATGAGAGTGCAATCAAAATGACCGACAATCCCGTCGAGCATAGCCGCACTAAGCACATAGCCATTCAGTATCATTTTCTTAGGGATCACCAACAAAAGGGAGATATCGAGATTTCTTACATTAACACTAAAGATCAATTAGCCGATATCTTTACCAAGCCTCTTGATGAACAATCTTTTACCAGACTTAGGCATGAGCTCAATATTCTTGATTCTAGAAATTTCTTTTGCTAGCTTGCACACATAGCTCATTTGAATACCTTTGATTATATCTCTTTTATATGCTATGACTAATGTGTCTTCAAGTCTATTTCAAACCAAGTCATAGGTATATTGAAAGGGAATTGGAGTCTTCGGCAAAGACAAAGGCTTCCACTCCGTAACTCATACTTCGCCATCACTCCGAGCAACTCTCTATTCTTCGCCATCTCTTTTAGGGGAAGTTTTGTTAAGTCAAAAGAAAAGCATTTGAAACAGGGGGAGAAATGAGCATCAAAGAAAAGGACTTCATCCGTGGGGGAGAGAGTAAAAGCTCAAAAGCAAAAGGACCGGACTTCGTCTTTGGTATAATCTTAACTCATTCATTTATGACCAAAGAGGAAGAAAAACACTAAAGGGCTCTAATGATTCCGTTTTTGGCGATTCATGCCAAAAAGGGGGAGAAATGAGCCCAAAGCAAAAGGACCGCACCACCACCACCAAATTCAAAAACTTAGTGCTTTCCAAAAGTATTTATCATTTGGTATCCTATTGTGTTCAAAAGGGGGAGAAAGTAGTATTTCAAAAATGGTATATCAAAACCCTCTTGAACACTAAGAGGTGGATCTCTTTTAGGGGAAGTTTTGTTAAGTCAAAAGAAAAGCATTTGAAACAGGGGGAGAAAATTTCAAATCTTGAAAATGCTTTACAAACTCTTATTCATTTACCTTTGACTATTTGCAAAAGATCTTTGAAATGGATTTACAAAAAGAATTTGCAAAAACAAAACTTGTGGTGCAAATGTGGTCCAAAATGTTACATAAGAAAGAAACATTCCATGCATATCTTGTAAGTAGTTATATTGGCTCAATTCCAAGCAACCTTTACACTTACATTATTCAAACTAGTTCAATTATGCACTTCTCTATTTGCTTTGGTTTGTGTTGGCATCAATCACCAAAAAGGGGGAGATTGAAAGGGAATTAGGCTTACACCTAGTTCCTAAATAATTTTGGTGGTTGAATTGCCCAACACAAATAATTGGACTAACTAGTTTGCCCAAGTGTGTAGATTATACAGGTGTAAAAGGTTCACCCTCAGCCAATAAAAAGACCAAGTTTTGGATTCAATAAAGGAGCAAAGGGGCAACCGAAGGCACCCCTGGTCTGGCGCACCGGACTGTCAGGTGTGCCACCGGACAGTGAACAGTACCTGTCCGGTGCACCAGGGGACTCAGACTCAAACTCTTCGCCCTCGGGAATTCTCGGAAGCCGGCGCGCTATAATTCACCGGACTGTCCGGTGTGCACCGGACATGTCCGGTGCTCCAAGGAAGCGCGGTCTCCGGAACTCGCCCGCCTCGGGTTCGCGTGGCAGCCGCTCCGCTATAATTCACCGGACTGTCCGGTGTGCACCGGACTGTCCGGTGTACCAGCGGAGCAACGGCTCTCTTCGGCGCCAACGGCTCCCTGCGGTGCATTTAATGCGCGCGCAGCGCGCACAGACGGCAGACATGCCCATACCGGTGCACCGGACATCAAACAGTACATGTCCGGTGTGCACCGGACATCCAGGAGGGCCCACAAGTCAGAAGCTCCAACGGTCAGAATCCAACGGCAGTGATGACGTGGCAGGTGCACCGGACTGTCCGGTGCGCCATCGAGCAGACGCCTCCAGCCAACGGTCAAGTTTGGTGGTTGGGGCTATAAATACCCCAACCACCCCACCATTCATTGCATCCAAGTTTTCCACTTCTCAACTACTACAAGAGCTCTAGCATTCAATTCTAGACACACAAAAGAGATCAAATCCTCTCCAATTCCACACAAAGCCCTAGTGACTAGTGAGAGTGATTTGCCGTGTTCATTTGAGCTCTTGCGCTTGGATTGCTTCTTTTCTTTCTCACTTGTTCTTGAGATCACAACTCCATTGTAATCAAGGCAAGAGGCACCAATTGTGTGGTGGCCCTTGCGGGGAAGTTTTGTTCCCGGCTTTGATTAGAGAAAAGAAGCTCACTCGGTCCGAGGGACCGTTTGAGAGAGGGAAGGGTTGAAAGAGACCCGGCCTTTGTGGCCTCCTCAACGGGGAGTAGGTTTCTTGCAAACCGAACCTCGGTAAAACAAATCTCCGTGTCTCACTTGCTTATTCGCTTGGGATTTGTTTTGCGCCCTCTCTCTCGGACTCGTTTATATTTCTAACGCTAACCCGGCTTGTAGTTGTGTTTATATTTGTAAATTTCAGTTTCGCCCTATTCACCCCCCCTCTAGGCGACTATCACTACTCATACGTCATCTTAAGTGCACGAAGGAGTTTTTGTGCCTCGTACATGCTCTTTGGCAGAATGTGATCATCCAGAAGCAGGCTCCCAATAACCGTCAACAAGCCTTCGAATGCGTCTCGACTCATGTTGTACTGCGACTTGAACGCCATTACACGCCCAATGACATCCAGTTGATAAACCTTTGTCTGGCCGTGAAGGGGCTTCTATGCCATGTCAAACATGTCGTAAAATGCCTTTGCAGTCGGCTCTGGCTCGTCATCTGTACATCCTCCGGCGTATTGTGCCTCATGATAGTCGTTCAACATATCTGCTACCCCCGCATCGGCATCATAATCCTCAACGCGTTGTCTCAGCACCTCCTCTCTCATACGATGCGCTTCACCATGAAAGATCCACCGAGTATAGCCCGACGTAAATCCATTCTTCCAAATATGTCTACCATGGCCTTCTTTGGTTTTCTTTTTCGGTTGGCACATTTGTTGCACGGGCATGGGACTATACTCTCTCCTTTAGCAGCTTCGCCATATGCCCGTTCTATGAAATCATCGGTCTTTCTAATCCATTCAGGGGTGACATCGTTCCTTCCTCTATGGCCCGTGTACATCCACTCAAGATCCTCAATCCTCTAACATATATAAAGAAGTCTGTCAACCAAAAAATTTGGCAGCACCTCCCCTGCACGGGGAGGTTTCCAAAGCCTGGAAATATAAGTAATAGCACGATGGCTGACACACGCATGAGGATGGCACATGCACTTTATCAAATTGAGACAAACAAATAAATATAGCACATGCACTTTATCAAATTGACACTAGACGTTCTCACCATCAATATCACTACATCACAAGTTAGATGGATAAGTGAATCTCTAACAATATTTATTCAAATGGATAAGTGAATCCCTAACAATATTTATTCAAATGGATAAGTGAATCCCTAACAATATTTATTCTACCATCAATATCACTACATCACAAGTTAGATGACAATATACGTTCTCACCTACATAGGAAACGAAGCATGAATTAGGGGAGAGCTCGAGGTCGTGGATGCCTAAATGGAGATGCGGGGCACGGAGTCACAGGCTTGCCACGGCGAGGCAGCGATCGTGGCGGCCTTTTGTTGGCGGGGAGGGGCGGCGCGGCGGCGATCGGGCGGCAAGGCGGCGACCGAGGCTGCGACGTCGGTTAGGAGAGTGAGAGAGTGTGGTGAGAGTGAGAGAGTGCGGCGGCGGTCTGTTTTCTGTCAACGAAACAGTCTTTGCCGAGTGCCAGATCATGGGCACTCAGCAAAGATTTTTTAAATTTTAAAAAACGTTTTGCCGAGTTCCAGATCGCGGGCACTCGACAAAGACCTCTTTGCCGAGTGTCCACTGACAAGCACTCGGCAAAGTGTGTCTTTAGGGTCTTTGCCGGGTGTCCACTGACAAGCACTCGACAAAGATTATTTCACTAGACTTTGCCGAGTGTCCATACGTTGACACTCGGCAGAGCATGCTTTGCCTAGGACACTCGGCAAAGTACATTTTTATTTTTTTATTTTCCTAACCAAACTTTTCGTTGTATATTCCTACACTATGTAGACCTACATGTTCCATTTTGGGACAATTATAATAGTGTTTTCTATACCTATTAGATTTAGTTCGTTTATTTGAATTTCTTCGGAAAATTCACATTTGAACCGCAAGTCACTCAAAACTTAGAAAATCGTGCATGCAAAAATGATATTCATGCTATTTAGCACAAGTTACGACTGATTTCAGGAGAGGATCGGAAACTTCGAGCACCAAGCTCACTAAACATGGCCGTGAACTTGCCATCCACATGTTTAAAAATTGTGTAAAACACAAAGTCTAAAAATCATGAAACTTATCCACGTGTCATGATATCATATCTAGAGGCTGTGATAAAAATTTGAGAATGTTTCGATAAAGTTGTGGCGCACTATGTGTAGAAACCTAAGCAATCTACGCATAAAATCATAGAGTTTCAATGTAGTTCTTCTAGGTTTCTATACATAGTGTCTCACAACTTTCTCGAAACATTCTCAATTTTTTATCACAGTCTCTACATATGATATCATGACACGTGGACAAGTTTCATGATTTTCTGACTTTGTTTGTGTTTTATATAATTTTTAAACATGTGGATGGCAAGTTCACAACCATGTTTAGTGAGCATGTTGCTTGAAGTTTCCGGTCCGCTCCTGAAATCGGTTGTAACTTGTGCTAAATAGCATGGGTATCATTTTTGCATGCACAGTTTTCCAAGTTTCGAGTGACTTGCAATTCAAATCTGAATTTTCCGAAGAAATTCAAATAAACGAACTAAATCTACTAGCTGTTGAAAACACTGTTATAATTATCCCAAAATGGTACATGTAGGTCTACATAGTGTAGGAACATACCACAAAAAGTTTGGTTGGCAAAATAAAAAAAAAATAAAAAATGCTTTGCCGAGTGCCCAAAGAAGGCACTCAGTAAAGAAGGCTTTGTCGAGTGTCAGCCGGTTGACACTCGGCAAAGAATCTTCTTTGCCGAGTGCCAACGCTCGGCCCTCGGCAAAGGTTAACGGCCGTCAGCTCTAAACGGCCGCTGATGGCCCTTTGCCGAGCGCCGCCTTCGCCCAGGGTTCGGCACTCGGCAAAGACTTCTTTGCCGAGTGTATTTCTGTGCCGAGAGTCCTACACTCGGTAAACAAACTCGTTACCGAGAGCAGGACTTTGCCGAGTGCGGCACTCGGCAAAGGCTTCTTTGTCGAGTGCCCGACAAAAAGCACTCAACAAAGAGCCGAGCACTCGGTAAAGGCTCGGATTCTGGTAGTGCCTCACTATAGAGTCAATGGCTTCAACCTGACATTGACCTTTATTTCCCAATTTTTTGTTCATATTACTTTCAAATTGATGTCTTCTACTCATTTTAAATTCTAAGTTGTTGTATTTTTCTTGATATATAGTAAAAGTTATTTATCTAAAAAAGTCAGAATGACTTACAATAGAACTAAGCCACTACTATCACATATTTTTCATTTGATGATATCATATATCTCAATGGCACAAAGATTATACTTCAATAATGTAGTGAATTTGAATCTCATTCACATGATTCAATAATGTATACATTACAATCAACTCACTTTAAATGAGAACACAATGTTTAAAAATCACACCTTATTAACACATACAACCCTACATATTGAGTCCCTATAGTTTTGGGCGGCCTATGCAGAAGCTGCAAAGAATAATGTAATTTTTGACAGAGTTATTTTGAGTGGGCACATATTGACTGCTGAAAATTATGTTATTTTCGGCGGCTGACACCATGTGGATGACCACATGTTAACATTAAAAAATATATTATTTTTGGTGGCTTGCACTACATCGCCAAAAATAAGTCGTATAAAGGCACAATCCATTGCCTCGTGTCAATGCCCGCCTCCCTCCTCATAGCCGCCGCCGCTCCTCGTCAGCCGCTCGCACCCACTTCCATTGCCCACCTGGTGCGCTCACCCCGTCCATCGTCGTGCTCCCCATCTCTACTCGCCGGCAGCCACTTAAGCTTGCCTTGCTGTTTGTCGTTGGCCGTCCACACCCATCACCATTGCTCACCTGTCACGCTCACCCCGCCCATCGTCGTCCTACACATCCCTGCCCACCATCAGCCACTCAAGCTTGCCCTGCTATTCACTGTTGGTCGTCCGTATTCCACCCACCATACCATCGGCCGCACCTAGTCATGCCTTCCCGTCTCGCTGGGTGTCCCCACCCTCCCTGTCCCTTCCATTTGCCCGCTGCGTGACCTTATTTTCAGTGGAGAAAAATACAGTAGTGGTCCTCAAACTTGACACGATGTGCCACTTGTGTCCCAGAGCTAAAAAACCAACAAAATGAGTCCTCTAACTTAGTCCGTCCATGAAAACTGTCAGAAAATCGGTTCGCTCAAACCGGATTCCAACATGGTGTACCACATTGGAGCACATTTTTTAAAGTTTGGGGATCAATGTGATATGGCATTGTTGGTCACTTGTTTTTTATTTTTGTGAATTAAGAACAAGGCAACACATTTGTTAAACGTTAAAGACCTTCGTTTTTAAGCATTATTCCCCTTCGGGTATAATGAGTCTTGGACGAAGGTCATGAAGAACATGTCTTCAACATTCATAAATATGAAAACATAGTTACCAATGTAACATTATGTCCTTTATTCATTTCATATCGAATGTACAAGTAATATTAAGATACATTTCATATATTAACAAGCTGATACACAATGTGCATTACATTGATACCTTTGGCTTCTTGAAGGCAAAGATATGAATACAATTCCAATTCAACGTGAATAGTACATGGTACTGTTCATCTATTTATAGGCAATCCTACAACTTCGTACGATGTTACATTCATGCCCTCGTAGATTACACACAAGGTTTACAATTATCCCAATGGTAATATTGTCATTTGCACTTATCAGCTTGAACAACACCTTGTCCTTATACGCCTTCCTGCGTCATGTAACGAAGCTTGCTTTGTCGCACTTCCATTGATCTATGTTGAAGCTTTTCTGGTAACAAAGCTCTTCTAACACTTAGAAACATGCCGATAACAAGTTGGTTAGCCGTGTTTTTGAGGACCTTCGAAAGACGAAGGCCCCCAACAGTAGCCCCTCGCAGTATTAGTTTGTTTCTTTGTAACAAATTCAGAATGCGAAACGAACAAATGCCTTTAGCCGAAGGTCCAAAAAACACCTTCCCTTCGCTAGAATAGCAAAACTTTCTGTATCATGGGGCCCACCGTTTAGTGGTGGTTTGCATATATATATGAGGGTTGCGATGAAAATATTTTTCGTGCTATCAAGCTTGCGTTGGCTTTGTTGTTTAGCTTACTAACACTGTAGCCGCGACTGTGTTTGAGCTTCGTCTATTTGTTTCAACCAACGCTGAGATGGCCGAAGATAAGAGAAGTGAGGACCTTGCACTGGCTGGGTTTTATGAAGCTATGGAAATGACAAATGTTGAAAAAAAATACTGATGAGGTTTTAGCTGGGCTATCTGAAGATTCTAGTGGCAGTGGAGATTTTGATATTGAAAGTGACAACGATGATGCCGAAGATCGGCCGTGGAGGCCAAGTCATTTGGTATTTGGGAAATCAACCGTGAAGAAAGGTCATGTTGAGGCTATGAAAGGAAAATACTTTCATGATGTGTCTAGTGAGAATTGGCGGTGAAAATTCTGTTCCACTTCCTAAAAAAGATGAGGTCGTGGTTTTTCGAAGCTTCATGAAGGATGGGCTACGGTTCCCCTTACACAAGTTTCTAATCAAAGTTTTGAAGAAGTTTGAAGTTTTCCTTCATCAACTCACCCCTAACGCATTAATTAAGGTTGGTCATTTGTTTTTGATTGCTGTGAATCAAGAACAAGGCAACACATTTGTTAAACGTTAAAGACTTTCGTCCTTTGAAGCATTATTTCCCTTCGGGTATAATGAGTCTTGGACGAAGATCATGAAGAACAGGTCTTCAACATTCATAAATATGAAAACATAGTTACCAATGTAACATTATGTCCTTTATTCATTTCATATCGAATGTACAAGTAATATTAAGATACATTTTATATATTAACAAACTGATACACAATGTGCATTACATTGATACCTTCGGCTTGCTTTAAGCAAAGACGTGAATACAATTCCAATTCAGCATGAACAGTATGGGGGTACTGTTCATCTCTTTATAGGCAATCGTGCAGCTTCGTACGATGTTACATGCATGCCCTCAAAGATTACACATAAGGTTTACAATTATCCCAAGGGTAATATTGTCATTTGCACTTATCAGCTTGAACAACACCTTCTCCTTATACCGCCTTCCTGTGCCATGTAACGAATCTTGATTCCTCGCACTTCCATTGATATATGTCGAAGCTTTTCCGGTAACAAAGCTCCTGTAACACTTAGAAATATGCTGATAACAAGTTGGTTAGCCATGTTTTTGAGGACCTTCGGAAGACGAAGGCCCCCAATAGGCATGCCATGTTTGGGGGCCCAAGTGTCACAGCTTGCCAAGTTCAGGGAGTATATGACTCCAATGTGCCATGTTTGGGGAGCCAAGTGACTCCAATGTGACATGCCACATCGACATACGATTTAAGCAAATATGGTTTTAGACAGTTTTGTTTGGGCCGACTAAGTTAGACAACATGTTTTGCTGGGGTTTTTTGAATTCGGGGACCCAAGTGAAACAATGTGCCAAGTTTGAGGACCATTCATGCATTTTACTCTTTTCGGTGGAACCATTGTGACCTTAGTCGTGCCTAGGCCGCTGGCGCATGCCTGCTGCGCCACTACCACGTGCCACGCCACTGTGTCCCTGCTCGTTTGTTGCGCCTCTACATGCACTCAAAGTTTTCGCTGGTGTGGCACATGACGTGCCTGCTGACTCATAGGCCTTTGATGATGTTTTGTGGAGGATTTCAAACAACTTTTTGATTTTTAGGACTTTGCTAACGAATGTCGGTGATTTTGCAGCCTCTCTAGGGTGACTAACTTTTTAGCAATACTAGAAAAAAGATGGTGTGAGCACAGACGATTTTTGTAAGAAAATCTTTATATTTGAATGTCCTAAAAAGCTCTAAGAGCAAGTTCCTGAATGTAGTGAGCCCATGCTTCATAAGTGAAAGTTTCATAGAGGGGGTAAATAGGAAAAACCTACAATTTATCAATAAATACAAAGACTCAAACCCCAGCTAGGTGTTAGGACAAGAGGTAATTCAATCGGAGCGAGGGAGAAATATTGTTCTTGCAAGGGTTGCTCTTATGATTGTGGAATTTATTTGAGAGCAGCACAAGTGATTTAGAATCAAACACAAGCAATAGAACTAAGGAGAGGGAAGTGAGAAATAAATCGCAAACAAAACACAACACAAAAGACATGAGCGATTTATTTACCAGAGTTCGGTTCCCAAATAGAAACCTACGTCTCTGTTGAGGAGTTCACTTAGGACGGGTCTCTTTCAACCCTTTCTCTTTCTCAAGTGATCACCTAGATCGAGTTTGAGTATCCTTTATCAAATCAAGAGACGAAGTCTCCATGAGGATCTCCACACAATATGGAGTCTCTCTCTAGCTTTTACAAGAATGATTGTCAGAGAAAGAAGCTCAAGAACACAAGCACAAGAGCACCAAGATATAACAATCAACTCAACATGATCACACAAAAGGCACTATCTTTTTTAGCTCAATTCTCTTGAATCTGACAATTGTGTAGAATTTGATGTCTTGGAGTTGTTGCAATCAATGTATGAGGTCTGTCCTAGCCCTTGTATTGAATGGGAGTCAATGATTGCTTGGATGCCTTGAATGAGTTGTTTGGGGGGGTATTTATAGCCTTCAACCACCCATATAGTCGTTACCCCTTTTCTAGAACTTCTGTGCACTAGAGGACAATTCACGACCTAGACCTGGACAGTCTGGCTTCTCTCAACGGCTAGATCTGACATCTCAATGGATATAACTAACAATCTAGTGGCTAGAACTAGCAGATCAATGATTGTCTTGCCTTGGTGACATCAGACAAACGGTCCACCCTCTGGCCCCAAACGGTCCGTGACTTGCTCTAAAATTCATTTCTTCAACTTATCACCTTTGGGTTGCGCCAGAATTCAATAGGTGGACGGTCTGCGAATTATAACCAAATGGTTCGCACATGGGTTCGGATGGTACTCCACTTGGATCTAGTCAGTCCGTAGTACAAGAGCTTGGTATGCCACAGTTTCTATCCATTTTTTGATCTTGGTATTGCGAACAGTCCGCAGTTAGTGCTAGACGGTACACGACTTAGATATTTTTGGACTTTGCTTTTCTTTGACAATCTTTCATCCATTTTTTATCTTATAGACCTGTGAATATATACTTGGAAAGTAGTTAGCTCAATTGGTTGTGATTGTCATTAAGCACCAAAACAAGTATAGAAATGTATCAACACCCATTTCCCTTTGAATAAGGTATTTCTTGGTTTCGTTAGTGGTTACTATGACCATCAACTTGCACATGCTCATAGTGCCCAGGATTGCCTTTAGTCCTTCCAATTTATTTTTGTTTTGGTTCTGGTTTGGTATTAATATGGTTGTGTGATGTTGGGTAGGCCCCAAAACATCTGGAAACTGCTAAGGCTATAGAGGGAGTGATTGCTGGAGCTCAAGCAGGGATTGAAGCTACAAATGTTACAATGGTGAAGAGCTCAACCACATATATGAGTCATGAACCGAAGGGCCCTCCGAAGGCTCAACTGTGCAAATTCTAGCACAAAAATGTATATGGTTATGATCTCAATAGCAACTATTGAATGGAATGTGTTCGACGCACAATGTTTAAGTTGAGAGTTATTGAGGGATGTTGGTCCCTCTAGTCTCTGCTTCCAACTTTGGCATCACAAAATTTGTGATTAGTTTGCAATTTTGCTTGGCTTCATGTGGTAAACTCAGACCTTTAATAACGCAAGGGTCTTCGCCCCAAGGAAATTTCTTACTTTTGTGGCTTGCTTTGCTTTATTACTTGGGGTTTGAGTTAAGTTTCTAGTTCTCATTTGTCTTGACAGTATGCCATTTATGAAACTTTATTTGTATCCATGTTTGGTGCTGTTCGGGACATGGCTCCCTTGAGGTTTTTTTTGCTTATGTGGTTTGATATGAATTTTAGGCCATGGACAAAATTGAAAACATCATGTGTTATACATCAGTGAAAATTTGACTTTACATTCATTTTGGATAAATGTGAGATCATTATGTTTTGGCCTATGTGAAAGGGAATTAGGCTTACACCTTTTTCCTAATTGATTTTGGTGGTTGAATTGCCCAACACAAATAATTGGGCTAACTAGTTTGCTCTAGTCTATAAGCTCTACAGGTGCCAAAGGTTCACAATAAGCCAATAAAAAGACCAAGAAAGGGTTCAAACAAAGAGAGCAAAAGACAACCCAAAGGCACCCTGGTCTGGCGCACCGGACTGTCCGGTGCACCAGGGCACTCGAGGCTGAACTCTTCACCTTCGGGAAATTCAGAGGGCACTCCGCTATAATTCACCGAACTGTCCGGTGAGTCACCGGACAGTGTCTGGTGCACACCGGACTGTCCGGTGTGCCAGCAGAGGAACAGCTACTTCACGCGCAACGGTCGTCTGCAACCGCATTCAATGCGCTACAGTGCGCGCCAGAAGTCAGAGCACGCACAGTTGGCGCACCAGACAGTCTACAGGACCTGTCCTGTGCACCACCGGACAGCCTAGAGGCCCCACAAGTCAGAGCTCCAACAGTCGAACCCCAACGGTCTGTTGACGTGGCTGGCGCACCGGACAGTGTCCGGTGCGCCATGCGACAGCACACTTACAACGGCCATTTTTGGTGGTTGGGGCTATAAATACCCCAACCACCCCACATTCAATGGCATCCAAGTTTCTACACTTCTACACCTTACAAGAGCTATAGCATTCATTATAAGACACACCAAAGAGATCAAATCCTCTCCCAACTCCACATAAAGCTGTAGTGATTAGAGAGAGAGATTTGTTGTGTTCATTTGAGCTCTTGCGCTTGGATCGCTTCTTTTCTTTCTCATTCTTCTTGTGATCATCTCAATTGTAACCGAGGCAAGAGACACCAATTGTGTGGTGGTCCTTGCGGGGACTTGTTGTCCCGTTTGATTGACAAGAGAAGCTCACTCGGTCCGAGTGACCGTTTGAGAGAGGGAAAGGGTTGAAAGAGACCCGGTCTTTGTGACCACCTCAACGGGGAGTAGGTTTGCAAGGACCGAACCTCGGTAAAACAAATCATCGTGTCTCACTCTTTATTTGCTCACGATTTGTTTTCTGCCCTCTCTCTCAAACTTGTTTATATTTCTAACGCTAACCCGGCTTGTAGTTGTGCTTAAGTTTGTAAATTTCAGATTCGCCCTATTCACCCCCCCTCTAGGCAACTTTCATTTGGTATCGGAGCCTGGTGCTTCATTAGAGCCTAACCGCTCGAAGTGATGTCGGGAACATCCGCAAGAGGGATCTCGGGACCGGCGACAAGACCGCAAGCTCGGGAAAAACACACTCAAGGGAGTCTGCCCATAAGCACAAGGAGGAATCCTCTTCCTCCATCAAGTCCCATCGGATGGGTGACAAGAAGAAGATGAGGAAGGTGGTCTACTACGAGACCGACTCTTCGTCACCGTCCACCTCCGGCTCGGAATCGACCTCCACTACTTCAAAGCGCCATGAGCGCAAGAAGTATAGTAAGATGCCCCTTCGCTATCCTCGCATTTCTAGATGCACTCCATTACTTTCCGTTCCATTAGGCAAACCACCTATGTTTGAAGGTGAAGATTATTCTATGTGGAGTGATAAAATGAGGCATCACCTAACCTCACTCCACAAAAGCATATGGGATATTGTTGAGTATGGAGTGCAGGTACCAAAGAAGGGAGACAAGGATTACAACTCGGAGGAGGTCGAACAAATCCAACACTTCAACTCCCAAGCCACAACTATACTCCTCGCCTCTCTAAGTCGAGAGGAGTATAATAAGGTGCAAGGGTTGAAGAGCGCAAAGGAGATTTGGGACGTGCTAAAAACCGCGCACGAAGGAGACGAGGTGACCAAGATCACCAAGCGGGAGACGATCGAGGGGGAGCTCGGTCGCTTCCGGCTTCGCCAAGGGGAGGAGCCATAAGATATGTACAACCGGCTCAAGACCTTGGTGAACCAAGTGCGCAACCTCGGGAGCAAAAAATGGGATGACCATGAAATGATTAAGGTTATTCTTAGATCACTCGTTTTCCTTAACCCTACTCAAGTTCAATTAATTCGTGGTAATCCTAGATATACACTAATGACTCCCGAGGAAGTAATTGGGAATTTTGTGAGCTTTGAGTTGATGATCAAAGGCTCAAAGAAAATCATCGAGCTTGATGGCCCCTCCACGTCCGAAGCACAACCGGCCGCATTCAAGGCGACGGAGGAAAAGAAGGAGGAATCTACATCAAGTAGAACACCCATCGATGCCTCCAAGCTCGACAACGAGGAAATGGCGCTCATCATCAAGAGCTTCCGCCAAATCCTCAAACAAAGGAGGGGGAAGGATTACAAGCCCCGCTCCAAGAAAGTATGCTACTAGTGTGGTAAGCTCGGACATTTCATTGCTAAATGTTCATTATCTAGTGATAGTGATAGGGGCGACGACAAGAAGGGGAGAATAAAGGAGAAGAAGAGGTACTACAAGAAGAAGGACGGTGATGCCCATGTTTGCCGGGAATGGGACTCCGACGAGAGCTCCACTGACTCCTCCTCCGACGAGGATGCCGCAAACATTGCCGTCACCAAGGGTCTTCTCTTCCCCAACGTCGGCCACAAGTGCCTCATGGCAAAGGATGACAAAAGGAAGAAGGTAAAATCAAGATCCTCGACTAAATATGAAACCTCTAGTTATGAGGATAATTGTAGTGATGAGGAGGATAACTTGCGCACCCTTTTTGCCAACCTAAACATGCAACAAAAAGAAAAATTAAATGAATTAATTAGTGCTATTCATGAGAAGGATGATCTCTTGGACTCCCAAGAGGACTTCCTTATTAAAGAAAACAAGAAGCATGTTAAAGTTAAGAATGCTTATGCTCTAGAAGTAGAAAAATGTGAAAAATTATCTAGTGAGCTAAGCACGTGCCATGATACTATTGTCAACCTTAGAAATGAAAATGCTAAACTTATTGCTAAGGTTGATTCTAATGTTTGTGATGATTCGATTTCCAATCTTAGAAATGATAATGATAATTTGCTTGCTAAGATTGAAAAATTGAATGATTCTCTTGCTAGCCTTAGAAATGAAAATGAAAATTTGATTGCTAAGGCTCAAGACTTCGATGTTTGCAATGTTACTCTTTCTAACCTTAGAAATGAAAATGATATATTACATGCTAAGGTTGTTGAATTAAAATCTTGCAAACCCTCTACATCTACCGTTGAGCATACTTCCATTTGTACTAGATGTAGAGACATTAATGTTGATGCTATCCATGATCACCTAGCTTTAATTAAGAAACAAAATGATCACATAGCTCAACTTAATGCTAAGATTAGTGAGCATGACTTAGAAAATGAAAAATTTAAATTTGCTAGAAGCATGCTCTATAATGGGAGACGCCCAGGCATAAAGGATGGCATTGGCTTCCAAAAGGGAGACAATGTAAAACTTAATGCCCCTCCTAAAAGATTGGCTAACTTTGTTAAGGACAAGGCTCCCATGCCTCAAGATAACGAGGGTTACATTTTGTACCCTGCCGGTTATCCTGAGAGCAAAATTAGGAGAATTCATTCTAGGAAGTCTCACTCTGGCCCTAATCATGCTTTTATGTATAAGGGTGAGACATCTAGTTCTAGGCAATCAACCCGTGCTAAATTGCCTAAAAGGAAAACTCCTATTGCATCAAATGATTCTAACATTTCATTTAAAACTTTTGATGCATCATATGTTTTAACTAACAAATCCAACAAGGTAGTTGCCAAGTATGTTGGGGGCAAACACAAGGGATCCAAGACTTGTGTTTGGGTACCCAAAGTTCTTGTATCTAATGTCAAAGGACCCAAAACCATTTGGGTACCTAAAGTCAAGAACTAAATTTGTTTTGTAGGTTTATGCATTCGGGGGCTCAAGTTGGATCATCGATAGCGGATGCACAAACCACATGACAGGGGAGAAGAAAATGTTCTCCTCCTATGAGAAAAACCAAGATCCCCAAAGAGCGATCACATTCGGGGATGGAAACCAAGGTTTGGTCAAAGGATTGGGTAAAATTGCTATATCTCTTGACCATTCCATTTCAAATGTTTTTCTTGTAGACTCTTTAGATTACAATTTGCTTTCCGTTTCTCAATTATGCAAAATGGGCTACAACTGTCTTTTTACGGATATAGGTGTTACTGTCTTTAGAAGAAGTGATGATTCAGTAGCATTTAAGGGAGTGTTAGAGGGTCAGCTATACTTGGTAGATTTTGATAGAGCTGAACTCGACACTTGCTTAATTGCTAAGACTAACATGGGCTGGCTCTGGCATCGCCGACTAGCACATGTTGGAATGAAGAATCTTCACAAGCTTCTAAAGGGAGAACACATTTTGGGACTAACAAATGTTCATTTTGAGAAAGACAGGATTTGTAGCGCACGTCAGGCAGGGAAGCAAGTTGGTATTCATCATCCACACAAGAACATCATGACGACTGACAGGCCACTCGAGCTCCTACACATGGACCTATTCGGCCCGATTGCTTATATAAGCATCGGCGGGGGTAAGTACTGTCTAGTTATTGTGGATGATTATTCTCGCTTCACTTGGGTGTTCTTTTTGCAGGAAAAATCTCATACCCAAGAGACCTTAAAGGGATTCTTGAGACGGGCTCAAAACGAGTTCGGCTAAAGGATCAAGAAAATTAGAAGCGACAACGGGACGAAGTTCAAGAACTATCAAATTGAAGGCTTTCTTGAGGAGGAGGGCATCAAGCATGAGTTCTCTTCTCCCTACACCCCACAACAAAATGGTGTAGTGGAGAGGAAGAATAGAACTCTATTGGACATGGCAAGGACCATGCTTGATGAATACAAGACTTCGGATCGGTTTTGGGCCGAGGCGGTCAACACCGCCTGCTACGCCATCAACCGGTTGTATCTACACCGAATCCTCAAGAAGACATCATACGAACTCCTAACCGGTAAAAAGCCCAATATTTCATATTTTAGAGTCTTTGGTAGCAAATGCTTTATTCTTGTTAAAAGAGGTAGAAAATCTAAATTTGCTCCTAAGATTGTAGAAGGTTTTTTACTAGGTTATGATTCAAACACAAGGGCATATAGAGTCTTTAACAAGTCCTCCGGACTAGTTGAAGTTTCTTGTGACATTGTGTTTGATGAGACTAACGGCTCTCAAGGAGAGCAAGTTGATCTTGATGAGATAGGTGATGAAGAGGCTCCATGCGTCGCGCTAAGGAACATGTCCATTGGGGATGTGTGTCCTAAGGAATCCGAAGAGCCACCACATGCACAAGATC
The DNA here is from genome assembly GCF_902167145.1 of Zea mays. Classification (NCBI taxonomy): domain Eukaryota; kingdom Viridiplantae; phylum Streptophyta; class Magnoliopsida; order Poales; family Poaceae; genus Zea; species Zea mays. The sequence goes on from NC_050097.1 coordinate 55,183,336, forward strand.
AACCATCTTCCTCAATGCAAGCATCTCCACCAACTCAAGATGAGGATGAGGCTCAAAATGATGAAGGAGAAGATCAAGGAGTTGAGCCACCTCAAGAGGAGAGCAATGATCAAGGGGGAGATGCCCATGATCAAGATGAGGAAGATGAACAAGTTCCAAAACCGCCACACCCAAGAGTCCACCAAGCAATTCAACGAGATCACCCCGTCGACACCATCCTCGGCGACATTCATAAGGGGGTAACCACTAGATCTCGTGTTGCACGTTTTTGTGAGCATTACTCTTTTGTTTCCTCTATTGAGCCACACAGGGTAGAGGAAGCACTACAAGATTCAGATTGGGTGGTGGCGATGCAAGAGGAGCCCAACAATTTCACAAGGAACGAGGTATGTCATTTAGTTCCACGTCCTAATCAAAATGTTGTAGGAACCAAGTGGGTCTTCCGCAACAAGCAAGATGAGCATGGTGTGGTGAAAAGGAACAAAGCCCGACTTGTGGCCAAGGGATATTCACAAGTCGAAGGTCTGGATTTCGGTGAAACCTATGCACCCGTAGCTAGGCTAGAATCAATTCGCATTTTACTTGCCTATGCTACTTACCATGGCTTTAAGCTTTACCAAATGGACGTGAAAAGTGCCTTCCTCAATGGACCAATCAAGGAAGAGGTCTATGTTGAGCAACCTCCAGGCTTTGAAGATAGTGAGTACCCTAACCATGTTTATAAACTCTCTAAGGCGCTTTATGGGCTCAAGCAAGCCCCAAGAGCATGGTATGAATGCCTTAGAGATTTTCTTATCACTAATGGCTTCAAAGTCGGAAAGGTCGAACCTACTTTATTCACCAAAACTCTTGACAATGATTTGTTTGTATGCCAAATTTATGTTGATGATATTATATTTGGGTCTACTAACGAATCTACATGTAAGGAATTTAGTAGGATCATGACACAGAAATTCGAGATGTCTATGATGGGGGAGTTGAAGTACTTCTTAGGATTTCAAGTGAAGCAACTTCAAGAGGGCACCTTCATTAGCCAAACGAAGTACATTGAAGACATTCTAAGCATGTTTGGGATGAAGGATGCCAAGCCCATCAAGACACCCATGGGAACCAATGGGCATCTCGACCTCGACACGAGAGGTAAATCCGTCGATCAAAAGGTATACCGGTCGATGATAGGCTCTTTACTCTATTTATGTGCATCTCGACTGGATATTATGCTTTCCGTATGCATGTGTGCAAGATTCCAAGCCGACCCTAAGGAAGCTCACCTTACGGCCGTAAAACGAATCTTGAGATATTTGGTTCATACTCCTAAGTTTGGGCTTTGGTATCCTAGGGGATCCATATTCGATTTAATTGGTTATTCGGATGCCGATTGGGCAGGGTGTAAGATTAATAGAAAGAGCACATCGGGGACTTGCCAGTTCTTGGGATGATCCTTGGTGTCTTGGGCTTCAAAGAAGCAAAATTCCGTCGCTCTTTCTACCGCCGAAGCCGAGTATATTGCTGCAGGTCATTGTTGCGCGCAACTACTTTGGATGAGGCAAACCCTTAGGGACTATGGTTACAAATTAACCAAAGTTCCTGTGACACCCCAGTGTCACCTAGGGTTCTTCCTTAAGTTAACCCCAACCCTTGATCACATGCAATCTCAATGAAAGGATAAACATTAAAAATGAGAACAAAGAATTATGTTGAAGTCTACTTAAACCCTCCTTAAAGTTTTCATGAATTCTAAGGAAGGAAAAACTCTTAAACCCTAGTTAATCCTAAGTGAACCATTTAAGCATAAAGGGTAAATGGGAGAAACCCTTGGGAGAAAAATACAAATTTTGGAGAAAACTAAATTACAAAGTTTTAGTTCACTGATTAACTAACAAAGCATAGTAAGGAAGTTTTGCCTTTTGAACTTTTTAAAATCCCCAAAACAGCCCCTAAACTAATGCACTTGGGGGAAATTCAGAAATTCAGAAATCTGAATTTCAGCCCCCTCCCAAAGATCAATCTTGTTCTCTATTTTTCAGAACTCAAATCAAACAAGTCCAAACATCAATGTTGTGCCAAATCCCCTTGAACACGCCCTGGAAAAGTTTGAACTCAAACCAATTGCATTTGACACGGTTTTGGCGCAGTTTTACCTCAGGACTCACCTTGTGACACTGCCACCTTTGTGACACGACAACTCTCTGTACACTGCCCCAAACCGCTCGACTTCCACACACAAATGACAAAGCTCTGTCGGGGGAGCAAATCTTCTGCAGCGATCATGCCCAAATTCACGAAGATCTTCAACCTATAGGCGCTTGAACTCGGGCAGAAGCAAAAAGCCACGTGTTCGATCGCTTGCCTGACCGGTCGAGCACGGACTGGTCGCGGCAGCGCGCGCCCCACGCGTGGTCGCCCCGCCCTGCGCACCTGTGCCGTGCCCTCGCCTATAAATGCGTCCAAGAGGCCTTAGTCGTTGGCACCGCACACCCCGAGCCTCGCCCGAGCCAGAGATCACCGGAGTTCGCCGTGAAAAGCGAGCACCGCCGCCCGCCATCCCTGCCCAGGCTCGGCCATCGTGGCCACCCCTTTCTGTTGAACTCCAGCCTCGCCCTAGCCCCTGGATCGCTTCCCAGTGAAGCCGTGAAGCTTCTCCAAGCTTGAGCCGAGGCATTGCCTCACCAGAGAAGCAGTTTCACCCTCGCCGGACTTTGGTCTTCCGCCGTCGCGCGTGGACCGAGCTAACCAGTGAGTCTTCGTCTAATTCCTTGCACCCACATCTTCCCTAGCATCCCGTGAAGCTCTCTGACCCGTTCAATCGAACTATCGCGCCGTGAGTAGGCCGGACTCCTCGCCGCCGACGAGCACCTCCGCCTGCGCACATGGACCGGCCGACTCCGACCATCCCTGACGGCAACCCGCACATCGCTGTGATCCCCAAGACCTCCCCTACGTCCTCGACCACCTCACCGGAGCAATCTCGCCGCCGGTAAGCCCCTCCGCCCTTTCTTCCGCCGCAGTTACTGTTTAAGTTGGGAGAAGGACCTCGGGTTAGGATTAGAAGAACCCGGGGGGTTTTCTGCAATGTCAGTGACTCATGTGAATAGTAGCCCAGGGACTGATCCGTGAGGAAAACTTAAAACACCCGCCAGGGACCCCAGTGCAAAGTAGTTTTCCATTTAAGCAATTCTGTTAATCTTTTTAAATAACCAGAGAACTTAGAAAATCCATAACTTGATAAATTCTTAATCAAAAGTTGTCAAACTAATTTTGCTAGATCCTAAATATTATGAACTATCATTTAAAAATAATAAACCCTATGCTTTCTGTTCTAATTTTTAGAGTTTAAAATTAAAAACAAAAACTGACCAAACCTTATTTAATTAAGGAAAATTAGTTTTGCTTCTGTGCTGAACCTAAGAAAATTTGTAGGTATTCAAACCTCATCTAGACACTGTTTTAAAAATAGTAGGAACCCGAGTATTGAAAAATATAGTGTAGATATCCATTTAAAGCTATTTTGCCCAAAACTTAGGAAAAATGAGAAAGGCATTAGAAATTAATGAACAGTGAGTGAAATTATTTTTCCTAGTTTGCTTAAGTAACAGAGAACCTAGGAAAAATAAAAGAACCTTTAGTCCAGATCAGTTTTAAAGTAAAATGTTTTATTTAGCATTATTCCAACTAGAAATCAATTACTAGAATTACAAAACCAGACCCAAGGTTGATAATAAAAATCCAGTGAACTTATAACCACCAGAACCCCACTGCAAAAATAATGAACACTTCAGCCATCATTTTAAGTAGGGTAAATAAATATAATATGATAATGAGGCATTTTCCAAATAAATCATGAATAACCCATAATAATGCAATAATGGGTAACCAAAATTTTGCTAAGTCAATGATGAGATAAGCCACCAGAGAAAAATGCAAACCCATTAAAAAGACGTAAAATAATACCTATTGCCCATAATTTATAAGAAAAGCCATTTAATCCAATTAATGCATACCACCTCTTCCCTTAAGCAAAAAGAAGCCAAACATCAGAATGATTGCTCTTGCGCAAAATAGAAGCTAAGAAAAATCAGAAATCTGTTGTTTGATATTTTTCAAATGTAGTGGTAAAAAGCACCCTTTGGCTAGAAACTTGAGAAAACCCTAGTAAAATAACTAATAGGTATTAATGTCTAGAAATTTGTGTCAAGTCATGTTATAGCACCTAAAAGTCAGCAAAATAAGTTTTAGAGAGTTACCTACTGTTAACTAATAGTTGTAGTTCAAAGCACCCCTTCTGCCCTAAAACTTGGTAATTTTGTCCAGAGAAAACTATTCACTTTCTGATCCCCAAATTTTGAGACAGAGAATTATACACTAGTAATAAGCCACTGTAATTTTTACAGGATTTTTGGAATTTTATTAAAGCAACTTGTAGTTCAAACCCACTCCAAAAACTTAAAGAGAATAAAGAAAAAGAAAGAAGAAATAAACCTCACTCCAATAAGTCCAACTTGAATTCTTGTCAGAACTCACTAAGGCTTAAAAAGAATTCAGTGGAACCCCAAAATAAAACCTACCACTTACCTTAGCTAAGTTTGACCCAATTTACCAAGTATACCACCCAAAAGTCTCACATAAGTAAGGTTTAACTCTATCTAACTCAAGTAGATCATGAAGTTGAGATTTCTAAAGCACATATCGTATCATGCATATATCTTACGCATTGCATTCATTAGATTGTAATCTCGCCGACGGAGAGTACGTGCTCATCCCCGAGCAAGGAACTGTCCAAGAGGAGGACCAGGAGCAAGCTTCCGAGGCTGCTATCGAGGATCTCCCCGCAGCCCCAGCAATTGAAGGCAAGCCCCGGTTTATATGCATAACCATATTATTATATGCTACTTTACTACACTTAATGCTTGTAGGATTGTAATGTGCACTTAAGTGTAGGAGTTGCTTGAAACCTCTAGTTGCATGAACTTAGGATTCCTTTTTGAGATGAATACTAGTATGCTAGGTCGAGTAGCTGCCTTGCTAATCAGGATCTCGGTAGAAGTCGAGTGATTTTTCTAGCACTCGCGCGAGGTCAGGAATTGATTGTATTCATCTTGATAATGGGATCTATGTTAGTCTATGGACTTGGATCCAGGGAGGATGCCTTGACCATGAGACGGGAAAAAGGAATTAAGGATTAATGTGTGGATACTTGAGTCAAGCTTTTGAACGTACTAAGCACATGCCGGGAAAAATGGTAACCGGTAAACCTAGTACCTGAGTGAAGCCGGGCGCGGACTTTATCCCTCATGCGACCTGAGACTGGGTCTCCCATGCTAGCTATGGTGGGTACAAGTGCGGTCACTGCACGGCGGCAGCCGGGGTTAGTGGAGCATTGTATGCCAAGACGGTGAGGCCTGGACGCGAACGGGGAATTGATGGGGACGGTTGTCATGTGTGGGGTCAGAGTACCCTGACATGCCGTGTGTTTAGGTTTACCTTGCAAGGTTAAAACTCGATTCGAATCGTCTGCTTCTCGCAGCTAATGAGACTGCTTGACCCCTTGTACTGCATCGAGTAAAAAGTGAAATGAGGTTACATGAGACAATTTGTTGATTGAACTAAAATGCTTGTCACCATGTATGCTTAGAAGGAGCAAACCTAGCTAAGTTAATGATGACAGAATTTGGAAAGCTAAAAATTGATTTTAGAAACAGCTAGTGTTTTTGGCAAACCAAACCCCTCAGCCAAACAGCTGCATAGTCTAGAGGTAGAGGAGTAGACTCCTCACACCGGTTAAGTCTAGCTGAGTATTAGTATACTCAGCCTTGCTTGTGGCATAATTTTTGCAGGTACCATTCAGGAAATGGTTGATGGTGTGACTTGGCCTACCACCCTACCACCGGGTTGGACGGTCGAGTGGGATGTTGCTCCGGCAGGAGAGGAGCACGAGGAGTAGTGGGCTAGGCCTTGCCCATTTCCTCGATACCGACGACATCGATTATCCGCTGCATTTTATTTTGTGAACTCTTATTTGCTACTCAAAAACTCTGATCTATGTAATAATTCAGCACTTAATTTGAGGTTTCCTGTTTTATTGTATTTCTTCTGTGACTCACCTTCGAGTGAGACTATGGAATTTGATCCTGGTTAAGTGGCTCTATCAGACTAGATCTGAGGGACTGACGGGTTATTCCGATTTAAGTGTGTTGCGACCCCTGAGGCGTGACTTAGGCACTTAAGCTGGAATAATTCGGGCGGTTCTGCCACAGCTGGTATCGGAGCAAATTCCACCACAGAGAAGGACAATAAACCATGAATACCAATTTTCAAATCTAAAACTTGCCTAGAAACTGCTACGGATCGTTAGGACTACACCGCTAGACCTAGGACGAAAGACCTTAGGCATAGAGGGAGAAATAGGTGGCTAATTAATTAGGCCCCGTGGGCCAGTACTTATGTTTTTAAGGATGCCCTAAGAGCACCCTATTGTTTGGAGAGGCAACGTTACTTCCATCATGCATGCATTATAAACACAAAGAGGAATTAAAAACTTGAGCTAACCCACTTTCTTTAAAACCATCCGGGCTCTCTTTTTCTTTTTCCTTCCACCATAATCTTTACCTTTGATTCCCTTCCGCAGATGAATTCACCCACCCCCACCAGTGGAGGAGACACTCATTTCAGTTCTGACTTCCTTTCTCGCGATGGCTTTCCTTCCATCTTGTGGGAAGTGCTTAACTCCGCCGGCTACCCTACGCCCCCTTTGTACACGGTGCAGTTGTATGAGGAGCATCGGGTACCTCGTTGTCCGGTCTGGCTGACTTTGGAGGCTCATCCCCTTCAGCCGGGTTGGTGTTCTCTTGATTCTGAGACAATTGGACTCAGGACGGACGACACCGTTGAAGCAGCAGCCATGAAGACTCTGACGACTTTCTGTGGCTACCATCCCCTGGAGATGGTGATGCACCCCTTGGGACTCTTCCCTGCTGAGAAGAAGGATGATCCCATGTGGTGTAACCGCGTGAGCCATGTGAAGGATGTGTGGGCAATGTATCCTGACTTGGTTGGGAGGGTCACCATTCAGTGCATGAGTGCGGTGTACCGCCTTTAGGCCCTTCAGAGCGACGCTATGACACATCTTGCTAACATCGCTCAAACCACCAAGCTCACTCTCGATAGTCGTGAAGATTTTGTGGTCGATTTATCCTCCGAGTTGGTAGAGAAGGATCTGCAGGTGGAAAGGCTGAGCCAGCGCATTGCCACCTTGGAGCAGCAGGTGGAGATCCGAGACAACACCATTGATGTCTTGGAGAACCAACTCCACGATGTGCAGAGGGAACTCGAAGAAGCAAATGACCACTTGGACATGCACCACCTGGAGATGGAGGCCAATGAAGCCGGAAGCGAGGGAGAAGAGGCTCTCGAGGAGCTAGGACCAGCCCCTGGTGCCCATGGGACTACCTCCGCGATGCCTCCTTCACCTGTATCCAGTGTCGCTTCCACCACTCAGGGTTGATCAGTCACTTTGACACTTTTAGGCGGATAGAAACCTATGCGAGCTTAGTTAATGTCAGATTTTGGACTAGGCTTACGGGTACTTTCCCCCGATTGATGTAACCCTGTGAACTTTTGAAATCTGTGGGATGTTTGTCACCATGTTATCTTCATTTCGAACCTAATATTATGATTATGGCATTTTTCTTCCATCTGAAATGATATCTTGTCATTCGAAACTGTGAGTTGGGATAACAATGGCGACAATCTCTGTTTTCAGATGGCAGCTAGGCAGCGTCGCGGGCATAACGAGCAGGTTCCCCCGCCACCTCCTCCAGCTCCCACAGTGCAGGAGCTGATGGCCCAGCAGAATGAGATTCTGCGACAGCTCTTGCAGCGCCAGCCCCACCCTCAGCAGCATGGTGGAGGCCAGCATCAGCGACCTCCGGCAATGGCAACCTACCAGGAGTTTCTGAGCACGCAGCCACCCTTGTTCACCAAGGCAGAGGATCCGTTGGACGCCGACGTGTGGCTTCGCGTCGTCGAGTCCAAGTTTCCCCTCCTCACGGGAGACTGCCCTGATGAAGCCAAGGCTCGCTTCGCCGCACAGCAGCTTCGCGGCCCTGCTCGGACTTGGTGGGACCACTTCCATGCCATGCTCCCCGCTGATCGTGAAGTATCTTGGGAGGAATTCAAGACTGCCTTCAGAGGACACCACATCCCAGCTGGCATTCTTGATCGCAAGCTGAATGAGATCCTGGCGCTCAATCAAGGAACTCGCACGGTACTGCAGTATGCGCAAGCCTTCAACGACCTGTGCCAGTATGCAGGGTACCATGCTGATTCTGATGAAAAGAAGAGAGACCGCTTCCGCAGGGGTCTTAATACCAAGCTGCGGGAACGACTCAACACTGTCCGGGCTGATAGCTTCAATGAGTTGGTCAACCTGGCCATCTCCCAGGAGGATTGCATTGTAGCTCACCAGGCAGAGAAGAAGAGAAAGGCACCAATGGCAGCACCATCCGCTCAGGCCCAGAGGTTCAGGATTGTTTCTCACAATCAGAGCAGGGGTTTCCAGCAGCAGGCAGGCAGATGGGTGATCAGGCCACCTCAGCAGAAGCAGCCGACACCCAACCGCTTTCCAGCTCCCGCTCCAAGGAACAATCAGCCTCCGCAGCAGCATCAGTTCCGCCAAGGCAATGGGAACAAGTGTTTCACTTTGTGGCAATGTGGGCCACTATGCCAAGAATTGTCCCAGGAACCAGCAGAAGCAGATGCCAGCACCAAATCAAGACAAGGGAAGAAAGCAGAAGGTACAAGTCAGGCAAGGGAAGCTCAACTTCACTACTCTGGAGGAAGTACCTGAGGGAGCTCCTATCATGACCGGTATCTTTTCAGTTTATAATCAACCTGCTTTAATTCTGTTTGATTCTGGTGCATCTCATAGTTTCATTAGCCAAAAGTTCAGTGCTAAATGTGAACAGCCATTCTCTCACTCAGAAGGGTCATTTATGATAGTCACACCTGGGGGTAAAATTTCAACTAATCAATTAAACCAAAGTGTGCCTATTCAACTGGGAAGCCACATTGTCAAAACCACTCTTCTTGTGTTGGGTTTGGAAAATGTGGACATTATTCTGGGAGCTAATTGGATGACCTTGCACCAAGTTGTGCTTGATGTAGCCAGCCGTACCGTGGAAATTAATTCTTCGTTCTGTGGGAACTTCGCCTTAATTCTGCCCAGTCAAGGTTCTACTCAGTCATGTGCTTTCTCTATGACGGAGTTACCTCTGAAGAAAATCCCAGTGGTCTGTGAGTATGCAGATGTCTTTCTTGATGAATTGCCAGGAATGCCACCAGACCGGGATATTGAATTTGCCATCGAGTTGCAACCAGAAACGACACCAATTTCCAAGAGGCCCTACCGAATGCCACCCGCTGAGTTGGCAGAATTGAAGAAGCAATTGCAGGAGTTGCTGGATAAGGGATTTATTCGCCCAAGTACTTCGCCTCGGGGATGTCTAGCACTGTTTGTGAAGAAGAAGGATGAAAGCTTGAGGCTGTGTATAGATTACCGCCCTCTTAACGCGGTAACTATCAAGAATAAGTATCCTTTGCCTCGTATTGATGTTCTTTTTGACCAGTTGGTCGGGGCCAAGGTGTTTTCCAAGATCGACCTTCGCTCTGGCTACCATCAGATCAAGATACGAGCAAGCGATATTTCGAAGACGACATTCTCAACCAGATATGGGCTATATGAATTTTTGGTGATGTCATTCGGGCAGACAAATGCACCAGCATATTTCATGTATCTGATGAATTCTGTTTTCATGCCTGAATTGGACAAATTCGTAGTGGTTTTCATCGATGATATTTTGGTGTACTCAAAGAACGAAGAAGAACATGCTAGGCATTTGCATGTAGTGCTTCAACGTCTGCGAGAGCACCACCTTTATGCCAAGTTATCCAAGTGTGATTTTTGGCTAAAGGAAATCAAATTCTTGGGTCACACTATCTCTCAGGCAGGAATAGCTGTTGATCCTGATAAAGTGCGAGAGGTGATGAACTGGAAGCCACCAACGACTGTCCGTCAGATTCGGAGTTTTCTGGGATTAGCTGGTTATTACCGAAGATTTATTCCGGATTTCTCTCGAATTGCGAAGCCTATAACTGAGTTGCTGAAGAAAGAAGCCAAGTTTGTTTGGAGTCAGAAGTGCGAAGATGCCTTCCATGCATTAAGGCAGCATCTGACCACAACACCAGTATTAGCGCAACTCGACAACAGCAAGCCTTTTGATGTGTATTGCGATGCCTCTGGCACTGGACTAGGTTGTGTCTTAATGCAAGACAACCGAGTGATCGCTTATGCCTCAAGAGCACTCAGGCCTCATGAGCAGAATTATCCCACTCATGACCTCGAGATGGCAGTAGTGGTTCATGCATTAAAAATGTGGAGGCACTATTTAATGGGAACCCACTGCAACATCTTCACTGATCATAAGAGCCTTAAGTACATCTTTACTCAGGCTGATCTCAACATGAGGCAGAGAAGATGGCTAGAGCTGATCAAGGATTATGACCTGGAGGTACATTATCACCCAGGAAAAGCCAATGTGGTAGCAGATGCCTTGAGTCGGAAGTTGCAATGCAATTGTATTCTGATGGATTCTCGCATTAACACCTTGTGTGATGAATTGAGCAAGATGCAAATTGAAGTGATTCCTTCTGGTTCTTTGTCTCACATTTCTGTCGAGCCAGCTTTGCAAGACCAGATCATCATGGCCCAGCTCAGTGACAAGGGAGTGCAGATTATCAAGAAGAATCTCCATCAGAAGGCAGATTAGTGATTCCTAAAAACGAGGACCTCAAGAGGAAAATCTTGGATGAGGCTCATCTCTCCAAATTCTCTATGCATCCGGGAAGCACCAAAATGTACCATGATCTGAAGCCTTTGTATTGGTGGACCAGAATGAAGAGGGAAATAACCCAGTATGTATCAGAATGTGACACCTGTCAGAGGATAAAGGCAAGCCACCTGAAATCAGCTGGAGCTTTGCAACCCCTATCTATACCTTCGTAGAAATGGGATGACATCAGCATGGATTTCATTGTGGGTCTGTCCAACACCTCTCGTCATCATGATTCGATTTGGGTTATTGTGGACCGACTGACGAAAGTGGCACATTTTCTTCCTGTGCACACCACTGACAAGGCTCAAAAGTATGCAGAATTGTATATTGACCGGATCGTGTGTTTGCACGGTTTACCTCGGACCATTGTTTCTGACCGAGGAGCCCAATTTGTTGCCAGATTTTGGGAACAACTGCAGAAGTCTTTGGGAACCAAGCTAATCAGAAGTTCAGCTTACCACCCACAGACTGATGGTCAGACGGAAAGGGTAAACCAAATCCTGGAGGATATGCTGAGAGCTTGTGCAATCGATTGTGGCAAGAACTGGGATAAGCACCTCTCCTTGGCAGAGTTTGCTTATAACAACAGTTATCAATGCAGCCTAAGGATGGCTCCTTTCGAAGCTCTCTATGGAAGAAGGTGCAGGACACCACTCAATTGGTCTCAACCTGGAGAAAGAGGAGTTTTTGGACCTGACTTAGTGACTGAAGCCGAAAGGAAGGTCAAACTAATTAGGAAGAATCTAGAAGCTGCTCAGGCCAGGCAGAAGAGTTACCATGATAGAAGAAGGAAACCTCTCTAGTTCGAGGTGGGAGATTTTGTATACCTCAAGGTATCACCCACCAAGGGAGTGCAGAGGTTTGGGATCAAAGGCAAGCTAGCCCCTCGTTACATTGGACCTTATGAGATCATAGAAGCATGTGGACCCGTGGCATATAAGCTGAAGCTACCTTCAAAAATGTCTGCCATTCACATTGTGTTCCATGTATCTCACTTGAAGAAGTGTGTTCGATTGCCGACCGAGATCATAGCAGAGACAGAATTGGAGATAGAGCCAAATCTATCGTACCAAGAGTACCCCTCCAAGATTCTGGATTGCAAAGAAAGATCAACTCGGGCTAAATCGATCAAGATGTACAAGGTCCAGTGGAGTAATCACTCAGAGGAAGAAGCTACTTGGGAAACCGAGGAATTATTGAGATCCAACTTCCCCGATTGCCTACCTAAGGAAGCTGGTACGTAATCACACCCCCAACCCCTCCTCCTACCCTTCGAATCTAATTTTCAAAAATATGATCTTAAATAAGAACGAAGTAATCATGAAACAAAACTTAAAAAGGGCTTCCTTCTGAAGTTGCAAAAAGAATGACATTCGAAGAGCAGTTTGCTCTAATAATAACAATAAGCACCCACTTCCTATAAGTCTCACCCTTCGCTTCACCCCGGGAGGACTCTAGCCCAAATCTCGGGACGAGATTCCTTTAAGGGGGGAAGGCTGTGACACCCCAGTGTCACCTAGGGTTCTTCCTTAAGCTAACCCCAACCCTTGATCACATGCAATCTCAATGAAAGGATAAACATTAAAAATGAGAACAAAGAATTATGTTGAAGTCTACTTAAACCCTCCTTAAAGTTTTCATGAATTCTAAGGAAGGAAAAACTCTTAAACCCTAGTTAATCCTAAGTGAACCATTTAAGCATAAAGGGTAAATGGGAGAAACCCTTGGGAGAAAAATACAAATTTTGGAGAAAACCAAATTACAAAGTTTTAGTTCACTGATTAACTAACAAAGCATAGTAAGGAAGTTTTGCCTTTTGAACTTTTTAAAATCCCCAAAACAGCCCCTAAACTAATGCACTTGGGGGAAATTCAGAAATTCAGAAATCTGAATTTCAGCCCCCTCCCAAAGATCAATCTTGTTCTCTATTTTTCAAAACTCAAATCAAACAAGTCCAAACATCAAAGTTGTGCCAAATTCCCTTGAACATGCCCTGGAAAAGTTTGAACTCAAACCAATTTCATTTGACACGGTTTTGGCGCAGTTTTACCTCGGGACTCACCTTGTGACACTGCCACCTTTGTGACATGACAACTCTCTGTACACTGCCCCAAACCGCTCGACTTCCACACACAAACGACAAAGCTCTGTTGGGGGAGCAAATCTTGTGCAGCGATCATGCCCAAATTCGTGAAGATCTTCAACCTATGGGCGCTTGAACTCGGGCAGAAGCAAAAAGCCACGTGTTCGATCGCTTGCCTGACCGGCCGAGCGCGGACTGGTCGCGGCAGCGCGCGCGCCGCGCGTGGTCGCCTCGCCCTGCGCGCCTGTGCCGTGCCCTCGCCTATAAATGCGTCCAAGAGGCCTTAGCCGTTGGCACCGCACACCCCGAGCCTCGCCCGAGCCAGAGATCACCGGAGTTCGCCGTGAAAAGCGAGCACCGCCGCCCGCCATCCCTGCCCAGGCTCGGCCATCGTGGCCACCCCTTTCTGTTGAACTCCAGCCTTGCCCTAGCCCCTGGATCGCTTCCCAGTGAAGCCGTGAAGCTTTTCCAAGCTTGAGCCGAGGCATTGCCTCACCGGAGAAGCAGTTTCACCCTCGCCGGACTTCGGTCTTCCGCCGCCGCGCGTGGACCGAGCTAACCAGTGAGTCTTCGTCTAATTCCTTGCACCCACATCTTCCCTAGCATCCCGTGAAGCTCTCTGACCCGTTCAATTGAACTATCGCGCCGTGAGTAGGCCGGACTCCTCGCCGCCGACGAGCACCAACACCTGCGCACGTGGACCGGCCGATTCCGACCATCCCCGACGGCAACCCGCACATCGCTGTGATCCCCGAGACCTCCCCTACGTCCTCGACCACCTCACCGGAGTAATCTCGCCGCCGGTAAGCCCCTCCGCCCTTTCTTCCGCCGCGGTTACTGTTTAAGTTGGGAGAAGGACCTCGGGTTAGGATTAGAAGAACCCGGAGGGTTTTCTGCAATGTCAGTGACTCATGTGAATAGTAGCCCAGGGACTGATCCGTGAGGAAAACTTAAAACACCCGCCAGGGACCCCAGTGCAAAGTAGTTTTCCATTTAAGCAATTCTGTTAATCTTTTTAAATAACCAGAGAACTTAGAAAATCCATAACTTGATGAATTCTTAATCAAAAGTTGTCAAACTAATTTTTCTAGAACCTAAATATTATGAACTATCATTTAAAAATAATAAACCCTATGCTTTCTGTTCTAACTTTTAGAGTTTAAAATTAAAAACAGAAACTGACCAAACCTTGTTTAATTAAGGAAAATTAGTTTTGCTTCTGTGCTGAACCTAAGAAAATTTGTAGGTATTCAAACCTCATCTAGACACTGTTTAAAAATAGTAGGAACCCCAGTATTGAAAAATATAGTGTAGATATCCATTTAAAGCTATTTTGCCCAAAACTTAGGAAAAATTAGAAAGGCATTAGAAATTAATGAACAGTGAGTGAAATTATTTTTCCTAGTTTGCTTAAGTAACAGAAAACCTAGGAAAAATAAAGGGACCTTTAGTCCAGATCAGTTTTAAAGTAAAATGTTTTATTTAGCATTATTCCAACTAGAAATCAATTATTAGAATTACAAAACCAGACCCAAGGTTGATAATAAAAATCCAGTGGACTTATAACCACCAGAACCCCACTGCAAAAATAATGAACACCTCAGCACATCATTTTAAGTAGGGTAAACAAATATAATATGATAATGAGGCATGTTCCAAATAAATCATGAATAACCCATAATGATGCAAAAAATGGGCAACCAAAATTTTGCTAAGTCAATGATGAGATAAGCCACCAGAGAAAAATGCAAACCCATTAAAAAGATGTAAAATAATACCTATTGCCCATAATTTATAAGAAAAGCCATTTAATCCAATTAATGCATACCACCCTTTCCCTTAAGCAAAAAGATGCCAAACTTCAGAATGATTGCTCTTGCGCAAAATAGAACCTAAGAAAAATCAGAAATCTGTTGTTTGATATTTTTCAAATATAGTGGTAGTAGAAAGCACCCCTTTGGCTAGAAACTTGAGAAAACCCTAGTAAAATAACTAATAGGTATTAATGACTAGAAATTTGTGTCAAGTCATGTTATAGCACCTAAAAGGCAGCAAAAATAAGTTTTAGAGAATTACCTACTGTTAACTAATAGTTGTAGTTCAAAGCACCCCTTCTGCCCTAAAACTTGGTAATTTTGTCCAGAGAAAACTATTCACTTTCTGATCCCTAAATTTTGAGACAGAGAATTATACACTAGTAATAAGCCACTGTAATTTTTACAGGATTTTTGGAATTTTATTAAAGCAACTTGTAGTTCAAACCCACTCCAAAAACTTAAAGAGAATAAAGAAAACGAAAGAAGAAATAAACCTCACTCCAATAAGTCCAACTTGAATTCTTGTCAGAACTCACTAAGGCTTAAAAAGAATTCAGTGGAACCCCAAAATAAAACCTACCACTTACCTTAGCTAAGTTTGACCCAATTTACCAAGTATACCACCCAAAAGTCTCACATAAGTAAGGTTTAACTCTATCTAACTCAAGTAGATCATGAAGTTGAGATTTCTAAAGCACATATCGTATCATGCATATATCTTACGCATTGCATTCATTAGATTGTAATCTCGCCGACGGAGAGTACGTGCTCATCCCCGAGCAAGGAACTGTCCAAGAGGAGGACCAGGAGCAAGCTTCCGAGGCTGCTATCGAGGATCTCCCCACAGCACAAGCAATTGAAGGCAAGCCCCGGTTTATATGCATAACCGTATTATTATATGCTACTTTACTACACTTAATGCTTGTAGGATTGTAATGTGCACTTAAGTGTAGGAGTTGCTTGAAACCTCTAGTTGCATGAACTTAGGATTCCTTTTTGAGATGAATACTAGTATGCTAGGTCGAGTAGCTGCCTTGCTAATCAGGATCTCGGTAGAAGTCGAGTGATTTTTCTAGCACTCGCGCAAGGTCAGGAATTGATTGTATTCATCTTGATAATGGGATCTATGTTAGTCTATGGACTTGGATCCAGGGAGGATGCCTTGACCATGAGACGGGAAAAAGGAATTAAGGATTAATGTGTGGATACCTGAGTCAAGCTTTTGAACGTACTAAGCACATGCCGGGAAAAATGGTAACTGGTAAACCTAGTACCTGAGTGAAGCCGGGCGCGGACTTTATCCCTCATGCGACCTGAGACTGGGTCTCCCATGCTAGCTATGGTGGGTACAAGTGCGGTCACTGCACGGCGGCAGCCGGGGTCAGTGGAGCATTGTATGCCAAGGCGGTGAGGCCTGGACTCGAACGGGGAATCGATGGGGACGGTTGTCATGTGTGGGGTCGGAGTACCCTGACATGTCGTGTGTTTAGGTTTATCTTGCAAGGTTAAAACTCGATTCGAATCATCTGCTTCTCGCAGCTAATGAGACTGCTTGACCCCTTGTACTGCATCGAGTAAAAAGTTAAATGAGGTTACATGAGACAATTTGTTGATTGAACTAAAATGCTTGTCACCATGTATGCTTAGAAGGAGCAAACCTAGCTAAGTTAATGATGACAGAATTTGGAAAGCTAAAAATTGATTTTAGAAACAGCTAGTGTTTTTGGCAAACCAAACCCCTCAGCCAAACAGCTGCATAGTCTAGAGGTAGAGGAATAGACTCCTCACACCGGTTAAGTCTAGCTGAGTATTAGTATACTCAACCTTGCTTGTGGCATAATTTTTGCAGGTACCATTCAGGAAATGGTGGATGGTGTGACTTGGCCTACCACCCTGCCACCGGGTTGGACGGTCGAGTGGGATGTTGCTCCGGCAGGAGAGGAGCACGAGGAGTAGTGGGCTAGGCCTTGCCCATTTCCTCGATACCGACGACATCGATTATCCGCTGCATTTTATTTTGTGAACTCTTATTTGCTACTCAAAAACTCCGATCTATGTAATAATTCAGCACTTAATTTGAGGTTTACTGTTTTATTGTATTTCTTCTGTGACTCACCTTCGAGTGAGACTGTGGAATTTGATCCTGGTTAAGTGGCTCTATCAGACTAGATCTGAGGGACTGACGGGTTATTCCGATTTAAGTGTGTTGCGACCCCTAAGGCGTGACTTAGGCACTTAAGCTGGAATAATTGGGGCAGTTCTGCCACAGTTCCTCTTCTATGTGATAATGAGAGTGCAATCCGCATGGTGGATAATCCCGTTGAGCATAGCCGCACTAAGCACATAGCCATTCGGTATCATTTGTTAAGGGATCACCAACAAAAGGGAGATATCGAGATTGCATACATTAACACTAAAGAACAATTAGCCGATATCTTTACCAAGCCACTAGATGAACAAACCTTTAACAAACTTAGGCATGAGCTAAATATTCTTGATTCTAGGAACTTCTTTTGATGTCTTGCATACATAGCTCATTAATATAACTTTGATCATATCTCTTTCATGTGCTATGACTAATGTGTTCTCAAGTATATTCCAAACCAAGTCATAAGGTATATTGAAAGGGAATTGGAGTCTTCGGCGGAGACAAAGGCTTCCACTCCACTCCATAACTCATCCTTCGCCGTCGCTCCGAGCAACTCTCCAACTTTGGTATAATCTTCACTCATATTTTGTTAACCAAAGGGGGAGAAAGTAGTAACAAGGGCTTATATTTCACTCAAGTATCCGTTTTTGGCGATTCATGCCAAAGGGGGAGAAAGTATTAGCCCAAAGCAAAAGGACCGCACCACCACCCATTTTCAAAAGTTTTTAAAATGATGAATTTTTCAATTGATTTCTTATTATATTCAAAAGAGGAAGAAAATAGCACCTTCAAAAATTGGTATCTTAAAACCCTCTTGAACACTAAGAGGAGGATTTTATTAAGGGGGAGTTTTGTTTAGTCAAAGGAAAAGTATTTGAAACAGGGGGAGAAAATTTCAAATCTTGAAAATGCTTCTCAAAATCTTATTCATTTACCTTTGACTATTTGCAAAAGGACTTTGAAAAGAATTTAACAAAAGAATTTGCAAAAACAAAACATGTGGTGCAAGCGTGGTCCAAAATGTTAAATATAAAGAAACAATCCATGCATATCTTATGAGAATTTATATTGGTTCCATTCTAAGTAACCTTTGCACTTACAATTATGCAAACTAGTTCAATTATGCACTTCTATACTTGCTTTGGTTTGTGTTGGCATCAATCACCAAAAAGGGGGAGATTGAAAGGGAATTAGGCTTACAACTTTTTCCTAATTGATTTTGGTGGTTGAATTGCCCAACACAAATAATTGGACTGACTAGTTTGCTCTAGTCTATAAGCTCTATAGGTGCCAAAGGTTCACAATAAGCCAATAAAAAGACCAAGCAAACAAAGAGAGCAAAAGACAACCCAAAGGCACCCTGGTCTGGCGCACCGGACAGTGTCCGATGCACCAGGGCACTCGAGGCTGAACTCTTCACCTTCGGGAAATTCAGAGGGCACTCCGCTATAATTCACCGGACTGTCCGATGTGCCAGCGGAGCAACGGCTACTTCGCGCGCAACGGTCGTCTGCAACCGCATTCAATGCGCTACAGTGCGCGCCAGAAGTCAGAGCACACGCAATTGGTGCACCGGACAGTCTACAGGACCTGTCCGGTGCACCACCGGACAGCCCATAGGCCCCACAAGTCAGAGCTCCAACGGTCGAACCCCAACGGTCTGCTGATGTGGCTGGCGCACCGGACAGTGTCCGGTGGCGCACCGGACTGTCCAGTGCGCCATACGACAGCACACTTCCAATGACCATTTTTGGTGGTTGAGGCTATAAATACCCCAACCACCCCACATTCAATGGCATCTAAGTTTCTACACTTCTACACCTTATAAGAGCTATAGCATTCTTTACAAGACACACCAAAGAGATCAAATCCTCTCCCAACTCCACATAAAGCTTTAGTGATTAGAGAGAGAGATTTGTTGTGTTCATTTGAGCTCTTGTGCTTGGATCGCTTCTTTTCTTTCTCATTCTTCTTGTGATCATCTCAATTGTAACCGAGGCAAGAGACACCAATTGTGTGGTGGTCCTTGCGGGGACTTGTTGTCCCGTTTGATTGAGAAGAGAAGCTCACTCGGTCCGAGTGATCGTTTGAGAGAGGGAAAGGGTTGAAAGAGACCCGGTCTTTGTGACCACCTCAACGGGGAGTAGGTTTGCAAGAACCGAACCTCGGTAAAACAAATCATTGTGTCTCACTCTTTATTTGCTCACGATTTGTTTTCCGCCCTCTCTCTTGGACTCGTTTATATTTCTAACGCTAACCCGGCTTGTAGTTGTGCTTAAGTTTGTAAATTTCAGATTCGCCCTATTCACCCCCCGTCTAGGCAACTTTCACTATGACTTTAGGTACACGTCCCTCAAAATAGAGAGCCTTTAGCCCTTCGGGATGGCAAAATATGTGCATTGTCTAACATCTTCATGTTCCTAGATGTTCGAAGGCATGTGCCAAAGGTAGTTGAACTCATTCTTGGGAGACATTTAATCTTTTGCCATTTTGCGAATGACATTAAATTACCAGTCACTCACATCTGAGTCACAAACATGGTTGGACCATCCTCCCTATAAAGATGGAAAAGGATTAGATTGCCCCATGCTTGGTGGGTGCATTGGCCTTTATCTCTTTTGAGAGCATGTTCACATAGAGCACATATGCAGATCAATGCTAGAAAGGTCGGTGCTCGAATGATCTCACTATTGGCTTTGGGTGTTTTGATAGGCCTTCTACTTTGCACCGAAGGATTCAATGGTAGCTATGAAATTTGCTTTTAGAAGAATTTTATGTGACTTCTCGTGGTACCAACAGGAGGTATTTGCCACTTGGTTCATGGTTGGTTGTTGTGCATCGTTGGATAGTGTAGATATCATGGCACTTTAGTGTTTTACCCATTTTCTTGAGCTTCTCACTTTACGAATCAACTCATGGTATCCCTGGTTTGTTGGAGTTCAAGATGCTTTGGTGTATATCAGACTCCATGTCTTAAAAATGAGACTAGTGAATTGAGGTTTGAGGGTATATGGCGTGGCACCTTTGCAATATTTGGGTACTTACATTTATATTGTAGAGGGGACCCTTGGTTCCTTTTATAGGTTTAAGGTGCATGTAGCTTTTATGACTTGGTGATAATTGGTAGTTGGTAGTTGGTTTTTGGCCGTATTAAATGCTAGACATGATGCAAATTTTGTACTTTATTAGGTAGATCTTTGTGGTTCTTGGTCCTATGACTACTTGTGAACATTTTTTTATTTGGTAGCGGGTGTCTTTGATTATTTCTTGGAGTGAGGACCTTGATGCCTAACTGTAGATATAGATTCATAGAGATTTATCAAATGTTTGTTTTTCGAAATAGCAAAGATACCAATGTATGATCTGGTCATGTCTTCATTGGGGGAGTTTTTTTGAACTTTCAAAGTTTTCGTTCCCATTGACCAATCACGTCATGTCTTGGTCAAGTGATTCTTTTGGACTTTTTTTAGCTAAAGGTCCTGATGCGTGATTGTAAGTCTTTGTTGGGTAAGTGCATGCTTGTTTCAGCTTATAATCTGTCTAGATTATTTAGTCTGTATTAAATTAATCTAAATGAGAAACAAACAGACAAATTATTTGGCTAGATTATATAACTTGAAGGTCAGGTTATCATAATGATATAAGCTGCTCAGCATATGCTTATTTCAGTTTATTTGGTAAAAACCCACTGTGCATGACAAGTTCAGGAGAAATAGCCCACTATTACCACTCCTTACATAGGATGTGTTTGACATGACTCCAGAGCAGAACTTTGAGGAGTAGCTGACAAAAGTATGCCAAACATCCTAACTCAATAGTTGCAAACTCAGGGGAGTTTTCAGAGCTGCATTACAATTTTTTGAAGTACCTCTTTTGCTGCTCCAACCTAGGCATAGAGTTTGGAGTTATTTACCCGCCAATGCCACAGATTTTGAAAAAAATTAAACTCTGGAGCAGAGATGCTCCACCTAGAGTTTTAGAGTGGAGCCGCTCTAGAATAGAGGAGAGCTATGTCAAACACGCCCTTAAAAATAGTGGTGTAGCTAGGATTTCAGTGAAGGATGGTGTCGGGGACCATAATTAGGGGTACCCTCAAGACGCCTAATTCTCAGCTGGTAACCCCCATCAACATAAAGCTGCAGAGGCCTGATGGGTGCGATTAAGTTAGGGATCAGTCCATATGAGCGACTCGATCACGCCTCACCCGAGCCTAGCCTCGGGCAAGGGCAGCCGACCCCGAGGGGTTTCCGTCTCGCCCGAGGCCCCCCTTTAACGGCGGACACATCTCCGGCTCGCCCGAGGCCTTGCCTTCGCTAAGAAGCAACCCTGACTAAATCGCCGCGCCGACCGACCGAGTCGCAGGAGCATTTAACGCAAAGGTAGCCTGACACCTTTATCCTGACGCGCGCCCCCCTGCAGAGCCGAAGTGACCGCCGTCACTTCGCCGCTCCACTGACCGGTCTGACAGAAGGACAGCGCCGCCTGCGCCACTCCGACTGCAGTGACACTTGACAGAGTGAGACTGACAGGCAGTCAGGCCTTGCCAAAGGCGCCATAGGGAACTCCGCTCCGCCCGACCCAGGGCTCGGACTCGGGCTAAGCCCCGGAAGACGGCGAACTCCGCTCCGCCCGACCCAGGGCTCGGACTCGGGCTAAGCCCCGGAAGACGGCGAACTCCGCTCCGCCCGACCCAGGGCTCGGACTCGGGCTAAGCCCCGGAAGACGGCGAACTCCGCTCCGCCCGACCCAGGGCTCGGACTCGGGCTAAGCCTCGGAAGACGGCGAACTCCGCTCCGCCCGACCCAGGGCTCGGACTCAGGCTAAGCCCCGGAAGACGGCGAACTCCGCTCCGCCCGACCCAGGGCTCGGACTCGGGCTAAGCCCCGGAAGACGGCAAACTCTGCTCCGCCCGACCCAGGGCTCGGACTCGGGCTAAGCCCCGGAAGACGGCGAACTCCGCTCCGCCCGACCCCAGGGCTCGGACTCCGCCCCGGCCTCTGCCGAACGACCTCCGCCTCGCCCGACCCAGGGGCTCGGGCTCAGCCTCGGCCACGGAAGACAGACTCAACCCCGGCTTCGGAGGAGCCCCCACGTCGCCCGACCTCGGGCGCGGGCCCACCACGTCAACAGGAAGCGCCATCATCACCCTACCCCGAGCCGACTCGGGCCGCAGAGAACAAGACCGGTGTCCCATCTGGCTAGCTCCGCCAGATAGGCAATGATGGCGCCCCACGTGCCCTGTGACGACGGCGGCTCTCAGCTCTCTTACGGAAGCAGGAGGACGTCAGCAAGGACTCGACCGCTCCGACAGCTGTCCCTCCGCCAGGCTCCGTTGCTCCTCCGACGGCCACGACATCACACCGACTGGGTGCCAAGATCTCTCCGGCTGCCACATCGGCATGTACTTAGGGCGCTAGCTCTCCCCCGCTAGACAAGTAGCACTCTGCTACACCCCCATTGTACACCTGGATCCTCTCCTTACGCCTATAAAAGGAAGGACCAGGGCCTTCTTAGAGAAGGTTGGCCGCGCGGGGACGAGGACAGGACAGGCGCTCTCTTGGGGCCGCTCGCTTCCCTCACCCGCGTGGACGCTTGTAACCCCCTACTGCAAGTGCACCCGACCTGGGCACGGGACGAACACAAAGGCCGCGGGATTTCCACCTCTCTCACGCCCGTCTCCAGCCACCTCGCTTCCCCCCTTCGCGCTCGCCCACACGCTCGACCCATCTGGGCTGGGGCACGCGGCACACTCACTCGTCGGCTTAGGGACCCCCCGGTCTCGAGACGCCGACAGTTGGCGCGCCAGGTAGGGGCCTGCTGCGTGCTGACGAACAGCTTCCCGTCAAGCTCCAGATGGGCAGTCTCCAGCAACCTCTCCGGCCCGAGACGGTGCTCCATTTCGGGAGTCTTGAGTTCATGTCCTTCGACGGCAGCTACGACATGATACTCCTTCCACCGCCGCGCGACAACGACAATGGCGACCGACAACCCGCCCGCCGACGGCGGAATCGACGACATCTTCCCCGCGTGGTGGAAGAACAACATTCGAGCTCGCCCCGTCCTCTCCCCCGCCAACGGGGGAGGAGGCGGGGCAACCAAGGCCAAGTGGGAGGCCGCGCTTCGTCGGCTGTCGAGCGAATCGACGTCCCCAGCGCCCCAACGGGGGGCGCGTCGGGCGTTGACCTCGCGTTTGAGACGAAGGCGAGCGCCGTCCCCCCGCGACACACCAATCCCGAGCAAGTGGACGACGCCAGCGCGCTCGCGGAGGGCTTGCAGGACGTCGCCCTCGTACCTAAGACGACGGTGCAATCAGTCCCCGACGTGACTATGTCGCTCCTCGTCGACCAAAAGGTACTGACTGATTCCCATCCTACGTCATTTCGACTCGGCCTCAACCCGCCTAGCGACCTCGCTTTGGCGGGCGCTCTCGTTGAGGCGAGTGCAACCCCTCTGGGGTTTCGTATGCGGTCGCCTTGGGACCGATTGACGGACGTCTCGACCTACGGGCCCTCTGGGTCTGAGGAAGATGACGATCCCAGCATCTGTTGGGATTTCTCTGGATTTGGCAACCCCAGTGCCATGCGGGACTTTATGACCGCATGTGACTACTGCCTCTCCGACTGTTCCGACGGTAGCCGCAGCCTTGACGACGAGGACTGCGGCCCAAGCCGCGAATGTTTCCACGTCGAGCTAGGGGATCCCTCCGAAGGCAACCATCTCGGCATGCCGGAGGATGGTGATCTCCCTAGGCCGGTGCCTCGCGCTGACATCCCGCGGGAGCTAGCTGTGGTCCCCGTTCCGGCGGGGGGTCACGACCCACAGCTCGAGCAAGTCCGCGGGGCGCAGGCCAGGCTCGACGAGGGAGCAGGAGCGCTTGAGTCGATCCGCCGGGACGTCGGGCAGGTATGGGCGGGCCAACCCCCGGCCGGAGAAATACGTCACCTGCCCCAGGGTTTCCAGCACCGCGTCGCCAACGACGTCAGGGTCAGGCTGCCACCCGCATCCAGCGGGGTCGGTCAGAACCTGGCAGCCGCAGCGATGCTCCTCCGCGCGATGCCGGAGCCATCAACCACCGAGGGTCGGCGAATCCAGGGAGAGCTCAAGAATCTCCTGGAAGGCGCTGCGGCCCGACGGGCCAAGAGCTCTGCCTCCCGAAGGCAGGGATACCCCTCGGAACCTCATGCCGCAACTTCCCGATTCATGCGGGAAGCCTCGGTCTACACCGGGCGCACGCGCAACACCGCGCCTGCGGCCCCGGGCCACCTCGGCAACGAGCACCATCGTCGCGACCGTCGGGCCCACCTCGACGAAAGGGTGCGCCGAGGCTACCACCCCAGGCGTGGGGGACGCTACGACAGCGGGGAGGATCGGAGTCCCTCGCCCGAACCACCTGGTCCGCAGGCCTTCAGTCGGGCCATCCGACGGGCGCCGTTCCCGGCCCGGTTCCGACCCCCGACTACTATCACAAAGTACTCGGGGGAAACGAGACCGGAACTGTGGCTCGCAGACTACCGCCT